>NW_028252909.1:0-314358 GCF_964263255.1 Lissotriton vulgaris
ATTGCGATTGGCATCCTGGGACAGTTTGGTCACTTTTAAGGCTGACCTGTCCGGGAGTCCACAACAGCACTTCTGAGACCCACGGCAGCTACATACAGCCCCATCTCCGTGATCTGAGCTCCACTCCTGATCCCCCCACCTACCGGCCCGGCACGGCCCGCCGTGACACCGAGAGAGGGGTTGGAGCGGTCCCATTGACACGTCACTGGGAGCAAGCATCTGGTGGGGTGGACGGACCCCTAGAGGTGAGTGGCCCCCCCTGAGGAAGTAGCAGATGGGATCCCCCCCCAGGGGTGGACTATCCGAGACCAGCGACATTGGGAACCCTGACTTGTCTGCGGACACTGCCACTGACATTTGGTGCCCCTAGACATACTGCCCGTGGAGGGGAGCTGCCACAGCTCTCTTGGCGACTTGAACTCACTTGCTTTACTCACGTGCTGAACTTCGTCATCCCCCCATTGAACTCACGGATTGATTAAGCTCGATAGAGCGTTTGGGCGGCGACTCGTTCTGTCGTTGCCCTTTTGGTATTATGTTTCTGTTAAAGTTCTTCCTTTTGAGACTAGTGTGGACATTGCAACGCTACAACGTGCATCCCTGGGACTGTGGGAGTGGGCGAGGGGTAACAATAGCCACTGTCCGCGGCCGCTGTGTGTGTGTGGGTGGGGTGGGCTGGGGGTTGGGAGGGGGGGGCTGGGTGCTTGAGCGCGATGCATACTGTGATGGCTACGGTTAAATTTTGTACCTGGAATGTCAGGGGCATGCACACACCCTCACGTAGATACCAGGTGTACTCATACCTTAGGCGACATCAGGTCCAGATTGCACTACTGCAGGAGACACACCTAGTCGCCGCTGAGGTGGCCGCACTTCGCCGTAGGTGGAGGGGGCAGATATACGCCACGACCTTTTCAGCGTTCGCGCGGGGGACCCTGATCTGGGTCAGACCTGGGGTTCCATTCGCACTAACACACAGCAATATCGACACCGAGGGACGCTACGTCTTCATACAGGGCAGACTAGACGGACAGCAAATTGTCATAGCCTCCATATACGCACCCAATGTGGAACAGGGGAAATTCTTCACGCGCTTGTCGGCAGTAATTGCGCCCTGGCCAGACGTACCCTTGATGGTGGGCGGGGATTACAACTGCGTACTAGATGTTTCCCTTGACCGCTCGTCCCCCCCAGCAGCGATCGCCCCAGCGCAAGCGACTTCCAGGGCCCTAACCGATTGGGCGACACAATGGAACCTGCACGATGCCTGGCGAGTCAGGAATCCCACCGCCCGGGTGTATTCCTATTACTCGGGAGCCCATTCTCTGCATGTTAGGTTGGACCGATACATGCTGTCCCGCGACCTGATTTCCTCCGTGACTGACGCTGACTATCTGGGACGGACGCACTCGGACCATAACCCGCACACACTGGTCTATGGATGGCGGCGCCCACGTCCGCCCGTACCCACATGGCGCTTACAGCCGGACCTCCTACTCGACCCGCCATTCCGGGAGGAGATGTCCAGGAGAATCATTCAATATTTTGAAGACAACACCGACTCGACCTCCTCCCCGAGACTTGAGTGGGACGCCTTCAAGGCGGTCACCCGGGGAGGCTGCCTCAGTGTTCAGGCGGGCCTGCGAGGCCAGGTGGAGAGGGATCTGATAAGGGTGGAGGAGGCGCTACTGGATAAAGAACGGGAGGCGACGGGAGGCGATGATTCCCAGCTGATCTCGACCAGGGCAGATCACGCTGCGTTGATGGAGCGCCTAAAGAACATTAACTTCGCGGCCCACTCCGCGCGCACTCACAACGCGGGGGACAAACCTGGCAGACTGCTATCGTGGCTGATACGGCAGGACGCGCAGTCTGCGCCGGTCCTATCGATCCGTACGTCCCAAGGCGTCGAGGTCTACACCCAGACACAGATCCACGAGGCGTTCACGTCACATTACAAGTCCCTGTATAACACACGGCTGCAGGCCACCGTGGTGGAGATCGTGGACTATCTAACGACCCTGCAGCTCCCAACAGCTACTGCTGCCCACCAGGCGGAGCTGGGTGCTGCAATTACCGGTGAGGAACTACGGGACGTGATTTTCTCCCTTTCCAATAGCAAAGCGCCGGGCCCTGACGGGCTCCCGGCAGAGTTCTACAAAGCCTACTCACTGGTGCTAATACCAGAACTGCTGAGAATGTATAAGGCGGCATTGGAAGATGCTGAGCTCCCAGCGTCCCTAAACGAAGCTAACCTGGTCTCTCTGCTGAAACCAGGTAGGGAGGCGACCGAACTTGGCTCATACAGACCATTGGCACTCCTCAACACCGATTATAAAATATTAGCCGCGACGCTCGCCCGGAGACTTGCACCGCTGGTCCCCACGCTGGTGCACGCTGATCAAAATGGCTTTGTGCCCACCAGGAGCACGTCCTACAACCTACGCCGGTTTTTTAAGATCCAACGGTATGCAACCCCTACCTGGCCGCGTTCAGGGTGCATCGTGCTCGATCTGGAAAAAGCGTTCGACTCGGTGGAATGGCCGTATCTCCTCCGAGTCCTTGAGAAATACGAACTAGGCGAAGCCTATATCCAGATGGTGGGGCTCCTCTATCAGGCGCCCGAAGTGCGTGTCCGGACTGGGCGGTTGTTTTCCGACAGGATCCGCATTGGGCGGGGTACCAGACAGGGCTGCCCCCTCTCCCCTATGATATTCGCCCTGGCGATGGAGCCATTGGCGGAACTGCTCCGCACCTCCGGCACCACATGGGGCATCCCACTAGCGGACGGCATACACTCGGTGTCTCTATATGCCGATGATCTACTACTGTATGTCAGAGATCTCACATGCATACCTGAGGCAATCGCGGACATCTTCCGTACATTCGGAGATATGTCGGGGCTCCGCGTTAACTGGGCCAAATCGGGAACCTACGCATTCAGTAGCGAGATGCCGCAATGTGAGGTGCGCATGATGGGGGAGACGCTCCGATGGCACCCGACGGTATTCAGGTACCTAGGGATCTTGATATATCGAGACCCCGTGGATCTCCTGGAGGGTAACCTGGTGAGGGCTATATCCTCACTCACGGCCCAGGTCACGTTCTGGAACTCCCTCCCGCTGAATGTGCCGGCCAGAGTGGCACTGACCAAAATGATACTGCTCCCCCGGCTCCTCTATTATTATGCTAACCTGCCAGTGTATGTGCCAGCGCGCATATTCAGAGGGCTGGAAACTCTCACCAGGCGCCTTATTTGGAACAAAGGGAGACCACGGGTAGCGTTAAAGACTCTATATGCGGCCACGGACGCTGGAGGCTTAGCCGTCCCCAACCAGGAGCTATATTACTTAGCAGCCCAGCTACAATGGGTCGCTTACTGGCTGAGCGGCAAGAACCTGATAGACACGGCCACGGCTGATACCACTCTGTCCCCCGTGCAGGTGCTCACACTCTTCCACCCCCTAACGCAGGGGCGACACCCCACACAAGTCCATGTGGCGATCGCGAAGCGGTGCTTTGCGCGGGCCCTCAGACTTACCAAAGGCACAGTGCCCTACGCTCCGAACCTGCCACTACTGGGAACTCCCTTGGGCACTAGCATACTTTCCTCGACTGCGCTACGCAGCTGGACGGCGGCAGACCTGGACGACCTGAGCGGCCTATATAGCGACGGAGTGCTGCTGCCCTTCGAGACCCTGACCGCAGACACCGAGCTGCCAGTGGGTCAATTCCTGGCACACGCCGGACTCCTACATGAACTGACGAAGGCATGGGGTGACATGAGCCAAGAACCGCCCACTCATCTTCTCATCCAGTACCTGCACGTGATGGGCAATGGGTCTCATATAGTGCACTGGCTGGCACAGGCACTACACACCCATACTCTATTCTCCTCCCAAAGGCTGAGGGGGAAGTGGACGACCGACCGAGGCTCCGACTGGACGGACAAACAATGGACCGCAATATTAGCGGGCGCTAGAAATGTTCCCCGAAACGCGCGATTTAAAACCATCCAATATTATATCATTCATCGAGCATATTTGTCTCCTGACAAACTGAATCGCTATTTCGGACTCACTTCGTCGGCATGTCCCAGATGCGGCCTCCTAGACTCAGACTTCCTGCACGCACTCTGGAACTGCGCCCACCTCGCCTCGTACTGGTCAGCGGTCACTGACACGCTGACGGCGGCCTCGGGCGAAACTCTCCCCAAGACGTGGGAAGTATGCCTACTGGGGCTCTACAGGAGAACCAAGCAGACCAAGCTGCGGGCACGCTTTTGGGACTTAGGCCTCATTACGGCTAAACGCCTCATTACGAAACGGTGGAAAAACGCCAACCCACCGCGCCCTGCAGACTGGCGTCGCTCTTTTGGCAACTGGGCCAGTGCGGAGAGTGTGTCACTACACAGAGAGGAGACCACTGGCCTACGGAAATACCCGATCGCCCAAGACTGGGACGCTACCCTGATCGCGTACCACAGGGCATGCGCCCGGGCCGGTATAGAATGCCAACCTGACGCGGAATAGAAGGGGCCCTGTCGCTTGCTGTCCATATAGGTCACGGAGTTTGCCCCCCCCCCCCACTGCCGCGTCCCCCCCCTTCCTCCCCCACTGCCGCGCCCCCCCCTCCCCCCCTCATTCCCCCCCGCCGCCAGCCCCGACTACCGAGCTCTTGCACACCGAGCGATGTCCCCTGCCGCCCCCCGCCGCTGCCCTTCCCCCCCCCCGCTGCCTCCTCCCCCCCCCGCCTCCACCCCGCGGCCGCAGCGACACCACATCCTCGATCACCCCCGCCCCTGCGCAGCCCGTACAGGGTGCACCACACACGGCTAGGATTCAAGACACACTACCACACGCACATGCACTAGTCCAACAGTTGTTGAAATGTTTCTCCCTCCCCCTCCTCTTTTAATTCCCAGTTATACCTTTTGGTTGACACAGAGACTGTTGATTTTGTACACGCGCTAATGCTCGACACCCCCCTCCCTGTTTCCGTATCATACAATGGCAACTGGGTGTTTTCATGTACAGGCAGCGGAAGCCCAGCGATCCATGTGACGACGGGGGATATGATCCTGCTCCAGCTCGCTACTGTACTGAACAGGGAACATAACTCAATGCAATGACTGTCGGATTTCTTACAGCACCCTGGTCCTAGCGCAGTGCCATGAGCCGCAAGCGCTGCGGCACGAGACATTTCCTAGCACCGCTGCTTGTGAACTAATGCATTACCACTGGCTACTGTTTATTTTCACTCGTATTTAATTGCCATGTCATTCTGTACTGACAGCCGAGTACCGCTTGTAGTAGTGGTTTATTGTTATGACACTGTGTGACTGCTGTTTAACTCATCTGTGAAACTAAATAAAGTTTGGGACCATTGGTCTTCAAAAAAAAAAAAATAAGTGAGTTAATCAGTATTAATGTTTCATGTTTAATGGCTAATGGAATTGCCCGAAACAAATAGAGGCATCTAGGTCACGTATTCATTTTGACATAAATAGCTCTTCCTATAATGGAAAGATGAAGACTGTTAACCCTTTCAAAGTCGTTCTTGATCTTAATCAGTAATGGATCAAAATTGATTTTTGTGATTAGCTTAGTGTTTGCGCAAAGTTCAATTCCCAAATATGTGGCTTTTTCAGTTCTTCGTTGGTCCATGCAGGTTGTATTATCAGTACATATAATAATCGTTTTTCCTTTATTAAGAGAGTATCCTGAACAGCGCCCAAATTCAGAAGTGACTTCCTCTAATTCATGAATAGCCTCTATTGGTTCAGATGTAATAATCGTGATGTCATCGGCGTAGGCCAGTGCTTTTGTTTCAAAATGATGACTAATAACAGGTTTAATATTAGTACTTTCTAGCAATTTCAAAATAAGAGGATTAATATATAATGCAAACAGTAGGGGTGAGCATGGGCACCCTTGTCTAGTGCCCCTAGTTATGTTAATATATCCAGAAAATAACCCTGCTGCCAAAACTTTTGCTTTGGGGCAATGATACATTGATTTAATAGAGTTAATAAATTTAGGGCCAAAATTATTACGTATCATAACTTCCCAGAGAAAGTTCCAAGTGACACGATCAAAAGCTTTCTCAGCGTCAAGCAGGATCATCGACATTCGTCCCCCCCTGGCAGCCATGGCGTCAAATAAGGCAATTGCCCTGCGGATATGTTCTGTGGTTCCTTTCCCAGGAATGAAGCCATGTTGCCACGGGGACACGAGATGTTCGATAACCCTGCTGAGTCTGAGCGCTAGTATCTTTGCATATAATTTAGAGTCCAAATTGATTAGAGAGAATCACCTTCCGCCTCCTCACCCACGCACACAAAGCCCTACACGACCAGGGCCCGAGCTACCTCAACAGCCGGACCAACTTCTACGCACCCAAACGCCACCTCCGATCAGCCAACCACGCCCTCGCCGCCGTCCCCCGCATCCGAAGAGCGACTACGGGAGGAAGGTCCTTCTCCTACCTGGCCGCCAAGACCTGGAACTCCCTCCCGACCTGCGCCTGACCCAAGACCACCTCTCCTTCAGGAAGAAGCTGAAGACCTGGCTGTTCGAGCAGTAGCGGCACCCCCCCCCCCCCCCCCAGCGCCTTGAGACCCTACGGGTATGTAGCGCGCTCTACAAGTGTCACTGATTGATTGATTGATTGATTAGAGATATGGGGCGATATGAGGTGAGCTGTTCAGGGGATTTTCCCTTTTTTGGCAAAACGATTATATTAGCCTCCTCCCAGGAGATTGGAGGTACACCATTACACTGTATCCCAAGGAATAGATTGTGCAAAATAGGAACTAATTGATGACTGAGAAGCTTAAATAAGACAATCGGTATTTTATTGGGGCCTGCTGCTTTGCCGGATGCCAATAATGATAATGCGGCACCCACCTCTGTGAGTGTAATTTCTCTTTCAAGATCATCCTTTGTAGCGTCATCTAGTAATTTCGTGGCCTCAGGACTAACAAGAAAATTATCCAAATAATCTTTTATATCCTCCTTGGAGATTAAAGCTTCCTCTGTATACAATTTCTGATAGTACCTCTGAAACTGAGAGTTAATTTCAACTGCATGAGTAAAGGTCTGCCCATTTTCTATTATAGCAATATTATCTTTTCTTGTGGTTTTTTGTCGTGTACTAAGTGCCAGTTGTCTACCCACTTTCTCTCCACTTTCTTATATTTGTTTCCAATGTGATTGATATGTTTGGGCAGCTTTTGTGGCTAAGTTTAGAATTTAATTCTGATTTCAGTACTGCTACCTGCATCATCATGTGACTAATATCTTGTTTTTGTATGATTTTGACAGTATGTTCTTCCTCAGCTTTAGCTAGAGCTGCTATTCTTATTTCATATTCCCTTTTTTCCTTTTTCATGATTTTGTTTTGGTAGCTGATAGTCTCCCCCCTCAATGCAGATTTATAAGTATCCCATACGGTGTTTCTTGATGCACTAACGCGATTCATATTAAAGAATTCCTCAGTCCAGATTTTGATATGATCAATATATTCTTTGTTAGATAACAGTTTCCTATCAAAAGACCATGATGTTTTTTGAGTGAGATTAGTATCATAAACAATTAGTAATATTAAGGGATTATGATCCGAAATTATTTTTGGGAATTTATTTATATGTGAAGAAGGTGCTAAGTCTCTGGAAGTAAAGATATAATCTATTCGTACATATTTTTGGTGAGGATGAGAGTAGTAAGTATAGCCAGGGTCAATTGGATTATTTTGCAGCCATATGTCAGTTAGTCCAAGACTGCATATTAAACTACTAACAGCGCGATAAATCTTCGGTTTCCGGCCCGTATATTTCAGTTTAGATGAATACGCCGATAAGGGTGGTAACAGGGAGATGTTAAAATCGCCACAAAGAATTAGCGGACCTGGCCACATAGCTAGTTCTGTTTCCAAAGTTTCAAAAATTGTAGGATCGTCCTGGTTTGATCCATAAACAGTGGATATAATGATTCCATTTGCTAATTTAACGATCGCCCACTTTCCATGTGCAGCAAATAAAAAGCGTGTTCCTTGTCCATAACAATTTTTAACAAAAATTGCCACACCCCTAATATTGGTCGATTGAGATGAAGCCACCAATAAATTATATCCCTTAAGTCTTAAAAACGCTCTTTTACTCCAAGGAATATGTGTCTCCTGTATACACAAAATGTCTACAGGATGTAATTTTACTAATTCCTCTAACCTAAGGCGTTTATCTCTAGACAGTAACCCTCCTACATTCCAGGATTGAATACTAAGCTTACCCATTGTTGATGTGGTAAAGTTGACTAATAGCATTGCTCAAATAATACTCCATATCCGTGTCCTGCAGTATCTTCTCCAAAATTAATTTTATTCCTGCTATTAAACCTGGTTTGTTTTTCTCATTTTCCGCCTCCCCCCCTTTCTCCACCCCCCTCCCTTCCCACTGTCCCTCCCCCAGACCCGCCCACAAACCTTCACCTTTTCCCTTTCCCCCCCTTACACAGGCATTCAGACTCTACCAGAGTCTGTGTGATGAAGTTGCTGCACTTCTACTGAGCTACCGCTCCTTGCCATAAATAACAAAGAAAACTTTTTAAGTGAATAAGATTAAAGCTTAGCATGAACAAGAAAAAATGGCATTTATATCATATATATCATATATCATATGTCACAACTGTGACCATCCTGTCATCCACATCTAATCTACACATAATCAGGCTTCTACCTAATTTAAACCAAACAGTTTTTTAAAGTATCAAAAGAGCTATCAGAAAGAAGCACAAAGAGATACTGAAATCTCATTCTTTCTCTCCCTGCGCATATGTAGATTATGTAAATATATAGATTATTGCTGCAGTTATCAATAAATTATAACCAGAACTGTCTAAGATATTTCATCTAGATACGCTTTTGCTTTTATCTCAGACTGAAAAAACTTTGTCTGACCACCATGAATAATCTTAAGTCTAGCAGGGTTGTTCAAAAAAGCCAGAGCACCCTTTTCCTGAAATGGTTTATTCAGCAGTCGCAACCGCCATCGTCTTTCGACGGTTGCGTGACAAAAATCAGGTCTTGAGAAAAAGGAAAAGTCACAAACAGTTAATTTGCCATCTGGTCTCGCTTTCTCCGCCACTGCCTGCCAAAGTAGAAAATTACCAAAATGTACTAAAATAGCACGTGGGTATATCCCTGGCTTCGGTGGTGGATTAAATGGGACTCGATGAGTCCGTTGGATTTCCAGTTCCCAGTTCCAGCTCTGTATTTCAGGCATAGACTCGCTAAAAAGTTTGATAATGAAAGCTCGCACATTCTCCCCTTCTATTTTCTCCGGTACACCTAAGATGCGGAGATTATTGCGTCGTTGTCTGTTTTCGAAATCTTCAAGCTTCCATTTAATATCCATCAGCTCTGCCTCCTGAAGCTTGATTTTCTCATGATTCTCTGAAGAATCTTTTTCCGCTGACATCACTCTTAGTTCCATTTCTGTTACTCTTTCGCCAATAGGATTACATGTTTTGGAGAGTTTCTTGACAACCCCCTGCATTTTACGCAATGCTGCGCGAGATCTTCTACTATTTAGAGCAGTCTCTTCCCTATGGGCTGCTATTGCTTGTAGAATGGTCTCCACTGCCGTGGGAGTTATCTCTGGAGTGTCTAAGCTGGCGCTGGCGCCTTGGTTAGTCTCAAGATGACCTTTAACTGATTTATTCTGTGTGGTTCAAGCACTAGTTTTAGGCTTAGTCTTTACAGTATTGAGATTCTGTCTTCCCTCTCCGTGGCTGTCTTCTGAGGAATATAAATGCGGTTCTGATTCCTCATCATCATCCTCGCCCTCCGTGGATTCAAAGCTCTCTGACCACTCCCCTAGTGCATCTACTTCAGCCTCCCCGGTTTCGTCGGAAAAGGAGTAGAACTCACTGAGGTCTTTTTCCCCCTCCGGTTGTTGTCCAGTTTGCCCAGTTTGTAGCAGAGCTGTACTCTGTAATAAATCATTAATACCTTCGCTTGTTATAATCTGCTCAGAGGTTGGTTGTGGGGAAGCACATGATACCTCTTCCGGGGCTAATAAGCGTGGAGTTAGTGCTGATGTTATAGACACATTCTGATTAGTGATTAGTGTTGCTTCAGCAGTCAGATTAGCCTGATCATTTTGTACACCTAAAATATTGCCACCGGGGCCTGAGAATGACATTGCGCGGCCCTCCTCAATTTGCTTCTCGCCATTTCCTGCTCCTTCTATTGATGCATCAGTTTGTCCGGAATTAGAAATCTCGGTAGCCGCAGAATTATTAACATTAATATCAATAGCGCTCAGGTCTTCCGTACTAGCTGTAGACAAAGAGGTGGCAGGAGCGTTTGAGGGGTCAGACAATCCTTTATCTAAATCTTGTGTGTTATTTGGTTGTAAAGTAGTTAAGTTATTCTGCTCGTCATTCATTGGTGGGGTAGACACAAGCTAAACCTCAGTCTGTGAACTAGTTTCAATCGGTGTTTTTTTTAACAGTAAATCAAGCACAGACCTCCCTCCCACATTACTTAAATTTCTGTGTGATGCTAGGATTTCTTGCCTTGAGGTGTTGACTGGGGACACAATCGCTTGCTTCTTTGTTCTTACAGTCGCAGCTTTTACCTGTAAGTGATCAGAGTCTTCCCCGTCCAATAAGCCTTCTCGTTGTTGCCTTTCTGCTTCCTTACGAAGCACCCTGGCTGCCTTTGCGATCCGAGCTCTGGTTGCAGCGGCTGAGGCACTTTTTGGTGGCATTGCTGGTGTTTTTGTCTCCCTCGGCGTTCTTCCACTCACACACCGCCGCACTCGCCAGACACAGCCACACACCGTAGAACCGGAACCTCGCCGTGAAGATCGCAGCGTCTGACACACCCCCTGAAGCGCCGCTGACAGCGTCGGTCCAAATCCCTCGAAAACACCGTGCAGAGAAACCGGAGACCACCAAACAAGCGTGAGTTGATTTAGATGCTGCTGATGATTTTTACTTGCATTGTAATAATGTAGCATTATACAAGTCCTCGTGGAACATGTGTCTTGTGGGTTTATATCGTAAAGCCGCGGAGCCGTGATCACTCGTAGTCAGTGTATCAGCAACCTAGTAAATCAGCGTGTCGTTCATTAGCATGAGCCTGGCCAGAGATTTTCCCCATCACTCTCCGTAACTCGGTAGCTTAATCCTCAATTCGGAAACCGATCCGGTTCAAAGAAACCCTGCTTCAATCGTTCGGTCATTCAAAATCCATCGGAGCTCAGTAATGTGCTGCAATCGGTCTAACGCTTAGACGGCCATCTTGCCTGCTACTGCTCCACTGTCTGCTAATGCATGAAGTACAACACATAAAATGTATTGAAAAACTTGTATAAGGAATGCCTCCAGGAACATTCTCCGAATTGGTTAGGAAGTGTCAGGAAATCACCCCTTCCAAATGGCTACTGCACAATCCAAAAGTGGATCTCATCACCAGCTGCTCACTTTCTAAACCAGTAGAACACAGAAGACCTGCACCTGCTGTTTAAGACCTATGAGGAGACCTAAAAGGATGGACTTTCTCTGGTTTGCTCCCAGAACATAGAGCTTGATCCAGGGGTCGACTGGCTGAGCATCTGTGTGCCTACGCTGCCAACTTTTCAATCCATCAACCATGTTGTCCATAAATTAAGATTTCAATGGAGAGGAAGTTGGGCATGAATGTCTAGATGTCTCAGACTTATACACCTAGCCAAGGCCCCCCTTAAAAGTTGAACCTTTGATCCAGCCGGATTGTGTATATTTTTTTGATGGAATCTGAGAAACAATGAAGGTGCATTGAGAGTAGCTTATGCTGTATTCACAATTCAAGAAGTTGTAGAAGCTTCATGGCTTCAAGGTGTTAACCTCAGCACAGGTTGCAGAATGAATTGTCCTTACAAGATCCTGCAGTTTAACAGCCTGATTAAGAATGACTATATTTACAGTTGTCAGAAGTTGCAGTTGTTAAATGTGCAACTCATAGTAGTGAAAATGGATATGTCACAGTTGGAAACCTGTCTGCAGATGAAGTTGCATGGTTTTGTGCTCTGGTAAACTGCACATTTAAAAGGGCTTACTAAAAAAAATCCAAAGAGGGCACTGTCTTTTTGATGCTCTTGTAAATAGTCGATACATGTGAAGCACTCAAAGGATTGCCGGAGGATGTTTCAGAAGCAGAACAGCAAGATTGGAAATACACAAATCATAATTGGATGTCAGCAGATTGAAGACCAGTGTTGCCAATTTACTGTTTCCCATGACACAATACTTTCATGGTCCAACACATCTAGAAACAGATGCAGAGGTGAGGATATTCAGGCAGAATTGGTTTTATCCCAGATTTAGGATGCTTGCAAAAAAATTATGCCATAGTTGTGTGACATGTCAGCAGATGAACGCAGGGAAAAGGACACCGGTAACCCTAAGCCATATAGGAAGGTCAGGTGGTCTCTTCATCAGGATGCAAATGGACTTTACCAAGAGACCAGTTTGTAACAGATACGCTCTGGTCATAGTGGTAATTTTCTCTCGATGGGTGGAGGTTTACCCAACACAGAGAGATGACAGTGTCACTGAAACTAAATTGGCTGCAGGATGTGTTCTGTTGCTTACCACGTTGAAGCTCGCATACTAAACCTGCATTAAGAACAGTGCCACAACCTCAGTCCTGGTGACTGGGTGTTGGTCAAAAAATGCATTCAGAAGTCTTCTTTAGAAGCAATCATTAGCTACAGAGGAGAAGACTTATCACCACATACCTTTGTCATATGCATTCACATATAGTATTTGGTTAGCTTAGTATATAGGTGAGAACACTGAATATTTTTATTCTTATTCTGACTTAGGTGAGGAATAGGAGGCTAGTGGGACCACCACCAACAGCCTATAGGTGTCAGTCCCACCGACATCGGACCACGTAAGACTGCCCACCACATTAGGATGGTGAGCAGCAGATGGTCGGGAGAAGAAGAACCGAAGCCCGTTGGACAGTCTGTAATACCTTACAATATCAGGTAAACCCACCCTGGGCCTCCAGTATGTGCCCTGGGGGGAAAATGTGGTGCCTCCCCACATATCCCTGGGCCAATGCAAATGAAGTTGCATGGTATTGTGCTCTGGTAAACTGAACATTTAAAGGGACTTACTCAAATAATTCCGAAGAGGGCACTGTCTTTTTGATGTTGTTGTAAATAGCTGATACATGGAAAGCGCTCAAAAGATTGCCTGAGGATGTTTCAGAAGCAGAACAGCAAGGTTGGATCAGGGCAGCATGTGGGAAATTCACAAATGAAAAATGGATGTCAGCAGATTGAAGACCAGTGTTGCCAGACAATTTACTGTTTCCCATGACACAATACTTTCATGGTCCAACACATCTAGGAAGCGATGCAGTGGTGAGGATATTCAGGCAGAATTGGTTTTATCCCAGATTTAGGATGCTTGCAAAGAAATTGTGCCATCGTTGTGTGACATGTCAACAGATGAACATAGGGAAAAGGACACCGGTAACCCTAAGCCACATAGGGAGGTCAGGTGGTCTCTTCATCAGGATGCAAATGGACTTTATTACCAAGATGCTTGTTTGTAACAGATACGCTCTGGTCATAGAGGGAATTTTCTCTCAATGGGTGGAGGCCTACCTAATACTGAGAGATGACAGTCTCACTGAAAATAAATTGGCTGCAGTATGTGTTCTGTTGCTCACCACATTGAAGCTCGCATACTAAACCTGCATTGAGAACAGTTCCACAACCTCAGTCCTGGTGACTGGGTGTTGGTCAAGGAAGACATTCAGAAGTCTTCTTTGGAAGCAATCATTAGCTATAGAGGAAAAGACTTATCACCACATACCTTTGTCATATGCATTCACATATAATATTTGGTTTGCCTAGTACATAGGTGAGAATACTTTGAATATTTTTATTCTTATTCTGACTTAGGCGAGGATTAGAAGGCTGATGGGACCTCCACTGACAGCCCGTAGGCGGCAGTCCCACCGACATCAGACCACGTAAGACTGCCCACCACATTAGGATGGTGAGCCGATGGTCAAGAGCAGAAAAACCGGAGCTCGTTGGACGGGTCTTTAACACTGTAAAATGTCAGGTAAACCCACCCTGGGCCTCCAATATGTGCCCTGGCGGAAAATATGGTGTCTCCACACATATCCCTGGACCTGAGGCAGGGACCACATTGTGTCCGCCACACGGTGCAGGGCTATGCAGAATGTGTATTTTATGTACTGTGGTGTGTGCTGCAGGCTGCAGCACAAGCCGCAATGCAAAAGATACACATTGAAGGTGGTCGTATTGTGATTACAATTGTGGGACCACCAACAGATAGTCGGGCAGTCCCGTTTCCAAAGGGATGGCGTTGGGCAAAAGTCTGACCACAATCCTATTGAGGCCTTAAATTCTTTCTGGAATTCCATTACATACCAGAATGAATTTACACACATATGCCTAGGAAATGGATTGAGCTAGGCATTCTTTTAGCCCGTCCATACCTATAGGTTACAAAAACAATTTAACCTGCTTATGAGACCCTTAAAAAAAGTATTTATCATGACATTAGGGGGAAGAAACAAAAATATTTCACTCAGCAAAAATAGAGGAAGATGTTTTGAAAAATGTATGGAAAAGGAAAAAGATAAATACAAAAAAAAATGATGTATCCTAAATTAAAATTATAGAAAAGGGAAAATGTGTTTATAGAAGAAGATCCCAAACTAGAAGCAAACAGAGAGGGATTAGTAATTGTGAACCACACATTTGATATCATGGGAGGAACGTGGCACATTTTGCAAGGATAAGTAAAAGTAATTCAAGAAGTTTACTTTGTGGGCAGAATGCTTACTTCCAGTTATTAGCTGATTGGGAGGGTATTTAGTATTTAGCTCTGCTGTTTGTTTAGATGCATCATATATATAGCATGGAAGCTTTAACGATGACACCTTCACGCAGACACACACGTCACGTGGGTGATGCAACACAAATAGTTGGAGACATCATACTACCAGTGGGAGTTGTTTTAAATGACGAGAACATTAGAAATCTTTCAACAGTTGTGGGAAACCTGAGACCGGTACTTCTGGAGCTTTATTAATTGCAAATCAAAAATGAATGGCTATTAGATCCATGGTTTTTCAAAATTGCCAAGCATCAGGTATTGTACTATTAGAGAAAGGTGGAGTCTGCAAAATGCTGAGAGTTCAGCATTCTTGCGCATACATACCTGATGAAAGAAAGGACATTTAAGAATTCACAAAGAACATTTCTTCACTGAAATTTAGGTAAAGGAGTTTCTGTTATTGGAAATTGATTTCCAAACAGCGGGAAAAGGAATTGTTAGAACAATATTTATGCCCGTACTAATTGTAGAGTTTTGTTTATTGATCCTGTTTGCTTTTCATAAAGGTTGTAAATTTTCTATAAACAGAAGAAATATCAGAAGAAGAGACAGACAACTAGTAAAAAGTAGATTTAGATGAATTTGAATTTTTGAATTTTAAAATATTTGTAGAGCGCTCTTATACCGAAATCGGTTTCATGGCGCTAGAGGCCAGGATGAAGTTGTGCAGCGTACAGAAAGGCAAAACAATATGAGAATTTTAAAAGAAAGATGAGAAACTGAGCATTAGCATGAACTTTAAAAATGAACTCTAAAGATTAATTAGTGAAATCTGTTAGATAATCAGCAGATGGGGGATTAGGGAAGGCATTTTTGAAATATCAGATGAATTAACACATTTTAAAATACCAGCAAAGGGCAGCAACGGGCCTTAGAAATGCTGCACCTTAACCCCAAATCCAGATATGTATTAGTAGATGTGCTGCCAACCCTGACGTCAGCTGCTGAATGGCGTCAGTGTGTTTCCAGATCATAGAACATTTTAAAGATAGTGGAGGCGCACAATCGCAAAGTCCAAACGAGCAGAGTGCGTATGAATATTATTCCTTCTTTATTCGTTAAAAATTGTAGAAAAGTTCATCATTTCAATCATGAAAGTATCAGCCAACGCATCTCTCTCCCTCACAGGGAGCTTCCTCAGGGCTAAAAACCTAACATATAAACACAAACATAAATATTACTAAAAGACACTCAACAAGTACATAAACCATATTTTTTATAGAAACACAAGAACATTGCTAGACTACATGGAAGAACATTACAAAAGAAATCACAAACATAAATATGTACATATATTTATGGGACATTTCGTTTGAGCACAGGGCATAAGAGATAACATTTCTTCAAACCTATATTCAAATCCCACGTCACTTCTAATGGATATCTAAAGATAAGAATAAGACATGTATGAGCCACAAAAAATTATTATTAGGATCCTGTTGTTGTGTGTGACAGCCCACAGTCCTCCCTGTATTGCATAATCAGAGAAGTGGGGGAAAAGGGGACCAGAAATGGTAGTAAGAAGGAGGGGGGGGGCAGCGAGGGAGGCCAACTGCAAGTTTGCAGTATCAGAAAGAAAACAAATCAGCCCAGAAATAATGGGAGAAAAAACGAGAGAAAAAACAGGAGAAAAGACGGGGAGGGGCGGGTACGGGGAGGTAGAGGAACACAGAAGAAAACATTGTTCACCATCCGTCACTGAGTCTGCCTATATCAAGGTAGCCCATTCAATTAACTGGCCATTACGTCCTACAGGTTGTGATAGTTCGTGCCAACCACTAACCACACAGTCTAAGAGAACCTAGTGGTACCCAAGCTTACCAGTTTAAGTTGGTGATCTCCGATCTGGATTGAATAATATATCAATATGAAGAGTGGTGACGAGTATAATTGTAGTCCACCGTCACTTTAACCCGTTGCCAGCGATGAAAATATTCCGCGCTAGTGCGGAACGTTCCATTGAGCGAATGGAAAGGGGCGACCATTCGGTCCCCCCGAACGTATGGCGGAGTACCACGATCCCCCCGGGAAGCCATCTTGGGCGGGAGGCGAGCCTCGGCTGGTATGCCCGAAGCGGCGTGGCCTAGACACTGACGCGGCCGGCCACGCCCTTCGGGGCAGGCAGGGGCGGGTTGACGCCCGCCCTGAAGACGGATAAAAGGAGCCACAAGCCAAGAAAGCATCCTCTTGTTCCTGTGCTCTGAAGCTGCACCTCCTCGCTGCACGTGAGCTCGAGACGGAACGAAGAGCCAATTTTGAGCGTGGTAATCTTTCTTTTTTGTATTACAGATACTCTGTCGGAGAATGCCTAAGAAGGTCGGAAAGCGAATGACTACCGACCAGATGCTGCGGATACTCATGAAAGAAGTAACCGATTTGAAGAAGCGGGTGGCGGATAGAGACGGAGAAGGAGGACCGAAACGTCCTTTGGCGGGAGCAGCGCCGGGAGGAAAAGGCAAAAGGCCCAGAAGGGGAGCAGCTGGGGGGGACATCCCGGTTCCCTGTGCGCCACTCGAAGAGCCAACTCCGGTACCGGCAGAGGGGAATCCGATTCCCGTAGTGGTCACCCCCGTGTCCGGGGAGGATATGCCGCCCGAGCTGGCAGCACAATTAGCAGCGTGGTTGGGTAAAGATAGCGAGGGCGCCACGGCTGACGACGCGCGAGAGTTGATGAAGCAACTGCGTGAAACAAGGGAGGCGGTGAAGGCATCATCGCCAGTTATCACGCCGGCTGCGGCAGTAGAAAAGCCAACAGGAACAGCTCCAGCCGCAGATGCAGCTTCCGGTTCAGGTAAGCGGCCATTGCCGATTGCAAGGGATGAGTCTGCACCGTCACGAAGGGAAAAGTTGGGTCAACATGTCCCTCTGGCTATTAAGGAGAAGATATGGGCAAATGAGTATATAAACATCTTCTCGTTGCTTACTGATCATTATGAGATGGAGCATGTTAAGAGCCAAAAGGAGCTCATGCATCCGAGTGTTTGGCGCGCAAAGATGGCCGCCTTTAAAGTTGATGAAAACATTGGCACTTGGGGGAAGGCGTGGGGAATTTTTACCTCCATCATGGGCGAACGTAGACCCGAGTTGCTGTCCGAATTGCCGATCTATCAGACACGGATCATGGAATATTCCGTATCATATGGGGGCAATCAGTGGTTCTGTTACGATAACATTTTTAGAAAAGCAAAGGAGCACGATAAAAACTTAACTTGGGATTGTTACGATTCTGTTCATGGTCAAAAATGGAGAGTACTGGTATGTTAAAAGTACCATTAGTGGGGAGTAGCGGGGGTGAATCCTCCCGCCAATATGCCGGGACCCCCTTTCGATCAGGTACAGGTAACGAATACAACTCAAGGCCGAACGGCAACACAGGTAAAAGGGGGATTTGTTGGAACTTCAACAGAGGAAAATGTACGAGGCCCCAGGGGTCATGTAAATTTCGTCACGAATGTGGAGGGTGTGGGCAGCCATCCCATCCGGAGTCCATGTGCAGAGCCAAAACGGGTGATAACGGGGGGAGAGGAGGCGCCAAACAGGTCTAAAATAGTCCGAGGGGCGCCTTTACCTACTCCGGTTGATACCATGGCAATGATTCCTTGGCTCAGCGAATACCCGGATCACGCTTCCGCTGGGGTGTTGAGGAACGGGTTTTCATATGGTTTCCGCATCCCAGTGGGGGGCTTTCGGGGTGTAAGAAAGTGTAAAAATCAAATATCGGTCTTGCAACATACGACCGTAGTACAAGAAAAAATTAGGAAGGAGGTTACTCGAGGTCGAGTCGCCGGTCCATTTGACGAGCCACCGTGTGCTAACTTTGTTTGTTCTCCTTTGGGGGTGGTCCCTAAGAAGGACCCGGGTGAGTTCCGACTGATACATAATTTATCAGCCCCACGTGGTCTGTCCGTGAATGATGCAATAGACCCGGAAGTGTGTTCGGTGCGGTACGCATCTTTCGATGAGGCCGTAGCCATGTTGAATCGCCTAGGGCCCGGGGCGCTGATGGCAAAGTCAGATATTGAGTCAGCGTTCCGGTTGCTCCCGGTATACCCAGACGATCAGCGTCTCCTTGGTTTCATGTTTCAGGGTCAGTTTTACATGGATAGATGTATGCCAATGGGTTGCTCTATTTCTTGTGCATATTTTGAACAGTTCAGTTGCTTTCTGCAATGGGTCTTCACAAAGAAGACTGGTTTACAGCATGTCATGCATTATCTCGATGATTTTTTGTTTCTGGGGGCGGCCGGGGGTCCGGAATGTGGACAGGCTTTGAATGAATTTTGTACTTTAATGAAGCATTTCGGTGTGCCGTTGGCACCAGGTAAGACTGTGGGTCCCTCGACTTGCCTCGAGTTCCTGGGGATCGAACTCGACTCTGGGGAAGGTTGTTTTAGACTACCTAAAGAGAAGGTGATAAGATTCAGGGCTTCACTGGAAGCTTGTATTAGCAAGTCCAAGGTCAGGCTGCACCAGTTGCAACAATTGGTGGGACAGCTGAATTTTGCCCTGAGAGTCATGCCGATGGCCCGCCCCTTTTCCCGCTCGATCGCTCAGGCCATGGTCGGCCTGAAGGAGGGTCATCATCGCACAAGGTTGTCGGCAGAGGTTCGTCAGGACATGCGCATTTGGTTGGCATTTCTGGCGGATTTCAATGGTCGAATTGTCTGGAACAAACCGGCGGTGTCCTCCGAGGAGCTGGGGCTGTGGACAGATTCGGCAGGGAGCACTGGTTTTGGTGCCATATTCGGCACACGATGGTCGGCTCAAAAATGGCCATTATGGTGGCGCGAGTGTGGGCTGACAAGTAACATTGCCTTTCTTGAACTTTTTCCCATTCTTGTGGCCCTGAAAACTTGGCCTGAGGGGTTCAGAGATCAATCTGTGGTGTTTTGGTCTGATAACATGACCGTGGTTGAGTGTATCAATAGCCAGGCAGCACGATGCAAATGGGTTCTGAGATTGCTCAAAGAAATTGTGTTATTGTGTATGCAATTGAACGTGCTATTTAAGGCAAAACATGTGCCAGGGGTAATGAATAAAGCGGCTGATGCGCTTTCTCGTTTTCGTATGCAGGCCTTCTGGGGTTTTCTGCCCACAGCGGACCCGGTGGCGGCACCCTTTCCCGAAGCTCTCTGGTCTCTCGGTGCCCCGAACTACAGAACCTCGTGGGAGAGAGTTTAGCACCCAGGACGAGGAAGGCATATGAAGGGGCGTTCCGATCATATTGGGCCTTTGTGGGGGCTGCTAGGGGAGAGCTTTGGGGCCGGGAAGAACTAGTAGTAGATTTTCTGCTGTCGTTACATCAGGCAGGCAAATCAGTGGCTACGGCCCAGAGGCATCGGGCCGCCATTTCCTTTATGGCAAGGGCCCATGGGATCCAGGACCCGACCGCGTCTTTCGTTGTGCAGAAAGCGCTACGTGGGTGGCAACGCCTTGAGGGTCGCAAAGTAGATGCAAGGCGCCCGATAGGTCTGGATAGGTTAGCTCTGTTGTTATCTGTACTCCCTGCAACATGTTCATCCCTGTATGAAACAAGGTTATTCAGAGCCGCTTTTGTGCTAGCATTCCATGGGGCTATGCGGGTAAGCGAACTAGTGGCAAAGAACAAGCAGGATACCATGGGGGGACTGTGCCGAGAGCACGTTCAGGTCAGGGGGGAGACAATGACTGTCTCGTTTGTGAGGTCCAAGACCGATCAGGGTGCAATGGGGGACTGCATAATCATACGAAGGATTCCCGGGTCTTCCATGTGCCCGGTGAGTTGCGTGGAGGAATATTTAGCGCAAAGGGTGGCATCATGGGGGGGGACCTTGTTGAGACACGCTGACGCTACCCCACTGATGAGGTTTCAGTTTCAGCGGGTGCTTGCGATGTCGATTTCTGCCGCGGGCCTGAACCCCGGCGAGTTTGGGACCCATTCCTTTCGGATAGGGGCTGCTACAGAGGCTACAGCCAGGGGTCTGAATGTCGAACAAGTTAAACGTGTGGGGCGTTGGTCCTCGAATTGTTATAAAAGGTATGTGCGGTTGCACATGTTGTGAAGCTGTAATGATGTACTCACGCTTCTTGTTTTTGTTTGGTTTTCAGTTGCGCAAGCCTACGAGGCGGGGCGGACTGTGCAGTCGACCCAACACCGGGCCAGCGGTCAGACATCACCGGCTGTGAAAAAGGAGGTGTGGGTCGTGGGCCACTCATATGTGAGGCGTGCCGCGGACGTATTCAAAGCAGGTGACATGTTTCACGTGGCTGGGGAACACGGGTACAGTGTGTCCTTCTACGGAAAGGGCGGGCTCTGTATTGACCAGTTTCGATCATTTTTTGAGGGTTTGTTAGGGCGGACGAGGTCACCGCCGTCTATAGTCATAGTACATCTTGGGGGCAATGATTTGGTGACCACTGGTAGACGACTTCTTCTTGAGGCAATGCTTTCCACGGTAAGTTGGTTAGCGAGGAGAGTTCCAGGGTGCACGATTGCATGGTCCCATATGATCCCACGGAAAGTGTGGCGGGGGGCTCTTTCGGTTCCCGCTCTGAATCATTCAGTAAGGAAAATTAATAATAAAATGAGTAGATTGTTCCGTTCAAGTACACTGCATTCTATTTCGCATGGTTGTATTAAAGGGGACAGTATGTATTTGGGGGATGGTGTTCATTTGTCCCGGGTGGGGAACGAGTTACTCATAGGAGATCTGATAGCTTGGCTAAGGACTTTATGACATGACCTTTAGGCAGGAGTGTTGTGGGGGGTCCGGATAGCCGGTCAACTATCCGGCCTGTGGCGGTAAGGTCATGATCGGTGAGCAGTAATTGGAAGATCCCTAGGGGTGGGCGTCACCCATTACGGATGGGAGCGCTCGAGGGAGGTGGCCATTGGCCCCTCAACGGGGAGGCGGTCCCTTCTAAGGATGGGCCGCCGAAAGGAAAGGAAAGGCGGTCAAGGCCCCTTCCTGGGTAGGAGGGGCTACAGCCCCCTCCTGGGGAATTTCCCGGGGCCAGGACATCTGCGACGGCAGATGTGGTAAGTTGTGTGGGGTTTGGGAGGGGGTCTACGCTACCTTCTAGATACCTCACACGAGTCCTCGGACGACCTTTAAATGGCGTCGAGTTTATTGGGGCCCCCGTCAAGTCAAGGGAAATTGGTAAATGCACTTGAGGTACGCCTCTGTGCGGTCGCCCCTCACAAGTGAGGGGGATATGTCTGGTTTAGGGATCTTGACACCGGTTACGACCTTGCCGTTGGCCCTTAAACGTTAGGATGTACAATTTCAATTTAAAGTAAAGTTTTGTAGGATGTTAGTTCGGCTAGGAGAACCTCTGTATTAGAGTATATGTTAAGGTTAGCCAAACATCGAAAATGTGGAAATGAAATTGTACATTAATATGAAACTGTTATTTTAACGTTTTAATTTTGTTTCATATTTTAATAAATACGGCCGGGAGGGTCACTCCCTCCCGTCTTCCAAAAGTTCAGAACGTTTCCGGTTTCCCATCCTTGGGGATTGTGTTGAGAGGGGGTGGCGGGTATCTCAGCCATATGGAAAGGGGCGACCATTCGGTCCCCCCGAACGTATGGCGGAGTACCACGATCCCCCCCGGGAAGCCATCTTGGGCGGGAGGCGAGCCTCGGCTGGTATGCCCGAAGCGGCGTAGCCGGGGCGCGCCCTTTCCCGCCCTCGAGTGGGCTGGCCTAGACACTGACGCGGCCGGCCACGCCCTTCGGGGCAGGCAGGGGCGGGTTGACGCCCGCCCTGAAGACGGATAAAAGGAGCCACAAGCCAAGAAAGCATCCTCTTGTTCCTGTGCTCTGAAGCTGCACCTCCTCGCTGCACGTGAGCTCGAGACGGAACGAAGAGCCAATTTTGACCCACCCACCAGCCCCTGAGGACAGCAAGTGGTTTTGAATAAAGTTTGATGTGATAACTCTAATTTTTACAGGTTGTGATGATCATCGTGATACCTTTTGAATATGCAATAAAGAATGAATAAATTGTAGTATGTTTTTGCACATAAAGTAATTATGCACTAGTATTGACCAGTAATCATGCCTTTTATAAGTCGTAATTGTTACTGTCTTTAGTGACTTAGTCATTTAGTAATTTAGTTAGAATGTCGTATTTATTTTGGTCGGGCGGTAAGGTCATGATCGGTGAGCAGTAATTGGAAGATCCCTAGGGGTGGGCGTCACCCATTACGGATGGGAGCGCTCGAGGGAGGTGGCCATTGGCCCCTCAACGGGGAGGCGGTCCCTTCTAAGGATGGGCCGCCGAAAGGAAAGGAAAGGCGGTCAAGGCCCCTTCCTGGGTAGGAGGGGCTACAGCCCCCTCCTGGGGAATTTCCCGGGGCCAGGACATCTGCGACGGCAGATGTGGTAAGTTGTGTGGGGTTTGGGAGGGGGTCTACGCTACCTTCTAGATACCTCACACGAGTCCTCGGACGACCTTTAAATGGCGTCGAGTTTATTGGGGCCCCCGTCAAGTCAAGGGAAATTGGTAAATGCACTTGAGGTACGCCTCTGTGCGGTCGCCCCTCACAAGTGAGGGGGATATGTCTGGTTTAGGGATCTTGACACCGGTTACGACCTTGCCGTTGGCCCTTAAACATTAGGATGTACAATTTCAATTTAAAGTAAAGTTTTGTAGGATGTTAGTTCGGCTAGGAGAACCTCTGTATTAGAGTATATGTTAAGGTTAGCCAAACATCGAAAATGTGGAAATGAAATTGTACATTAATATGAAACTGTTATTTTAACGTTTTAATTTTGTTTCATATTTTAATAAATACGGCCGGGAGGGTCACTCCCTCCCGTCTTCCAAAAGTTCGGAACGTTTCCGGTTTCCCATCCTTGGGGATTGTGTTGAGAGGGGGTGGCGGGTATCTCAGCCATATGAGATTGGAACGTTCAGCGGACGTGCGCAGCACTAGCGAGGTAGTGCACGCGACGACCGCTGAACGTTCCCCGCACTTAAGGGGTTAATAAGATGACTAAAGGGACAAGGAGATTGTGATATTTTAGCTAACACAAATATTTATGAGAAAATAAACAAAAAAATACATGATAGTTCCCAACTATCTTGGGCCTTGAATATCTAGCCGGTGTACCCGTTTCAATAATGAGCGTAATAAAAAGGGGGGATCTACTGTATTAACGTAGAGCATATCTACTTCACATTTCTAGGTTAGCAAAGCAAAAACAGTTATACAAGATAGGGCGCCTCCACTATCTTTAAAACATTTTAAAATAATTTGCAGAATGAATGTGCAAGCTTTATTGAAAATAATGTGTTTAAAAATGAATATATGCAGCAAGCACTCACATTTACTCATATTAGGCCTCACATGGCTAAAGCAACATTGCCTGACGTGCTCACTCGCAATACAAAATATAGGCATTGCGACCGCCGTGGTGACAGTCGTATCCTAATGCCCATGGCGTGACTGCCGACAGCCTGTCGCGCGGTCCATCTCCAATAGGATGGCGGTCGGACCCCATCCTAATCAGGCCCTTAATCTTTAAATAGGGTCGTAGGAGTTAATATATGAAGATGCAGCATTCATATATTCATACATGATTTTCTTTGCTAAATGTTTTTTATTTGTTTTAGTGTTGTTTTGACTTCTACATAGACAATTGATAGCAACTTGATATATTAGAAGGTTAGAAATGTATGGCGATCTTAGTGGGTGGGGCACTCCATCACAAATGTGACAGATATCCCATCCACCATATAACATGTTCAATAGGTTTGAATGGAATTTGTAATACGATGAGTGGGACATCGGTCACGCTAGCGATGGAGTATCCCATCCACCAGGATCGTAATCAGGCCCTGATTTTAACATGGGGAATAAATCTGAATGGGAAAATAACCAGCTTAAACTTAGAACTGTTACAGGTAGTTGGAAATTTTATTTTGCTATCTGTGGGCTATTGTATTTCTGTCAGAAGGCGACGAGTGATCCCACTCCCATGAAAGCATCACAAGATGATTGGCTGATTGAAAAAGGAGAAAGTCTGAAGCTGTTACATTTGCAAAATGTATTGTCTATATTAGTGTGTGTTCTTAGAGTAGGTTACCACTCATCCCCATGCTTTTTTACCAAACACTTGTCTGGCTACTTTCCTAGACCCAGACCTTTATACCACGTTGCTTGAGATTCTCTCAGAGTTGCCTGAATCTCCCTTTAGGAGAAGTTCTGCTTTATTGACTTATTTTATACTAGCAGCCCGTCCTGACTTTGTCCGGGTATGAATTGCTGCCGGCCAGTAGTATTTTGTTTTGTAGGATTTCATTTTGATAGCATTTCTTATCTGTGACAGGCCTGTGAAACGCTCCAATTCACAGTGCACTGCTGATGCACTTAAGAGTGAGTGTTCAGTAGTGTGTGAACTCGAAATTCCCTACTTTATTTTTCCTTGCAATATTATATAGCGCAAACTCGCCAACATGGCATGAGCACAATTTAAATTACAGAAGAACACATTCATTTGTGGTAGGCACGGGGAGACAAAGCGATTTGCTTGGAATCACAGGATGTTGAGCTGATGCAGAGATTCGAACTTAGCTCCCCAGCTCTAAAGTTCGCAATTCTAGAACTTGTGTTGGGAGGTGTGTCTAAAAGTGTATGTCGGTGCTGGCCATCAATGAGAGGGACCTGTGCATTTTTCAAATGGGTGGTGAAAAAATATGAGTATGTTGCTGGAAATGTGGGCCGCCGTGCCACCAATGTACTTACCGGGGGAGGGTAAAAACCCATTATTCTGTAATTTTCTTTCCGCATACCATCACTCTGCATACTTTCATTACAATCTCATGCCAATATTGCTAGCGTTTAGATACATTAGTGAACATAAGGAACATATTGTAACCCAGCTGTTGTCAGTGAGGATAGTTGTCAACAGTCCGAAGCCCCTACCTAAATATTTTAACAGGAGTATAATAAAGTTTATAATGTTTTGTGTGCTGATTTTTTTTACAACTTGGCTGCGGCTCGAATTCCCCTGCTGGGCTAAGATTCTAATCAGTGGTCGTGGTTCAGACGGCCCCCGGCCGTCATGCGCAGATGCCCATCCTGACTCATGACGGTCGGGGGCCTTCATGAGCTTGGAAGGGATTAAATTGGCAGAGAGAATCATACTTGAACCATACTTAAGAAAGTGCTACCTGAACCCAATCATTGATATATATTCCAAGACGACTTTACGCTGAGCCTGGCTGAAACTTCCTGCTCCAACCTACCCGCTTTCAGAAAAAAAGAACTTACAATAGCGCATTCTCCGGAGCAGCACCAAGAATTTGGAACTCTCTCCCGCCTGACATCCGAAAAATCCCTTCTCTATCACGTTTCAAGAAGGAGACCAAAACTTTCCCCATGGGTAAATTCCTAGACTAATGGCATGCTCGCATCTACCGCAGTGTGTCTGTCGAATCCTTAACTATTGCTTCCTCCTCAGATTACCAACTCATCCTCATAAGTAATAGTGGGGCTCCTGTTCTGTTTTTACTGATCACATTATAACCATAACCATTCATTTGTGCCCCCTTTATCTCTATGCTCCTCAGCTACCCTACCCCTCCCCAAACTTTGTATATTTCTGTACTTGAGACTGTTTTGCCTTGTTTACCCTGTAACTGTGTAAAGCGCTCTGATCCCCTCACTGGTCAAGTTGGCGCCCTATAAAACATTAAAATAAATAAATAAAATCATTCTGATTATGCTGAGTCTGACTGCTGTTTCGATTAGCATCAACATGGCCCATATCAGACATGACTAATGGCAATTATGAAAGGGGTCATTAATAATTTGTTATTAGATCTTGCAGCAGAAAGAAACTGTGAACTTTCCTGTGATATCCAAGGACTATGCACAACACAGCTTACAAATATATTTCTGAGAAGCACTAACCCTAATTTAAGGCATGTTTCTCTTCTTTGTAGCAGAGAAGAGATCTTTCTCTTGTTGCATCAAATGACTGGAGGGAGTGTGAGTGAAACTGAGCAAAATGTTAGGATTGAAATACACCAACTCTTTATCCCGCCTTAACTAAGAGGCAATAGTCATAGGGCAGTAGTTGAACGAGCATAGAAATCACTATCCAATCACTTGTGGATATCATGGCTAATAATGTCGGGGTGACAAGTGTGACTGCACATTCTGTAATGTAACCTGTTTGCTGCCTGCTCTTAGTCACACACAGACACATACACACGTGCACGCTATGGTAGGCTGCTGAGAGGAAATCAGGTTTTATTTAAAAATCCCCACAACTGATATTCCTATACTTCTGATCAGCAGCCTGCCTTTCCCTTCACTCAATTCTGATCTCCATGTTTATTATCATGATTGATCAATATCAGACAAAGGCTCACATGTATGATGTCAGTGACAGCAGCACACAGCTTGTGTAATGCTGAAGTTCAATGTTCTGAATGCTCAACTAGAGTAGAGTGAAATAACTCTTTCATTCATTTAAACCGTGCTTCCCGAGTGAGGAACGGTAAGATGCACAAAGTTATCTTCATCTTTTTTTCTTTTTTTAGGGTGTCATTTTGGTTGCTTGTCTTGTATATCTCTATTTTCAGATACTTATAACTCTGGGGTAAGCATAAAAAACAATCAAAGTGACTTTAATTGTGTTTATGTTTTATTTCTTTATTGTTTTGTCACATAAATCTCAGTTGTTAACCAATGTATGTCGCACATTCAGTACATCATATCACATGTTACAGTATAACAATCAATTTAATAAGTTAGTTCCACTTTTTCTCTATGCTCCAAACTTGGAGACCATAAATGCAACCCATCTCGCTACCCCCCACCCCTCAACCAGCTCTCAGCTTCCAATGTTAGGTGTATGTTATTTACTTTTCCCTGCTCAGGAGTCATCTTGTAGGTCTCTAGCTTGCCCTTCCCGTCTTTAAGAGTCTTCTATAGCTCGTTCTCCCCCGGATTGGGTCTAGTTGTGAGGACTGGGGTGTGGCAGCTATCTCCTGAATCATCACCCCTACATGCTAGAAGCACCTCTGGTAGTTTCTCATCTTGTCTAGTTTTCCTCATGTGTTCCTCTTCTACCGTCACCAATTCCTTAAGGTCTGTCCTCCATTTGTCAATAGAAGGGCCCTGCGGAGTCAGCCAATGTATTGCTATTCGTCTGTTTGCTATTGTCAGTCCTAGTATCAGAAAGCATCTATTTGTTTTATGCTTAGGCCTGCTAGGTATCAGTGCCAAAATTCAAGTCCGTACCTCCAGAACTATCTTCCAGCCTGTCACCTTATTGAGTTAATCTAGTACTGTCGTCCAATATTCTTGTATATGGGGGCACTGCCATACCATATGTACAAAATTGGTCTGTGTGCACCGGCATCTAGGAAATTGTGGGTCACGTGTTGCAATGATCATGTGTAGTTGTCTGGGGGAAACATACATCCTATGTACTATGTTGCATTGTATTAGTTTGAATCTGGCATTTATTGACACCTTGCAAATTCCCTCAAGAATGTTCTTGCAATGTGGCAGCAATAGTGGATGTTCGCTAACCTCCTGCTATCTTTCTGCTCTCTCGAGGGGCTTGCCTTGTCTATCTTCCCTCAATGCCCAGTACAGAAGGGTCACAAAGTTACGCCCTTCTGCCATAGAGATTATGGTGATTAATGTTTGTGAATTTTCTGGAGCCTCTGGGAAAGACGATCACAGTTGTCTAGCCGTGGCAAGTTGCAAGTATTGCCCTTCCCCTAACTCATATGTTTCGACCACATCTTGGTAGGTTATAAACCTCCCTTCTGGGAATAGGTTTACCAACCTTAGGCATCCGCCATCCCTCCATTTTGAGACTGTCGTTGCTTGCTCTATCTTGTCGAACTGTGGTATGGCCCAGACATCTGCCTTTTAATTGTGTTGTTTATGTCTGAAAGCCGGATATGCTTAAGGTAGAACCTTTCCTCAATGAGCTTAACAACAACAGTAGGATCATATATTGGCATAACTGGAAACCTTGTCTAAATACCGAAGGCAAGTATTGAAGGGGCATTCTAGCAATTAGTGACCAAGTATTTGGTTTAAAATGCTCTCAGGTAACTGTAAAAACATTGTTTTAGAGTTTTTTAAAATTACCAATGGCCCACAGAACCAACAACAAACAAATCAGACCCACATAATATTCACCTTTCTGATTTGAAGCCACAGGGGATTCGTCAATGAGATGCCTACAGTGCTAAAGACCAAAGGTCCAGACTAACAAAAAAGTCATGCAATGCAATAGATCAAGACAACTTGCTACCTTGCATGACCGCAAGAGCAGGAATGCGCCATATATACTCAGGTATGACGCATTCTTGCTCTCTCCCTGCGCTAGCGCAATGAGTGCTGCCTTGACCCAACAGAGGTACCCTTGCTCCATGGAGCATTCGTGCCTGTGTTACAAGTAGGATTGTTTTTACATAGGAAGGGACACCCTTTGTTCACAAAAAAGTGCTTTGAAGCAGAATGCAGCAAATATAGAAAGAGGAAATAACGAGGAGATAAACATATTCCTCCTCGTTAAACCCCAGTTGAAGAGGTGTACCATTTTGACAAATTCCAAGTTTTACAAATCTTAGTAAATCTGGTGATGTGCCAGAATCTGTGGTTGGACACATTGGAACACCCATGCTTCACCCATGAAACACATTCCCAATGCAGAATAACTCAAGGCAGCAACTTGCGCTGCCTTACACTACTCTACATTTAGCCCTTTGGATCTTTCAGCGCACATCCATTGGCCAACAACAGGAAGGGCGGAAGGCTTTGCACATCCCCCCCCCCTCCCACCCATCTGTGACATCAGCCAGCCGCGCGGTGCTCTGA
The DNA here is from genome assembly GCF_964263255.1 of Lissotriton vulgaris. Taxonomy (NCBI): domain Eukaryota; kingdom Metazoa; phylum Chordata; class Amphibia; order Caudata; family Salamandridae; genus Lissotriton; species Lissotriton vulgaris. The sequence continues at coordinate 29,778 of NW_028252909.1, forward strand.
CGTCACAGTTTTCCCCATTGGTCCACTCTCAACTCTGATAGGGAAACCAGGCCGAAAACGGCCTCCCCAGCTTTCAGTGAGGCCTTGTGTGAAAGGGGAGAGTCTCCCCTTTCAAACGAGGACTTCCTGAAAGGGTACAATGCAGTGCTGCCACAATCCATGACTAGGTAACCCCACTAGAAACCAGGGATGTCATGGGGGGGTCGGCCATGATGGGAATAAGCTGTCACCCTCCCAGGGGCAAATATATATATATATTTTTTAACATTGGCTTTCCTTGCGGGCTGCTGGGGAATTGAGTCCTGAGAGAGAGATACAAGACCTCCTTCATTCTAAACCAAGGTACGGAGCTGATTGGACCCTTAGGGAATTCTTGGATAGATCCTTGGCAGAGAAATACTAAACTTAAGCTACTCCTCACTTTCTTCTTCCCTTGTACTAGACTTATGTTAGGTTCACCGGGGTAGGCGTATTTTAGAAGCACCAGTTGAGTACTTTTAGTCATTATTTTATTACTGTATGTATTTTTTTCGTTTTAGGCAACTTATGGCTTAGAAAACCATATCATGCTTTTACAGTACTACTTTATAATACTTTTCGTATTATATGCACTGCACTTTATAACCAGTATTACGATTGTAGCAGTACATTTCTTATGCTTGAGAAAGAAGACTGTTCAATAAATACCTTTTATTGAGAATGCCCGTCTCTCTATTTTCTCAGCACCTCTGGTGAAACGAAGCATGCACGATTGACTGAGTACAATAGTTATCTATTGTTTCCGCGACTCTAGAGATTGATTTCTTATTCTTGGGAAACACAGTTGTCATGTTTATGCGGTTGTCAGTAACTAATCCCTTCTTGTTGATTCGAGAAATTTTCTAGTGACCTCTGAGCTAGCTGGCACTCACAATTAAGTTTAATATACACGATAGAGACCTAGTCGACCTCAGTCCTACGTCTAAACTATAGCATATGTTATTCCAATGCGCAGAGCCTATTGGGAATATAGAAACTACACTACACTGCTGTCTCCCGGTCTTTCTATATATGCCTCACGCTTTGGACCGGTGGGCATCTGGTGACTGGGCACCATTAAAGCCAATGCTGCAATGATGAGGTTTGCTTGGCTTTTCGATTTTTGGTGAAATGTCCTCCCCTGACCCTGCACAATGACTATTTGATATGAAGTGCATGCTATGCTTACATCTGGAGACTGTTTGTTATTTAGGGTACCAGGGTGTACACCAATGAACATTCTAACATGGAATCCAGTGTGGAGCCTGCATTTGGAGCATAATGACGAAGCAGCGCTTGCACTATTATTGTTGTGGGAGGCATTGAACTTGTCCGATTGCCTGCTGATCTGTGCAGGCCATATTTCAATTGTCTATTCAGATGCTAATTATGTGTTCGAGGCCTGAAGTTTGTAGAGGCTTGTTCAGAAACCCATACATTTTTTAGATGGGGCTTGATGGGGCATTATGGGACTAGTAGTCCTGTATGTTTATTCAGCTGCTTACGGGTTGACATGAAAGCTTTTCAACACACACCAGTGTTACATTTCAACATTTCAACAGTAAGTTAGTTTGCCCTAATGAGATCAAGCTCCCACTATAGGTATGGCTCTCAATCACCTGAACATTTACTGGTTACACTCCATTTTGCAGCCTGTTTTCCTTTAAGGAAAACAGGCTGTATTTAAAAAAAAAGCAATAACTGCTTTTTTGAAAACCAGTCCCTGACATGGTGGCCTGCTAAACCCAGCAGGCCACCATCCCTGGGAGGGCCCGACATTCCCACAGGGCTCGCAAATTGCAAGTGGCTCATTAATATTCATGAGCCTCGCAATTTGAGACCCCATTGGGAATCGCAAACAGTGTCTGAGACACTGTTGTACATTGGATTTGGAGCCTCGCAATTTGCGATTCAGAATTTGTCACAAATTGCGAGGCTCTAAATCCAATGGTCGTACATCTGGCCCCTAGTTTCCATAGGAAAAGGTTTTTTTGATTTGCCAATATCTTTAGCGTCGTTTGAGAAATCTTCGCAAAATGTTTAAGACTAATGGCCTGCTCACTTCAGCTGCTGTGTTGAAAGTTTTGGGGTTATTCATCAAGCGGGCCGAGAAAAAAGTGGGGTCTCAAAATACTTTTACTCCATGTTATTTTCCGAAGGAAACTTTAGACCAGGCTACAGCCTGAACTGCTGAACAGAATAACACTTAATTTGGCAAAAAGGTAGCTCTTGGTTTAGAAAAAGGTATTTTAGTTAAATTGTGTAATTCCATTCAGTAGATCCTGAGAAATTCATATATTTACAAATATCAATATCTGGTAGCCGCGAAGAATCCACAAACCCTCCCGATTTGTGGCCTGACTCTGATAGGATGTCAACACGTCAAACCAGGAAATGTTGGCAGCCATCTTGTGACTCAGTTGAACTGAGTCACAAGAAAAAAGATAAAATAAACAAAAAGGGGCAGGGTAGAAACACCCTGATCCCATAGGCCTAGTCAAGGGGTCCCACAGGGACCCTGAGGGCCAACAAAAGCTTTTTCTTTAAAACAATTCAGTGGGGGTCGTAATGGGTCCGCGAATCCCACAGAATTTTTTTATTACAAATGAAGCACGGTCTCCCGCTCTTTGTTTGATTAGGCCCCCGGGTGGGTCAGATCCCGGGGGCAAATGTGTTAGTAGATATGGAGCCCCCCGCCACCCCAGAGACCACCACCTCCCTGTGGCTACTTTTTAAAATAAAAATATGAGGGGTGGGCTCCTGCCTGACCCTACTCTGCCCCAGGGACCACCACCTCCATGGGGCTTTGATGATTAAGTGTGGCTGGCTACATGGCCCCGCGCAGCCCCGGGGACCACCACCTCCCTGGGGCTTTGATGATTAAGTGTGGGGGCCACATGGCCTTGACACTGCCCTAGGGACCACACCTCCCCAGGGCACACTTTATTTAAATATGAGGTCCATTGTGGCCCCTCAGCTCTGGGGACGACCACCTCTCTGGGGCTATTGCAATGATGGGGCGGGGCATGCGCCCCCCCCCCCCTTCCAGGGGACCACCACTCCCCAGGGTGCGCTCCAGCAATGACAAAACCCCTGGGACATTGCAGTTTGCTATGGTATGGCGGAAGCACTGCTACCGCCATGCCATGGCAAACTTCTGCTTCGCTTCATGGAAGCAAGAGCAGGAAAACTGCTCTTGCTTCCATGAAATGAAGCAGAATTGCTTTTGGGCAAACAAAGCTGCATGTTGGCAGATCACTCTGCCCAAAAGCATGCCGGCTCCTGCGAGAGGGGGAGCTGGCAGGGATCGCTGGGCATTGAGTACCCCCGGAGTCCCCAATGTTGTGGCCATGCCACGGGGGATGGGGTCCCCAGGTCCAAAAATGTCTCCCTCCCCTTTTTAATAAACATTTATTGTTGTACATTGATTTCTTACATTTGTTATGCAGATTCATGACAGGTTCGCAAATCCAGGAAATATTTAAAAAGAGCATACATGCTTAAAAATATATATCTTTAATTGTTGGGTTATAGGTTGGCTCTAAGAAGAGCTGTTGTGTTCATTATGACTATGTTCCAGCTACATGTAAGTGCGGATGCACTGGTTAATGTTGTTGAGAATCACTCTGTTTTCTTTATCTGCGAAGTGAACTCCATCACTTCCGTAAATGTTATGCATGTGGAAACGTAGGTTGATGTTATACATAGATCCCATGTTATGGTCTCTAAGGTAAGCAGAAACAGCTTTATTGACATTCTTCCTAGCTTTCTCAATCTGTGGAGAGAATTGATTTGACCGGTGCACAGTCTAAATAGCCATTCCTAAATATCAACCTACAGAAATATCGAGTTGGAAAGATCGAAGGTTAAGAAATTCGAAGTCAAGAATATCGTTGGACAGAATATCAAACCAAAGGTAAGTAATATCAATTTTTTTTATATCGATGTAAGTAATATCAAAGTTAGCAATATCGATATCAAATATATCGATGTTACTAATCTCGATGTTACTAATATCGATATTTGTATTATTGTTATGTATTTTATTATGTATTTAATATGTATGTGTTATATGTTTCTTGTTAAGTATTTTAATTGTTTTAAATTATATGTATAAAAATGTAATTATTAATTATTTTAAATATAAATATTATTTATACGTATGTTATATTTAACTTCTACGCTATCCAATGCTTTCCCTACTGTTGGACTCTCTGGAGTAGGAATAGTAATTTTACCCCTACTCTATCCAATGCTTTCCCTACTGTGCACGCACCGGAGTGGGAATAGTAATTTGGTCCCCTATGCTAACCAACGCTTTCCCTACTGTTGCACTCTCTGGAGTGGGAATAGTAATTTTTACCCCTAAACTATCCAATGCTTTCCCTCCTCTTGCACTCACTGGAGTGGGAATAGTAATTTTTTTCCCTACGCTATCCAACGCTTACCCTACTGTTGCACTCTCTGGAGTGGTAATATTAATTTTTACCTCTATGCTATCCAACGCTTTCCCTACTGTTGCACTCTCAGGAGTGGGAATAGTAATTTGTACCCCTTTGCTATCCAGTGCTGTCCCTACTGTTGCAGTCTCTGCAGTGGGAATAGTAATGTTTACCCCTACGCTATCCAATTCTTTCCCTACTGTTGCACTCTGGAGTGGGAATAGTAATTTGTTTGGGACTTTGAATAGTAGTTTTATTTAATTAGCTCTTTAATTTTTTTGGTATTACTTTAGATAATGTAGTATATTATTAATTTTACAAATATGGAAAATATATATTTTTTTATTTATTAAACATAATTATTTATGTTATTGTTTTATGTGTGTAGATGTATTTGTAATTTATAATATTTTTAAACAATTTATACGTTATTAAAATAAGTATTGAAACTTATCATTAAATTGTTTAAGTATATGTTTAACTAATGTTTCTTATATATGTATAATTTATTATTTTAAAACATTATTAAATATGTTTAACTATGTTTATTTTATTTATAAGTATTATTTACTTTATGTTACACATTTTTTTAACAGAAAAAAAACGTTATTTTTAACATCGATATTTTGGGTTCGATATTTTTGTACTTACCATGTTGTATATAGGATGTCGATATTCTTGCCTTTGATATTTCTGCATCGATATTTCAGTAGGTTGATATTTTGTAGGGCGATATTCTGTTAGTGATTCGATTTGACCACTTCCATTTCTGTCCTTGGGACACATTAGAGTAAATGTAAATTGATACAAAGACAGTGTGAGCGAAGTGTCATTACCACCACAGTGCACAATCATGAGGTCAGAGGGTTGGAGATGCAAAAAGGTTTTAACCAAAGGCAGCAATTGGTACCACTTCATCATCATCAACATTTCTTTATTCGTTTTTTTTCCATGTACAAAATCATAAAAGCACATTTAGTATAAAAAAGTGTAACTTTTCGACATCTTAATGAATACAATTTATTTAAAAAAAATTATATTACAAATTTTAAAATCAAGCTGTAAGCAAACTGTTATATGACGGAGGATTTGTAGCCTAAACATGATTCAGATCTTTTTTACTTTTTGACTTTTTAGTTCATTTGATCATTCTAAATTACTTCTGTGATGAACAATACACTTCAAGAATTTGATAATGATCTTTGCCAGCCATTCCTCGTCCAATAACTGTAAGAGAAGGAATGCAGGGCGACATCTTCTGAAACCCAATAGTTTTAGTGGTGGTATAAGCCATTTCTTTCTAGACTCTTTGTAAAACTTACAATAAAGAATAGTATGCATGGTTGTCTGGATAGAGATGCTATCACAGGGGCAAAGGTAAATCACTTTCCCAATTTTTTCTCATTGGAAATACAACCAGTCGATGGAAAAAGTTTAGCCTAAACCTTGTCAAGAGAAAACGCTCATAGGTGGTGGTATCATGCATTAAGTCAGGCTAGATGGCAAATGATGTTTGGACGGCCAAACAGTGTTTAACTGTGGGTTTCAAGACCTCGATCGTGAGTCGTAGGGGTTAAGACAATGCGCCTGAAAAACTTTCCTAGGTATCTCCCGAATTGAACTGGGATCATGGTAATATTTTTCTAACCCTAGATCAAGTAAAAACCTTTTCACATAAGATATCCATCCAGATTTATGTGCGTACTCCAAGTCAATAGTCAATACAGTCTAGGATTATTGATTGGGAAAATACTGTTTTTTCTGATGACAAAATTCAGTGCCACAGTAGAAGTGGCTGTATTTTCCCAATGTCTGACAGATGGGAAAGTCCCAGTTCCATGTGGCAGGAGAAGGTGGCCGTGCTCCTAGGTACTGCAAGAAGATACCTCAAAAAGGTATTTTCTACCCCCTGTAATACATCTGTAGCCACATGGCCCCACACACCCGCCCCATAGAGTGCCACTGTAAGACATTTTGCTTTGTAGATCTTGACAAGTTCCACAGGGGCTCTTTTCCCTAATTTCCTTGAGAAATTTACAAGGGCTGTAGTGGTTCTCATAAAGAGGAGTTTCCTTGTTTCAATTGCCGGTTTCCAAGAAAGTTTTTGGTCAAACATGATTCCGAGATAGGGGTATTTATGTGTGGTTGATATTTTTTCGTTCTTTAAATAGATATCCCTTAGTTTATGTTTACTGCCAAGCCAAGCTTTCATAACAAATGTTTTCCCAATATTGATATTTAGATCCAGCTCAGCCATGAAGGAGGAATATCTATTCAATGCCTTCTGTTATTCAAGGGGAGTACTGGCTAATATCACTGTGTCGTCTGCGTAAAGTAATGCAGGAATCGGGCAGTTGTTTATTATCGGCACCCCTTGATCATTTTCCTCTCCAATCCGATGGTATAGAGTGTGAAGAGTAAGGGGGCCAGGACACAGCCTTGCCTGACTCCCTTCTCCCCACCGAACGACGCCGTTAGCTCTCCATTAGCCCCATACCTCACCTTGCAGTCGCATTTGAGTATAGTTCCCTCAGGAAATTTACAAGGTTCAAATCTACCCCCATCTCCACAAGTATAGACCAAAGTTTGGCATGGCAAAAACAGTCGAAGCGGCTGATAAATCCACATACACCATATAAAGAGCTCCTGCTTTAATGTTTACATACTTATCTAACAACAGTGACAGGTTTAAAGCTTGATCGATGGTCCCCAATCCCTCGCGAAACCCATATTGGAGGTCTGATAAAATCCTACCATTGTCCGCCCATCCCTGCAAACACTCAAGAATTACTCGACCAGCCACTTTTCCTAGGGATTCCAACAGAGAAATTGAACGGTAGCAGGATACAGACTGCCGGTCCCCTTTTTTAAAAATAGGGACCAGTATTGATTTGGACCATGACTCCAGAAGGCCTATCGCACAAGATGCATTTAGAACCCTGGTCAAAAGGGGCATCCAAAGCTCCATATTAGCTTTAAAGAAGTCTATTGGCACCCTGTCAGGGCCTGGGGCATTCCCATTTTTACTTGCTTTCAGGGACTGCGCAACCTGCTCAACAGTAAGTACAAGATCAATAGGATAAGGGGTGGGTATTTGGTCGCTGGGATTTGTTTCATGTTCGATTGCGACCACTGAATCTTTGGAAAAAATCTTGGAAAAATGCTCAACCCAGTCCCTTTCGTCAATGGCTACCTCAATTCTAGGAGAATTTCCATTCTCAGTCAGGAAAGGAGATTTGACTACTGACCAGAAGGCAGCGCTGTTTTTATGGGTGCAGCTTTCTTGAAGTTGTTCCTTTATTGCGAAATTATATTCTTTTCTTAAGTTTATGATCTCTTGGGGGACCCTAACAGCCTTCCGTAAAGCAGATTTTAAGTTTGAGTAGGCTACTGTACACCTATGGTTAAACCAACCCTTCCTCTTCTTTGATGTACTATTAAGTTTTACCCATAGAGCTTCTGCGTCTGATATAGCCATATCTAAGCATTTCTGGATTGAAAGATACCCATTTTTTACCACGGTTTTGGTGATTTCAAAGGGATTGACTTTTCCCCATTTTAGCGAATAGACATTTTGTCTGTGTAGTGTCAGATTATTTTGTGTCAGGATACTGACAATACTACAATTAGGTTTGTGTGACAGTGGCAAAGTGATGCTAAGGGGATAATGATCACTTAAAGCATTTATGTGTATGGTAAGATATGTATCTACGTTCTCCAGTCCATTTGAGAGAAGAATGAAATCTATAGTGCTTTGGGTGCCTCTCCCATGGAAAGTAGGAGCCATCACTGTGTTTGAATTTGTCATTTTGTTTGTTACTGTCAAATTTAAATCAAACATAGTTTCGTTTAAAGGATTTCCCATTCTTGTATGTCTGAAGCGTGCAATTGGGTTGTCACTCTCGTCAATAATACCACATATTTTACGATTACTCGCTTGACATGGTCCCTGATTAAAATCGCCACCCCAGATAATAGTAGCATCTTTCGGTGACCTCCTTTTTCTGATTAATAATAAGGAACGAATCAGGCGTACTAAGAGCACTGATTCTCCCTAAGGAAGATTATTATAAAAATTTACCAGGAGAAAAATGTCTGTCTTATTTAGACGGAGACTGAAAACCTGACAATTGGGTTCAAGTTTTATAGGTATTATTTCAACTACCTGTATCAAGTTTGAGATGTAAGTTGATAAGCCTCCCTTTGCTCTACCAGACTTAGGTGGTTGGGCAGGTGAAAAGTAGGTTTTATACCCTTCCATATGGATCTCTGAGGTTGTCCAAGTCTCCTGAAGACATAGGATTTTGACATTTTGAATAAAATTGGTCCATACGTCATTTGCTAGTTTGAAACATTGACCTGCAACGTTCCAGAACAGAGCAACAATTGATGGCTTTCTCCCCTCCCGGTTACCTCTCGCCATCTCAATAGAAGTTATGGGGACTTGTTCGACGTTGGGTACAGTCAGTGCCACTATATCGGGCGTGAATACATTTGGCCCAATGTCCACCATCGAAGGTTCTATACCTTGATCCAGATCTTGTATGGTCTTACTGAGGTCTTGGACAGGGTTGGGATAGGGGATTGGGTGCTTGCTAATATCAGTTGCCCTATAATTATTCTCTGTGAACCCCTGTGAGCTTTTTAGACATGAGAGTCAATCCACTCCTTCCAAACCTAAGAGGGGCCTTCTGTGTGGGAGATAAACAGTACCCGGGGCTTTGTGGGATTTGTCAATAAAGCCCAGGGATAGAAATAGCTTAGATCGTGTGCTATGATTTCACTCCTGCCCCTCTCTGAGTTCCAATCAACAATGTGTGTGGTTCCCCTACGATCTCTAAAGTTGATAATGATTATGTCCCCCTGGACACCCAACCAAGTTGCCGTACATGATGGATTTCCCCGTTGATGTTAGGGGGAAGTGGCCTGTTGCGTCTTAACCAATGTACGACTTTATTCTTAAGGTCATAATAACCTTCTTTTTTCCCATTCTCTAGTGCAGGGACTCCAGTGAGTACCACGACATAGGGAACTGCCTCTGGGGCAGGTCTATTTGTTGTTTATTTGCCCCTTCGATCTTTCCCAGTGCGCAAGTTCTAGCAGTATTGACCTGCGCGCTGTCCGAAATATGAGATTGCCCTCCTACCCTTACCCCCCTGTTGTTTATCTCAGTTTTGTCTTTCAACTGGGGTGCCATGGTGTTGACGTTTGGTACGGGAAGTGGATCGTTATTAATCACTGCCTTGGCTTGAATTACTTCTGTACATAAGTTTGATTCTGTTGGAATAACACAGGTTGAATATGGTATACTAGAGATAGATAGTTTTTTAATGAAACCGGTGTTGTTTGCAATAGATTTTTCGATTGACCACAATTGGTCAGCTACTCTTTTCATCCTCTCGATGAGTGGCAGTAGAAGAGATCTAACCAGTTTCTCAATACTCTCCATTAGGTCCTTAGTTAGTAAATCTTTTGGGGGATGGTGGTCAGGCTGGGGTTTTCTAGGTGTTGCGCTCGGGTCGTTTGGGGCACTCAAGGTATTTTTAGATGTTTTAACACGTTTGCCATTGTAACTAATCCCCCCTCTTTCTTTTTTTTGGTGGAGGACCTTGAGCTGATTTTTTATCTTGGAGCTTCTGTGTCAGAGTTTGTGTGGACCTAACCGTTGGTATACAGTTCTAAGTATGGGCGAATTTTGCGAATTCGCGATCTGCGAATTTGCGGATTTGCGAATTTGCGGATTTTTTATTTTTGCGTGTTCGCGGGTGTTCGCGGGAACTTTGCGTGTTCGCGGGCCTTTTTGCGTGTTCGCGTTTATTTTTTTTGCCTGGTTCATCACTGCCACCCTCTCGTTTTTAATGCCCTTCTGCCCTCTGTACCACTTGTTTTTTTGCCTTTCTGCCCTCTGCCCCACTCTTGTTTGTGCCCTTTTGCCCTCTGCCCCACTGGTTTCTGTGCCCTTCTGCCCTCTGCCATAAGTCAGCTTCAACAAGTTTGGGGTGATTAATGATTGTGTAACTGAATTTGAGCTTCAACTCTAGAACCTGCTTTACTTTATCTATTAGTGCTTCCTGTTGAAGCTGACTTTTGTAAATATTTTAGAGGCTCTGGCAGCTTGCCGGCACCATTCTAAAATAGTTACAAAAAGTCAGCTTGAACTTTTGAACCAATCCGTTCCGCTCGCGGATTTTGCGGGAAATTCGCGAATCTCGCGGATTGCGAATTTACAGAAAATCTGCAAAATACTTGAGCGGAACAGATTTCCACCCATGCTTATACAGTTCCCTGATAAGAATTCCAGTAATGAGGCTGAATTAGAAGTTGGATTAGAGGCGTCCACATTAGAACTGCTGAATATCTTAATTGTTGGGGTTGTGTCTTATAAGAACAATGGAGTACTGTTGTCACTTATTGAGTCATTGACCAGGCAATCCATTTGTGTTATGTTTTGCGGTGTAGTTGCTAACTGGATGGAGCCCATAGATGAGCGCTTGTTATAAAGATGCTCTGCGGACAGACGTCGCTCTGTTATGGCTATTTCCATTTCTAGCACTGAGATGGCCCTGGTGATTAAATTATCCAAAGTCCCTCTGACTGACCCTCCCACTAGCGAGTTTCTGCCTTTAGAGATACGGGAAGCCATAGTTTAGTATGTACTAAGACAAATTTCTACACAGAGTAGATAACAGGGTGAAGAGGCAGACAGATATCAACGGTAAGCATAAAAACTGCTAATAATAGTATGACCAGACAGAGTAAGATTCTAATAGAAAAGCAATTGTCTTACTTAATATGTCCGAAGCGGCAAACTACAGAGACATGGCCCAGCCCAGCCTTGGCCAGCTCCGGACAGCCATAGACGGCCTGCCCTTTGCCCGGGCTTCGCCCGGCTCGTCCCGCGCGCGATTCCGCATCGCCGGGGCTCTCGACTGTTTTTAAGTGCCTCCAGGCGCGGAGTTAGCGGCAGCGGCCGCAAAGGATCCCGGTATATGTGGTCTTGTTCCTTCTCCCTCCACCCGGCGGCCGCAAGATGGTGTGCTGCGGCGGCGGGAGGGAGAACAGAGGTCATGGCGTCCAACGAGGGTCAGGAGTCAGGGAGGCCAAGGTGAGTTCACATCCAAACAGGTTCCTTGGAGCACCTGCTCTCCCAGGGCTCTTGTCTGTTTTTAAGCGCCTCCAGACGAGGAGTTAGCGGCAGCAGCCGCAAAGGATCCCGGTATATGTGGTCTTCTTCCTTCTCCCTCTACCCGGCGGCTGCAAGATGGTGTGCTGCGGCAGCCGGAGGGAGAATAGAGGTCAGGGCAGCCAACGAGGGTCAGGAGTCAGGGAGGCCAAGGTGAGTTCACAGCCAAACAGGTTCCTCTGAGCACCTTTAATCCTCTATGTGCCAACCATTCAATATCCATATTTTGCAAACCTAGTGTAGTGTAGTTCCTATTTTCCCTATAGGCCCTGCGCATTGGAATTTCATAAGCAGCAGTGTAGACATAGGACTGCGGTCTTCTAGGTCTCTACTGACTATGTTAGACTTAATTGGGTTTGTACCAGCTAGCTCAGAGGTCACTGGAAACTTTCTTGACTGAATAGGAAGTGATCAGCTTCCCTGGCTCAGACAAGAAGGGATTCAGTTTTCCAACAACCGCATTAACATGACAACTTTGCTCCTCATAATAAGAGTCAATCTCTAGAGTTGTGTGAAACAATAGACAGCTATTTCACTCAGTCAGTTGTGCAGAATTACTTTCACCAGTTATGCAGAGAATAGAAAGACGGGCATTTTCAATAAAAGGTATTATTTATTGAACAGTCTTCCTTCTCATGCAAGAGAAATTAATTGCCACAATTGCAAAACTTGTTATTATAAAAAGTGCGTACAGTAAAAGGAGTATTGCGAAAAAATACTGTCGAAGCATTGATATGGTTTCTTAGCCATAAGATGGTTAAAATGAATAAAATATATACATTTATATATACATTTGGCTAACGTCCTCAACTGGTGCTTTTAACTACGCCTACCCCAGTGTACCTGACCTAAGCCTAATACGTGGGAGGGAGTAAGTAAGTAGCAGTTTAAGTTAAGTTGGTTTTGCCGAGGGTTTGCATCAAGAATTCTCTCTAAGGGTTTAGTCAGCACCATACCTCTGGAATAGAATGTTGGAGGTCTGGTATCTCCTCTCAGGACTCGATATTCCAGTTACCCGCAATGGTAGGCTGGAAACGCCGGAGCTGGATTTTCTCAGCAGGAGAAAAGACAGTGTCTTTCTCAACGCGTCAAGGAGGAGGGGCAGCGTCCGTGGGCTTCTCGCATCTGCTGGGCTCTCTGCAAGGTACAGCTGTTCTGCTCCAGTATTCACCACCCCCGTGTTTGCTTAAGGCAATGTCGGTATTATTTATACCTGAAAGGTGCCGAGTTTGATGTAAGTTTTTGGACATAAGACGTCAATAAAGATGTCACTAAGAACTAGTCGTTCTTACAGTGCTCGCAAGAGTTCTATTACTAATCAAAACAAAGCAAGCGGGGCTTTCCCAGGTTGCTGGGGGTTTGAGCTGTCAAAATAACTCGGTGTGTTATCTAGGAATCTAAGGAAGTGGCTTCTGCTGTGTCATGTACTGTAATGAGCTGCAGAGACGAGTTACTGAAATATGGCTCTGATCGTTTATGCCATTATAGGGATATCTATTGATTATAGCCGTATAGGGGCATGAGGACACAATATCGATCGGGGTCCTAGATAGAACACAACACTAGGTCTTTGTCAATACCTCTGTGTTCAGCACACCTTTTATACCAGAAAACATAGCTGTGCCCTACAATCCATAGTGTAAGCATTTTGAAATGATCAAAAGATGTCTGTAGCTGAGGTAGTCAGTTGGTAGAAAGAGAGGTATCTAAAAGGGAGTTTTTGAGAAAATCAATAACTGATTGGCTGTTCATTAACACTATGCACTCAAAAATAGGATGCATGTTACTTTGCTGAACAAGTATGTTTCTGATTGGATATGGAAAAAAGTTTGAAAGGTGCAGTAGACAGGATAAACTATTTTTTTTATAAAAGTAAACCACACTTGCTGTTTGCACTTGTAAACTGGTGTGCTGCATTTCACAATACGGTTGTGATCTGCTGTTACAGTTGAATGTTGCAGAAAGTGTTACTATGGAAACTAGTATTAAACAGAATGGGGGAGGGTTGAAACATAACGTTGGTTTAAAATGCGAAATTTTAAGTTAAATGTAAGTGATATGCTACTGAAGTAAGATTTCCCAAATCATTACTAAATTTAGAAGTGTTGTTTTCATAAAAAATAATAGTAGTATTATTGGAAATCGTTTTTTGAACTCCTGTAAGTGTTTGCGACTCCTTCGCGATGCTACAGTGCGGCACCGCTATGGAGTAGCGGCTCCATTACATTAAAAAAAGAATATTGGGTAGTTTTAGAAGAGAGTAATAAAGTATTTATATATGTAACCAATAGAAATGGGTTTTAGAATTTGAAACACTGAATGGAGCATTTTGATTTCTTACTTACATTTGTTTGTGTGCAAAATGAGAGTGAAAGTTTGTCATTACAGGTTTGACCCTGCTGATAGTTGTGAAGTACATTTATTGTATTGGAAAGAAAATCTTTTAGGAGTTTCTGACATTTTCACAATCTGTATTAGTATTTCAGAGGTGAGATACATATGGGTAAGGTGTGTTATGTATTTTGTAGGAGTGGTTCAGTGTTTGCAATGATATTTTTTACTTTCTGATGCATTATTTATAAAGCTTGCAAAGCGTTAGGGAAATGTGATGGTTGAAATATCTTACTAAATGTACAAATGTGTATTGTAGTTAGTTTTATTCTACTGAAATGAAGATTGAAATAAGTTGTGCATATTTGTATGTGTACATCCTGAGTGTCTAACGAAAGTGGAGGAGAAAACTGATGTTTAAAACATGTTCACTGATTAATTAAACTGTTTCCCAGGGTCTACGCATGCAGTCATCCAATCACTCAGACACTACCACTACCCATGCACTCATCCAAAGACAGTGTCACCAACCATGCACTCATCCATTCACTGAGGTACTACCCTTTTACTCATCCAATGATTAAAACATTATCCTTCCACACATTCATTCACACAGGTACTATGCATACACCCATCCAATCACTCAGATTCTACCAATGCACTCATTCAATCACGCACAGAATACTCTAGCACTGTTCCAATCATGCAGTTGATACCCATAGACTGACCCATTTACCCAGGCACTACCCATGCACTAATGGAATTACCCAGGGACAACCCATGCAGTCATTGAACCTAACAGACACTATGAATGCACTCATCCAATCATACAGAGACTACCCATACACTCATTCATTTACTTGTGCACTACCCATACACTTATCCAATTACCCAGGCATTACCCTTGCCCTGATCCATTCACTGAGGAACTACCCATGCCCTCCTCCATTCAGTCAGGCACTACCCACACACTCCTCCATATACTGATCAACTACCCATGCCCTCCTCCATTAGCTTAGGCACTTCCCATTCACTCATCTATTCACCCATGCACTTCTCTTGCCTGTTTATGCAGCTATCTTTCTTCTTTATGCCCTTCTCTTGAATCTTTCTCCACTTCTCTTGCTTCTTTCTGTACTTCTCTTGTTCCTTTTGGCACCTCTCTTGCTTTTTTCTGCACCCCTCCTACCTCTCTCTGCACCTCCTTTGCTGCTTTCTGAACCCCTGTTCACTCTTTCTGTATCTCTATTGCCTGTTTCTGTACCTTTCTTGCCTCTCTTTGCAGTTGTTGTGCCTCTTTCCTCACCTCTGTTGCTTCTTTCTGTACTTATCTTGCCTCTTTATGCACCCCTCTTGCCTTTTCTTCACCTCTGTTGTTTTTTTCTGCACTTCTGAACCTTCTTTCTGCACTTATCTTGCTTCTTTCTGCACTTATCTTGCTTCTTTCTGCATCCTTCTTGCTTCTTTCTGCACTCTTCTTTCCTCTTTCTGCACCTCTCTTGTCTCTTTCTACCCTTCTCTTGTGTCTTTCAGTACTTCTCTTGCCTCTTTCTCCACTTCTGTTGCTTCTTTCTGAAGTTTTCTTACCTTTTTTGATACCTCCCTCTCTCCCTTCTTCATGTTTGTTGCCTCTTTCTGCACTTCTCTTTCCTCTTTTTCTACATCTCTTCCCTCTATCTGTATCTCTCTTTCTACACCTCTCTTGCATTTTTCAGCACTTCTCTTGCCTCTTTTTGTTATGTTATGTTATGTTATATCCTTTTGTATAGCGCACAAATCACCGGGAGGCATCTCGGCGCTTACTCATAACCCTACCCAAGGGAGGAAGAAGAAGCAAAGAGGAGGAAGCCTTAATACAGGAAAGCCTTTAGACGTTTCCTAAAATTTTGATAGAATGAGATTTCTCGAATGGCAATGGGGAGGCTGTTCCAGTATTTAGGAGCTAGTTAGGAGAAAGCCATGCCCCCTGACCTCTGGCGTCTAAGTCGGGGTATATGTAACAGTAGTTGCGAACTAGATCTCAATGGCCGGCTCGGTATGTGTTTCACCAGCTTGGTCTGTAAGTATTTTGGGCCTCGCCCTTGGAGGGCATTGAAAGTCAGATAACAGACTTTAAAGATGGATCTTTGCTTTACAGGCAGCCAGTGCAACTTTCTCAGCAGAGGCATCGAAGATGATCTAGCAGGCATATTCAAGACCAGCCTAGCTGCTGTATTTTGGATCACTTGTAGTTTTTTAACAGATGTTGGCCCGCTTCTGCTAAAAGGGCATTACCGTGATATAAACGGCTAATAACCATGGCATGGGTCAAGGCTCAACGATGCTCTAATAGAATAAAAGGGAAGATCTTCCTCAGCAGCCTTAACCTGAAGTAGCAGGACCCCGCAACAGCCGCTACCTTATCTTGCATTGAGAGTGAATGGTTGATCTTAACCCAAGGATGTTAACACACTCTTTAGGAGCGGGAGGGGCACCCAGCTGTGAAGGCCACCACTCCTTGGACCAGATTTCTGCTGCCTTTCCCAGCAGCAGGACTTCCGTCTTCCCAGGATTCAGCTGGAGAAAGTTATTGGTCATCCAGTTAAAGATTTCCAGGATGCCTGAGGAAAAGGGTAGTCTGTCCGCCTCCAGGTTAGGACCGATGTTAAACAACAGTTGGGTGTCGTCGGTGTATGAAAAAGTTTCGAACCCCAGAGCTTCCACTACCTTAGTCAGTGGTGCCATATAGATGTTAAAGAGGGTGGGTCTAAGGCAGGAGCCCTGGGGAACGCCTTTGTCTAACAGGGTTTTCTCTGCCTGATACAGGCCCATGATGACTTTTTGGGATCTGTCCGTCAGGAAGTTCCGTAACAATTTTAAGGCCAGTCCTTGGATACCAATGGCTCTTAAACTCTCAACCAGCCTAGCATGTGAGATGGTATTGAAAGCCGCGGAGAGGTCAAGAAGAATCAAAATTGCCGATCCTCCAGCATCCACCGTCATCCGCAGGGAGTCAGTTACGCTAAAAGCGCTGTTTCTGTACTGAAACCCCTGCGGTAGCCGGACTGCGAGGCATCCAAGATATCATTTGATTCGAGATAGAAGTTCAGTTGCTGATTTATGATACTTTCAAGTATTTTACCCAGAAGAGGCAGCAACGAGATCGGCCGGTAGTTGCTCAGCTCTTGTGGGTTGGCAGCTGTTTTTCTTAATATAGGGTGGACAAACGCTTCCTTCCAGGAGACCAGGATTTCACCCTCTGCAATAGATAAGTTAAATAATGCCTGAATCGAAGGCGCCAATGAATGGGACAAGAGTGCCATAACTTTAGGAGGGCAGAGATCTGCCGGGGAGCCCGATTTCGCAGTCTCCAGGGCTTTAAGAGTTTCAAATAAAGTGATCGATCTAGAGGCTTCAAGGGAGCAATCCGTAAAAGTGGGTTGGCTACCTAAATTAGGGAAGGAGGGGGCAGAAAGTACAAACTTGGAGTAAATAGTTTCAATTTTCTCCTGGAAAAACCTAGCCAGTGAGTCACATAAATCCTCGGACTCGATGGATGGTTGCTTACATGCCCCCGGGGATACAAAATCATTTACTATATCAAATAATGCTTTCGAAGAATTCGTAGAGTTCTCAATTTGATGTGCTATGAACACACATCTCGCTACCTTTAAATTATGATGGTAGGTTTTTAATGAGACTTTATAAACGTCCGTGACTGGGGGAATTTGCTTCGTCGCCAAAGTCTCTCCAATCTTTTGCAGGCAGATTTTTCCTGCTTTAGTTCGGAGGTATACCAACGTGCTGAGCGGCAGTTCAGCAGAAGTCTGGATTTCCTTTTCGCTGGAATGATTGAGTCAAGGGCTCTCCCCAACTCTACCATAAAGGTCGATAAAGCTTTAGAGACCTCTCTTTCCTCTATTATAGGAAGAACCGGGAAAACTTCCTCGAAAGCCTGGGGAGTTAACTTATTCCATGGTCTCAGGATCCGTTGATCTCTGCTAGCAGGCTGTCCCGTTGATGACAACAAACAGGGTGGGCTCGCAAATTTGATCATAGAGTGGTCAGACCCCGTAAGAGGCCAAGGTGCCTCATACACCAGTGAGGCAATATTCGTGAATAATAGATCAAGCGTGTGCCCCCCATTATGGGTGGGATCTTTTTGCATCTCTGTTCCTTCTTTCAGTACTTTTCTTGGTTGTTTCGTAACCACTCTTGCTTGTTTGTGCACCCCTCTTCCTTCTTTTTGCACCTTTCTTGTCCCTTTCTGAATGACTCCTGCCTTTTTCTACATTTCCCTTCCCTCTTTCTGCTCCTTTGTTAATTATTTTTGAATTTCTCTACCTTCTTTGTGCACTTGTGTTGCTTCTTTCTGTACTTTTCTCGCTTCTTTCTGCATCCGTCTTGTCTCTTTCTGTACTCCTCTTTCGTCTTTCATGCACTTCTCTTGCCACTTCCTCTATTTCTCTTGCTCTTTCTGTACTTCTCTTTCTTCTTTCTGCACATGTGTAGATTATTTCTGCACTTCTTTGCCTCTTTGTGCATCCCGCATGCTTCTTTTAGCAGCTCCTTTGCCTCTTTGTGCACCTCGGTTGCTTTCTTCTGTACTTGTCTTGCTTCTTATTTCACATTTCCTGCCTGATTTTTCACCTCACTCTCTTCTTTCTGCAACTCTCTTGCCTCTTTCCTTATCGCACTTGCCTCTTTCTGCATCTCACTCTCCTCTTTCTGTACCCCTCTTGCCTCTTTCTGCACTCCTTTTCTTTCTTTGTGCACCTTACCTGTTTCAGAACATCAATTGTCTCTTTCTACACTTCTCTTGGCTCTTTTGCACCCCTCTTGCCTCTTTTTGCACTTCTCTTGCTTTTGTTCACATCTCACTTGCTTCTTTCTTCCCCTCCCTTGCTTCTTTCAGCCCTTTGTTGACTCTTTTTACACTTCTCTGGCATGTTTCTGCACCTGTCTTGCCTCTTTCTGTACCACTTTTGCCTTTTTCTGCACCTCATTTGCTTCTTTCTGTCCCTCTCTTGCCTCTTTCTGCACCTGGTTGCCTCTTTCTGCACCTCTCCTGCCTGTTTCTACAACTCTGTTGCTTTATTCTGCACTTCTCTCACCTCTTTCTGCACCCCTCTTGTCTGTTTCAGTACCTCACTTGCCTCTTTCTACACCTCACTTGCCTCTTTCTGTACTTCTCTTGTCTTTTTCTGCACCTCTATTGTTTCTTTTTGCAACTCTCTTGTCTCTTTCATCACTTCTTTTGCTTATTTCTACACCTCTGTTGCTTATTTCGGCACTTCTCTTGCCTCTTTCTGCACTTCTCTTGCCTCTTTCTGGACCTTTCTTGCCTCTTTCTGCATGTCTCTTCCCTTTTTCTACAATTCCCTTTCCTCTTTCAGTTACTTTGTTAGTTCTTTTTGAACTTCTCTTCCTTCTTTGTGCACTTGTGTTGCTTCTTTGTGCACTTCTCTCGCCTGTTTCTGCACTTCTCTTTCTTCTTTCTGTACCTGTGTAGGTTCTTTTTGCACTTCCTTTCCTCTTTCTTCGTCCCCTTTGCCTCTTTGTGCACCTCTGTTGATTTTTTCTGCACTTGCCTTGCTTCTTTCTGCACATCTTGCATGTTTCTGCACCTCACTCTCTTTTTTCTGACCTCTCCTGCATCTTTCCATACCTCACTTGCCTTTTTCTGCACCTCACTCTCTTCTTCCTGTACCCCTGTTGCCTCTTTCTGCATGCCTTTTCCCTCAGTGTGCACCTCTCTTGCCTGTTTCAGCAAATCTAGTGTCTCTTTCTGCACTTCTCTTGGCTCTTTCTGCACCTCTATTGCCTGTTTCTGTACTTCTCTTGCTTTTTTGTGCACCTCTCTTGCTTCTTTCTACAGCTCTGTTGCTTCTTTCAGCACTTCTCTTGCCTCCTTTTGCACTTCTGTTACCTGTTTCTGTACCTGTCTTGCCTCTTTCTGTAATACAGTTGCCTTTTTCTGCACCTCACTTGCTTCTTTCTGCACCTCTCTTGCCTCTTTCTACACCCCTGTTCCCTCTTTATGCACCTCTCTTGCCTGTTACTACACCTCTGTTGCTTTATTCTGCACTTCTCCTGCCTCTTTCTGTACCTCTCTTGCCTCTTTGTGCACTTCTCTTATCTCTTTCTACACCTCACCTGCCTCTTTCTGCACTTCTCTTTCCTTTTTAGCACCTCTCTTGTTTCTTTCTGCAACTCTCTTGTCTCTTTCATCACTTCTCTTGCTACCTTCTACACCTCTGTTGCCTCTTTCTGCACTTCCCTTGCCTCTTTCTGCACTTCTCTTGCCTCCTTCTGTACTTTTCTTTCCTGTTTCTGCATCTGTATTGCCTCTTTCTGCTTCACTGTTGCCTTTTTATGTACTTTCCTTGCTTCTTTCTGCACCCCTGTTACCTTTCTGTACCCATCTGCCCTTTTTTTGATCCTATCTTGCCTCTTTCTACTTCATGTTCCCTGTTTATGCACTTCTCTTGCCTGTTTCTACACCTCTGTTGTTTTATTCTGCACTTCTCTTGCCTCTTTCTGTACTTCTCTTGCCTCTTTGTGCACTTCTCTTATCTCTTTCTACACCTCACCTGCCTTTTTCTGCACTTCTCTTTCCTTTTCAGCACCTCTCTTGTTTCCTTCTGCAACTCTCTTGTCTCTTACATCACTTCTCTTGCTACTTTCTACACCCCTGTTGCTTCTTTCAGCGCACTTCTCTTGGCTCTTTCTGCACTTCTCTTGCCTGTTTCTGCATATGTCTTGCCTCTTTCTGCATCACTGTTCTCCTTTTCTGCACTTTCCTTGCTTCTTTCTGCAAACCTCTTGCATTTCTGTACCCATCTGCCCTCTTTTAGTACCTCTCTTCCACTCTTTATGCACCCCTGTTCTCTCTTTCTGCACCTGTTTTGCCTGTTTCTGCAGCTCTCCTGCTTGTTACTATACCTCTGTTGCCTCTTCCTGCACTTCTCTTGCCTCTTTCTGCACTTCTCTTTCCTGTTTCTACATTTGTCTTGCCTCTTTCTGCTTCACTGTTGCCTTTTTATGTACTTTCCATGCTTCTTTCTGCACCCCTGTTACCTTTCTGTACCCATCTGCCCTCTTTTTGATCCTATCTTGCCTCTTTCTGCACTCCTGTTCTCTCTTTCTGCACCTGTTTTCTATTCTATTCTATTCTATAGTTTTGGTAGAGCGCAAACAGCTGCCCCAGCAATGAGGCGTCCCGGCGCTAAGAACCAAGACCTCGGCCTGGGCGGAAGGGGAAGGGAATTACGGGAATAGGTACGTTTTTTTTGCCTGTTTCTGTACCTCTCCTGTCCAATTCTGCTACACTGTTGCCTCTTTCAGCACTTCTCTTGCCTCTTTCTGCACCTGTTGCTTCTGTCTGCACTTCACTTGCCTCTTTCTTCACCTCTCTTGCATTCTTCTGCACCCCTTGTGCCCTTTCTGCACCCCTCTTGCCCCTTTCTGCACCATTCTTCCTTCTTTCTGTACCTCTTTTGTCTGTTTTTGCAACTCTATTGCCTCTTTCTGCAGATCTCTTACCTCCTTCTGCACTTCTGTTGCTTCTTTCTGCACTTCTCTTGCCTGATTCCGCACTCCTCTTGCCTATTTCTGCACCGCACTTGCCTCTTTCTACAACTCTATTGCCTCATTCTGTACTTCCCTTGCCTCTTTATGCACCTCACTTGCCTCCTTATTCACTTCTATTGCTTTTTGCTGCGCCACTATTGATTCTTTCAGCAACTCTCTTGTCTCTTTCATCACTTCTCTTTCTTTTTTCTATCCCTCTGTTGCTTCTTAGAGCACTTCTCTTGCCTCCTTCTGCACTTCTCAATGCTGTTTCCGCACCTGTCTTGCCTTTTTATGCACCATTTTTTCTTCTTTCTGCACATCACTTGCTTCTTTCTGCACTCCTGTTGCTTATTTCTGCACCTCTTATCCCTCTTCTGTACCTTTCTTGCCTCTTTCTGCACCCCTGTTTCATCTTTCGGCACCTCTCCTGCCCGTCTCTCAAGCTCTGTTTTCTCATTATGCACTTCTCTTGCCTCTTTATGTACCTCTGTTGCATCTGTCTGCACTTCTCTCTTGCCTCTTTCTGTAACCCCTTTCCCTCTTTTTGCACCTCTGTTGCTTCTTTAAGCACTACTCATGCTTCTTTCTGTACCACTCTTGCTTCTTTCTACATCCCTCTTGCCTCTTTCTGCACCCTTCTTACCTCTTTGTACACCTTTGTTGCTTCTTTCTTCAGTTCTCGTGCCTCCTTCTGTACCTCTCTTGCCTCTTTTTGCACTTCTTTTGCTTCTTTCTGTACCTCTCTTGCTTCTTGTTGCACCCCTCTGCCCCTTTCTGCACCATTCTTCCTTCATTCTGCACCTCTTTTGTCTGTTTCTGCAACTCTCTTGCCTCTTTCTGCAGTTCTCTTACCTCCTTCTGCACTTCTGTTGCTTCTTTCTGCACTTCTCTTGCCTGATTCTGCACTCCTCTTGCCTTTTTCTGCACCTCACTTGCCTCTTTTTTACAACTCTATTGCCTCATTCCGTACTTCCCTTGCCTCGTTCTGCACCTCACTTGCCTCCCTATGCACTTCTATTGCTTTTTGCTGTGCAACTATTAATTCTATCAGCAAGTCTCTTGTCTCTTTCATCGCTTCTTTTTCTTTTTTCTACCCCTATGTTGCTTCCTAGAGCACTTCTCTTGACTCCATCCGCACTTCTCATGCCTGTTTCTGCACCTGTCTTGCTTTTTTATGCACCACTGTTTCATCTTTCTGCACATCACTTGATTCTTTCTGCACCCCTGTTGCCTATTTCTGCACCTCTCTTCCCTCTTTCTCTACCTTTCTTGCCTCTTTCTGCACCCCTGTTTCATCTTTCGGCACCTCTCCTGCCTGTCTCTGTAGCTCTGTTTTCTCATTCTGCACTTCTCTTGCCTCTTTCTGCACTTCTCTTGCCTCTTTCTGCACTTTTCTTTCCCGTTTCTGCATCTGTATTGCCTCTTTCTGCTTCACTGTTGCCTTTTTATGTAATTTCCTTGCTTCTTTCTGCACCCCTGTTACCTTTCTGTACCCATCTGCCCTCTTTTTGATCCTATCTTGCCTCTTTCTACTTCCCTGTTCCCTCTTTATGCACTTCTCTTGCCTGTTTTTACACCTCTGTTGTTTTATTCTGCACTTCTCTCGCCTCTTTCTGTACCTCTCTTGCCTCTTTGTGCACTTCTCTTATCTCTTTCTACATTTCACCTGCCTTTTTCTGCACTTCTCTTTGCCTTTCAGCACCTCTCTTGTTTCCTTCTGCAACTCTCTTGTCTCTTTCATCAATTCTCTTGCTACTTTCTCACCTCTGTTGCTTCTTTCAGCGCACTTCTCTTGGCTCTTTCTGCACTTCTCTTGCCTGTTTCTGCATATGCCTTGCCTCTTTCTGCGTCACTGTTCTCCTTTTCTGCACTTTCCTTGCTTCTTTCTGCAAACCTCTTGTATTTCTGTACCCATCTGCCCTCTTTTAGTACCTCTCTTCCACTCTTTATGCACCCCTGTTCTCTCTTTCTGCACCTGTTTTGCCTGTTTCTGCAGATTTCCTGCCTGTTACTATACCTCTGTTGCCTCTTCCTGCACTTCTCTTGCCTCTTTCTGCACTTCTCTTTCCTGTTTCTAAATCTGTCCGTCCTCTTTCTGCTTCACTGTTGCCTTTTTATGTACTTTCCTTGCTTCTTTCTGCACCCCTGTTACCTTTCTGTACCCATCTGCCCTCTTTTTGATCCTATCTTGCCTCTTTCTGCACTCCTGTTCTCTCTTTCTGCACCTGTTTTGCCTGTTTCTGTACCTCTCCTGTCCAATTCTGCTACTCTGTTGCCTCTTTCAGCACTTCTCTTGCCTTTTTCTGCACCTGTTGCTTCTGTCTGCACCTCACTTGCCTCTTTCTTCACCTCTCTTGCATCCTTCTGCACCCCTTGTGCCCTTTTCTGCACCCCTCTTGCCCCTTTCTGCACCATTCTTCCTTCTTTCTGTACCTCTTTTGTCTGTTTTTGCAACTCTATTGCCTCTTTCCGCAGATCTCTTACCTCCTTCTGCACTTCTGTTGCTTCTTTCTGCACTTCTCTTGCCTGATTCCGCACTCCTCTTGCCTATTTCTGCACCACACTTGCCTCTTTCTACAACTCTATTGCCTCATTCTGTACTTCCCTTGCCTCTTTATGCACCTCACTTGCCTCCTTATTCACTTCTATTGCTTTTTGCTGCGCCACTATTGATTCTTTCAGCAACTCTCTTGTCTCTTTCATCACTTCTCTTTCTTTTTTCTATCCCTCTGTTGCTTCTTAGAGCACTTCTCTTGCCTCCTTCTGCACTTCTCAATGCTGTTTCCGCACCTGTCTTGCCTTTTTATGCACCATTGTTTCTTCTTTCTGCACATCACTTGCTTCTTTCTGCACTCCTGTTGCTTATTTCTGCACCTCTCTTCCCTCTTCTGTACCTTTCTTGCCTCTTTCTGCACCCCTGTTTCATCTTTCGGCACCTCTCCTGCCCGTCTCTGTAGCTCTGCTTTCTCATAATGCACTTCTCTCGACTCTTTATGTACCTCTGTTGCTTCTGTCTGCACTTCTCTCTTGCCTCTTTCTGTACCCCCTTTCCCTCTTTTTGCACCTCTGTTGCTTCTTTAAGCACTACTCATGCTTCTTTCTTTACCACTCTTGCTTCTTTCTACATCCCTCTTGCCCCTTTCTGCACCCTTCTTACCTCTTTGTACACCTTTGTTGTTTCTTTCTTCAGTTCTCGTGCCTCCTTCTGTACCTCTCTTGCCTCTTTTTGCACTTCTTTTGCTTCTTTCTGTACCTCTCTTGCTTCTTGTTGCACCCCTCTGCCCCTTTCTGCACCATTCTTCCTTCATTCTGCACCTCTTTTGTCTGTTTCTGCAACTCTCTTGCCTCTTTCTGCAGTTCTCTTACCTCCTTCTGCACTTCTGTTGCTTCTTTCTGCACTTCTCTTGCCTGATTCTGCACTCCTCTTGCCTTTTTCTGCACCTCACTTGCCTCTTTTTTACAACTCTATTGCCTCATTCTGTACTTCCCTTGCCTCGTTCTGCACCTCACTTGCCTCCCTATGCACTTCTATTGCTTTTTGCTGCGCAACTATTAATTCTATCAGCATGTCTCTTGTCTCTTTCATCGCTTCTTTTTCTTTTTTCTACCCCTATGTTGCTTCCTAGAGCACTTCTCTTGCCTCCATCCGCACTTCTCATGCCTGTTTCTGCACCTGTCTTGCGTTTTTATGCACCACTGTTTCATCTTTCTGCACATCACTTGATTCTTTCTGCACCCCAGTTGCCTATTTCTGCACCTCTCTTCCCTCTTTCTCTACCTTTCTTGCCTCTTTCTGCACCCCTGTTTCATCTTTCGGCACCTCTCCTGCCTGTCTCTGTAGCTCTGTTTTCTCAGTCTGCACTTCTCTTGCCTCTTTCTATACCTCTGTTGCTTCTGTCTGCACTTCTCTTGCCTCTTTCTGTACCCATTTTCCTCTTTTTGCACCTCTGTTGCTTCTTTCAGCACTTGCAACTACACTTCAACACATACACCGCATATTCGGTGCGGCATGTGAAATGGGCCCTGAGGGTTGTCGGGGTTCTCTCAAATGGGGTATTGTAAGTAGTGGTGTTAACCCCAAATTTACAAGCCCTACACGAGCTGCATTTGAAGAATCCCTTGCGAGGGGACATCCAGTTAGCGAATTTTTTAGTCTCCGGGCTACTAGTGACTAATTCAATAAATCCCAAAAGGTCTTATAAAATTCTGCCGGTATTTGTTCCGGCCCTGTGGCTTTTCCAGTTGGTAATTTATTCACAGCCTCGCTCAATTCTTGTAACGTTAAAGGGAGGTCTAATATCTCTTTACCCTCTGAACCTAGTATATCGTGCGGTATCTCTGCCAAATAATCTGTGATCTCCAAATCTGTATTACTTAAATTCTGTTCATAGAGGTTACCATAAAAGCTCCTAAAGACCTCCTGCACCTCTTCTGCTTTGTTAACCACATTTCCTAGGCTATCTCTGATTTCCTTTATTTCCTCTGCTGCTAGGTTTTGCCGAGTGCGTATTGCTAGAAGGTGTCCTACTCTTTCATTAAATTCACAGCACTTTTCCTTTTTGGCCAGAAAATTCCCCGCCGCCTTCTGCGCCATGCTTTCCCCTGCCTCTGCTTTATTCAGTTATATTTCCAAAAATATCCCCTCTATTGTTTCTTGCTTGGATATAGCCATGATTAGTCTCTCTTCTAGGCTCTCCAAGTCCCTCAGTCTTTTATCCATCCTGATCTTCTCCTTCTTGCTTCCTTGTAATGTATAACTTAGCGTTCCCCCCTAACGTCGGCCTTGAATGCGTCCCAAATCATATTGACAGAAGCTGAGTTCCTATTAACCTCCCAAAATTGTGGAATCCATTCCTGCATATGACTAATATATCCTGGCTCCCTCAATAAGCCTCTCGCAAATGTCCATGTGCTGCTTTTGCCCACACCCCTGTTAACCAATGGAAGACTTAGCACCAGTGGATTATGGTCCGAAACTACCCTTGGCAGCCTTTTATAATTGAGAACATCTCATTATTGAACTTGATATAAAAAAATAGTCAAGCCTAGCTACCATTTTATGGGGTGCTGAGTAAAACGTGCTCCCCGTCTCTATTGGATTTTTTTCCGCCCATACATCCACCAAGGCATTATGTAGCGCCATTTTATGTATAGCCTTACAGGTTTTATTCTTCCGTCCAACATAGTCTCCTCTGCTCAACATGCTCGCCCCATCCAGACCGTTAATATTAAAATCTCCACAGCATATTATAGGCTCAGGCCATAGTGTGAGTTCTATGTCTAAATATTCAAAGATCTCTGGTTCATCATCATTAGAGCCATAAACTGATACAATTGGAAAACATCCAGCGTGTGTTTCCACCTCCACAATAACCCATCTTCCCCCTTGATCCTCCTTTTTCCTTTTGAGTTTAACAGTCCTTTTGTTAGCTAGTAAGGCAACCCCTCTTGTTCTAGTTTCTTGTTTTGTATGAGCAAGGACATCAAACCCCAACTGTTCCAGCATAAATATTTTCTTTCCTGCAATATGTGTCTCCTGCAGGCACATTATTTCCAGCCTAAGCATTCTTAGCATGGCAGCAACTTTCTGTCTTTTTACTCCATTATTCAGGCCACATATGTACAGAGAAACAATCCTTAATGCCATTTATATTTCCTAACTTGTTCCATCCCAAGCATCCTAGTACTTCCAACTTGATATAGTCTTAGCAACACATCCACCTCTCTGCTGTTTTTGTCATTTTTGTCTTTTTGTGCTGTTTTTTTCCAAACACCCATCACCCCCATTCCCCCCGTCCCTCCCTGCAGCTTCCCCCCTCCCCCACATCTCCCACCCCCCCCTTCCACAGGCAAATAGGTCACTCATGACCTATTTGTGACTGCTGTGTGTTGTAGAGTCGCCTCCCTCTCCCCCCTCCTGCTCAACCTTTTTTTCCCTGCCCCGCTGCCCTGAACCCTGTGCTACAACTCTAGCCTACTGTTAGTATACTGGTAATATGCTGTATATTTATTTATTTCCTCTCCCCTTGTTCATCTCAGTGAGTTCTGGTTAGTATTCTCCTGCCTTTACTTCAGAGAAGAACATCCTAGTATGGCCACCAGTGATGCTCTTTAGCTTTGCGGGAAACATTAGGTAGGCCTCTGCCCCTTGTTGCTGGAAAGGAGCAATTAATTGTCTGAGCCCCACCGTCTCTCCACAGTAACGTGGCAAAAATCAGGTCGATTGAAAAAAGTGACTCCCTGAGCTGTTTTTTTAGAGTCTGGTCTGGCTTTTTCAATTATTTCCTGCCTTGCCAAGTAATTTCCACAAAATAATAACATAGCCCTAGGCAAGTTATCCTGTCTACCATCTCGTTTCTTTTTGTTTGACAGTGGGAACCTATGTGCCCTTTGGACCTCTAGCTGCCATTGCCATTGGACTTCCGGAAAGGCATCTTTCAATAACTTAATAACAAAGCCTCTTGCGTCCTGCCCCTCCACCCTTTCCTCTAGTCCAAGAAGTCTCACATTGTTACGCCTCTGGTGATTCTCAAAATCCTCAATTTTCCACTGAAAATCCTCTGTTATTTCAGACTGTTCCTTCTTGAATGCCTGCCAGTCTGTAAGCTCGTCCTCGAGTCTGCCCGTCCGTTCCTCTACTTAAACCACTCGTTCTTCAACCTCCTCATATTTTTTATTCATTCTTCTTATTGATGCCTGTATTTTCTTGGTGTCATGTCTGGCTCTCCGGCTCTCTGCCCTGGTTTCGGCCTGCATTTCTTTTGATGTATTAAACATCATGTCCAGCGTAGCATGCTGTGGAGTTCCACTTTCTGCCCCTCCTGTTGCTCCACCATCCCCTTGTAAACCCTCATGATACACACTAGAGGTTGCCGAGCAGTCCCATAGGAGTCTTTTATTCGCTTTATCGGGGGAACCACCTTCTCCCCCTCCTCGTCTTACTGTCGTTTTCCTCCTTTTCTGAGTATTTTTATCATCGGCTCCGCCGCTCTCCTGTGTGTCTGAACTGATTTCTGGGGAGATTTTACCTTCATCTTCGCTCGAAGTAGAATCCGACCCCTCATTAACAGAGAAAAATGTATCGCCTTCACGCTCTTTCTGCGAGTCAAGACTAGCAAGGCTCCCCCATTTCGGGCACTGAAGCTGATTCATGTTATTAGTCATTTCTTCCTCAACCTGTAAAAGTGCATCCAGCATCTGGGCGTTATTAGTGCTTCCTGCCCCCTCTGCTGCATTGCTTACAACTAACTCAGGCCCCCTGCTCACACGTTGCATCTGGTTGCCGCTCACCTCCTCCATCTCTCCCAGCTCAGATGCTCCCGCAGGAAGCGTGCAGTCCGTGGCCGGGGTTGTTGGTTGCTTGGCAACTTGGACGCTTGCGTCCTCGAGGACGGCTCTCTTTGCTCTCACGTCTCTGCAGGCGTCTTCGTTGGCGTTTCCTGCCGGAGAATACCTTGCCGGTGTTCTGACTACTGTATTTGCTGCAGACCTCGTGCTGAATGACTCCGACAAGGTGGGTTGTCTGTAGTTAGAGTCCTTGGCGTCTTTAACAGCCGCTGTCCTGTTACTCCGTGTGAGTACGAGTAAATCTTTGTTTTGCCCGTGTGTTGTGAGCGGTAAATCGTTTCGCGCAGCAGTGGGTTTCATTTCTATCTTTCTCTCCTTCTCGGCTTTCTTTTGTTGCGCTTTCTGAGCCGTGGTTGATGCAGGTGTTACCCGTTTGCTTGGTGGCAATATTTTAGGGATCGTGCCAGTTCCTAGCGGCTTAGTCACGCTGATCACTGTAGGCAGTATTTTCTCCTTATCCTTGTCTTGCTTTTCGCCTCTTCCTCACTGCGACATTTTAATCAGGCTGTTGTGCAAAATTTCCCAATGCTCTCGAACAGTTTTAATCACTGTCAGAGCGCACTTTTGAAAGAGGGTTTCTGCGGTATTGATCCCTTCTCGCTGTCTTCCAACTATCCACAAAAACACCCGCATATCCAGCACCGAAACCGCATCAGGGCAGCTTCCTCGTCCTCCTGGTCGGGAGAGGGAGTGAATGCGACTATCCTCTACAGCCCACTAGCGGCCATCTTGCCTCGCGGCCATCTTGCCTCTATTCACCAACATTTCTACTTGTTTTGAAAGTTTGCAAACTCAATTATCACCTTGTATTTTAACTGTTTTATTGAAAAGTGATATAGGACACAATATTTTGTATGAAGATTGTTTTCACATCTTTAGTTTAAGATGTGAAGCAATCATCATACAAGATATTGTGTTTGTTAGACCTGGCATCCTTGGCATGGTTTCCCCAGACTTTTTGCCCCTACCTCCTACATTTTTGGATGCTTTGGGCACTTTGCCTCTGCTGATCAGTACCAAAGTGCAAGTGCTCCCTGGTTAAATTATTACTGTGATTGGTTATCCATGATTGGCATATTTGTTTTACCTGTAGGTCCCTAGTAAAGTGCACTGAGTGTGCCAGGGCAGGTGGGGTCCGGAGCCCTCACCGCTGCTCTTGACTGTCATGCACTCGCACATTTGGTAGAGGGCGTTCCCCTGATTAAAATGGGACCAACCAGGGTAGCCCATTCCGTGCTGCAATAGGGGCACCTTTTTTTTTATCACTAAGGGCGCCCATTTTGCAACATACAAGTTTATTTTTTGACAAAGAAAACCTACAAGAATATTGCTATGAAACAAGTAACTTTATAAGTATGTGCATTTTCCGATGTTTTGAT
Source organism: Lissotriton vulgaris (assembly GCF_964263255.1). Lineage (NCBI taxonomy): Eukaryota > Metazoa > Chordata > Amphibia > Caudata > Salamandridae > Lissotriton > Lissotriton vulgaris. Next base: position 60,032 of record NW_028252909.1, read on the forward strand.
CTGACCTAAGCTATATAAAGATATTGATATTTTTATAACTACCTATGTGGTATACATTTGTGGTGTATTACTGTCTTACTGTGAGTGTTGGTGCAAATTTACACATTGCCTTGGGGACAAGCCTGTCTGCTCGTGCCAAGCTATCAAGGGGGTGAACAGGGGTTATCAACAGTGTGTACCCTCTTACCCTGACTAGAAGTAAGGGTCCCTATTTGGATAAAAGGTACTTACCTCTGTCAACTAGAAACCCCCAAATCTAACAGTGTCCTTGTCCTTTTTCCAATGACATTGGGTATGATGCAAGTTAGTAATAGAGCTTTCACGCTGTCAAAGTATAAGTGTCAGTGAAAGCGACCCACAGGACATTTGTTTGGCATATTACTTTAGGGAACTTAGGCAATATTCTTCAGCATCTTTGCCTTATTTTCAAACGTAGATCTGCTCACTCAGCTCGAGAAATGGCTTTACAGCATACTCTGACACCACCCAACTTGCAGCCACAAACTTGAAGGAGTTGGATTGAGTGTGTTGATGGCACATAACAGAAAAGTTGTATTGAGCTTCAAGTAGCTAGAGATGGAAGGCGTTAGTATAGGTTCACTTGACAATTAGACAGGATTAGTCCGGACTCTGATGAGGACAGACACGAACGAGTAATAAAAGCTTACGGTAGGTGTACTTTCCCAGGAATATCACACAGGTACAAGGTAGATAGTAAAGGTAGTACAACTACACGTGATGTTTTCATCTTCACCCATGGATTCAAATCCATTGGTGCCACACTTGCTTTGAATTTACTATAGTACTTATGAGTCAGTGCTTGACGTCATTGCCATGTTCATCCTCCGTCAAAGCTTAGTAGATGTTCAGTTTGCTTTATGATAAGTGCATTACTGTCACTGCACATAATGGTGGATTGGACATATGCTACATTGTCACAGATACCCGTGTTTCACATTCTAACATTCTTCATAGTTTATGATGTTCTTTTTAGAAAGCTTGGCTTTTGGGGAATGGCTTTGCGGCAAACTCGGGCAGCCCCCAACTTGCATCTACAAACTGGAAGGAGTTGGATTTAGCACAGTGAGTGCTCTAAAGGTGCATGAAACACATGTCTTCCTGTGCCTCATGTGGCTATCATTGGAGCAATTAGTAAATGTTCACTTAGCATGCATTCGGTAATGTTCAGGAAGAAGGAGGCGGATACTTGACAGGTGGTAAAATGTAGTCAAACTTGTTTTGTCTTGTAGTGTCTGAATTTGATGGGCCCTTGCATGGTAGTGTTGTATGGCGTTTTAGGATCCAAGCGTAAATTACCGATTCATGCCCTTAAATAGCTATAATTCACATTCCCCTAAAATAGGCCCAGAAATCATACCCATATTTAGACATAACCCATCCAGTCCAAATATAGGCATGGCTACTTCCACTAGTTCCAAAAAGCCACAACGATTTCTTGGAAAACTCGGCTTCAGCAGTCAGGGACATCCTCTTACTTGAATATTGATTTGTCCTAGAAATAATGGAGTTTTCAAAGAACTAATATTACCCTTGGGGTTCTTTGATGATGTTATTATGTCCGACTTTACGCCAAACTAGGCACCTTCATGGTATAAATATGCCTACACTTGCCCTAGCAAACACAAGGTGGTTTAGAGCAGCTCGACTATCTACTTGCCTGACTCAGCTCACTACAGCAAGTGCCGAAGGAAGCAGACCCTCCAGCCGATGCACTGACAGAGAGGCTGCCTTTCTCTCGCTGAGAATCCAGCTCCAGTGTTTCCAAGCTCCCCTTGTGGGGTGATGGGAAATTGATTCACGAGACAGAGATACCAGACCTCCTTCATTTTAAAACCAAGGTACGGAGCTGATTTGACCCTAGGAGAAATCTTGGTTATATTCTTGGGAAAGAAAAACTAAACCTATGCTATACCTCACTTACTTCTTCCCTCATACTAGACATAGGTTAGGTTCATTTGGGTCGGCGTATTTTAGTAGCACCAGTTGAGTACTTTTTAGCCTTTGTTATTTGTGTATTTATTTATCTCTGGTCTAGGACCCATACAATGCTTTTACAGTGTTATTTTATAATAGTCTTCTTACTGTACGGATTATACTTTGCAACCAGCATTATGATTGTAGCAGTTCATTTTACTTGCATGAGAAAGAAGACTGTTTAATAAACCCTTTTATTGAAAACGCCAGTCTCTCTATTTATCTGCACCTCTGATGAAACAAAGCATGCACAATTGAGTAAAATATCTATCTATTGTTTCCACGACTCTGAGGAACAGTTTTATTCTTGGGAAATCAAAGTTGTCATGTTTATGCGGTTGTCAGAAACTAATCCCTTCTTGTGTATTTGAGAAAGTTTCTAGTGACCTCTGAGCTAGCTGGCACTCACAATTAAGTCTAATATATTAGATAGAGACCTAGTACACATAAGTCCTACGTCAAATCTATAGGATATGTTATTCCAATGCGCTGAGCCTATTGGGAATATAAGAACTACACTACATGGCGCCCAACGTTTGGTAAGGCACTAATTTAACGCTAGATACTAGAGTAACTCAGTCGTGCTTTTCACAGAGACCCCTTTTTCCCATAACATACTCCAATAGATGTCTGGAGTGGTTAAAAGGATAAAATATCCACCATTACTGAGTAGGACGAAAATCCTATGTATTCGTTTTTGGTTTGATTCAAAGTTGAAGGATACAGTGTTCCAAAATATTGTGCACCTTATCTTTGTTTCCTTGAAACTTGCTCTGCAAACTTTCAGCCAACAAAATGACTGAACGCGAGAACGTGGGGCTGCAGCCCAACCAGGTTTAAACATTACAGGTTTCCAAGAAACCGACGCGGATGCTATAATCATGCTATAATCAGCCCGGAAAACTTAAGGAAAACCATCGCTATGAAGTTTATAACGAATGGCCTAGTGGTGGTAGGGTAATTTTTGTCATAGAGGCACACGAATATCAGCAGACAGAGGTATTCTATTCATGGATAGTCTTCCCTGAAGCAAATGCAGTATCGCATGTGTTTCACTTCTACAAAGTAGAGGATAATCCAACGGAATATGTTCCTTTCGAGGACATTGAAATTCCACTAACTTACCAAGAGCATCAGCTCTGCTTTAAATGCACCCTACAACATCAAAATCACATTACCAGGCTTGGTCCACTAGATAGACCAGGAACAACATGGCCAGTACTAGCCAGCTATACTCCACATCCTGACATTGAAGAAATGTCAAGTGAAGAACTATTAGTTCAACTAAAACAACTGATAAAAATACATAGACAATTGGTTCAATATGTCATGCGGACTCTAACAGTCCAACCTCCTATAAGAATTCCACAACAAACCCCTCACCAGGGAACACAAATAAAATTACACCACAGACTATACAATCAGTCATTGGTAAATTTCCTGCAAAAAGAGAACAAATTCCATTCAGGATAGCTAAAAAAATGACTGAAATCGAGGCAGTATTTCCTGACAGTACACCTCATGAGAAACACAGAACTTTAACAATCTGTTTACCAATGGGGATCACACCACACCTGGAGGACTGCGACACTTGGGGTACAGTCTTTGCTGCAAAATACACAAAAAGACATGTTGTTCCTTCTATGGTGGTTATACCAAATGTCCTGAAACAGATTCAAAATGAATTCGAGGCAGAGGCTGCTTTAAATCTGGATATGAAATTACTGAAAGATTTTAAACAGGTCTCAGCTATAATATTAGCTAATATTAAAGGTGAGGCAGCATCTGTGGTGATCCGCCAAAAAATAAAAGAAATTTATATAACTGAGCAACCATATGAACTGGGCAGAATAATTGAAAAATCCTACAAAGAACTAGGAAGAGATAGTTTAGGTGGGTAACCAGTTATACCCCAACTAACAGAAAATCCTGAAAAGGTCTTTATTAAAAACACTCTCACTATTCCTAAGAAGAAGTGGGAAAATACTAAACAAACTTCTAATGAAAAGTGTTCTCAGTTCTGAGGAAGGTCTCCTCAAAAGGAGCCCTCTGAAAAGAGGTATATCCTCAGGAACAGGGATAATTTGAGAAAACCCAATAGATATCAAGATACTGATACACGTTCCTCTTGTACCTTTCAGACTTCCTCACAGAAATTGGAAAGAAGAGGACGGTCAGAACACAAGGAAGAACGCGAATAGTCCAAAGATGATCAACACATTCCAAAAAATAAGAAAACCTAATTCACCAAAACTAAGGTAGCAGGTCTAGAAATCAGACATGCAGAGGATCTTAAGGACACAACTCAAGAACGGGGATAGGGCCCAGGCAATTCTGGACAGTGCAGCAGAAGTCACCATAGCTCGCAAGATCCTGAAGGATCAGCTGGAGTCAGTGGACTTGAAAGAGTACATTCAAGTTGAAACTGCTGACACCAGGGTTAGTGTACCCCATAATTTATATGGAGTAATGCTCCAGATGGAGGGGGACATAACTAGGAAAATAAGAACACTCTTTTGGGAAAAACTCTCTAAGGGTTATGACATTCTTCTAGCTGAAAAAGACTGGCCACCAAAATTTGTCAGGGAGTGCCGACACGGCAAAGATATCATTATGCCAGCCTTCTCTAATCATATTCCAATTCATTAAAAAAACACCTATGCCAGAAAATGGGCTGTAGCGCAGGCTCCAGCATTATATAATGGGATGAGGTTTCTACTCACCACAAAATCCAGTTAAAATCACAACCAACTGCACAGAGGCAGTATCCAGTTAAGCAAGAAGCTAAAAAACAGGTCAAAGAGATCGTAGATCAACTTGAATACCAAGGGGTGATTGAAACATGCACCTCATCAATGAACAATCCTTTGTTTCCTGTCTCCAAACCAGACTATACATATGGTCTAGTTTTGGACTACAGACATATAAACTCTTGTTGCAAAACCTTTGCAGTACAAAATGCACACAGTGCAGCACTGATGAATAACATTGTGTGCAAAAATATAAAACATTAGATATTTCTAACGGTTTCTTCTGTCAAAACATTGCACCTGAAATCAGGATTTTGACCGCTTTCTCAATCATGGGGACACAACGTCACTTCAGTCATCTCCCCCAGGGATTCAAGAATAGTCCAGGGTTATTTTCAGCCAGAGAAACAGTTACTACAAACATATGATGATGAGGCATTATCTTATGTTGATGACATCTATTTAACAGACAATGATTTGAACAGGCACGTGAACAGAGTGAATACCATTATACTTGGATGCGCCTCTGAAGGGTACAAATTCAACTTTAAGAAATCAAGAATTGCCCACCTCAACGTCCTTTTTCTAGGATATGAGTTATCAAGTGAAGGCAAAAAACTGTCAGCCAACTTTTTAGAAAAATGTGCGCTACTCCAACCTCCAAAAACTCTGAAAAACTAATAGTCAATTCTCGGTTTCCTGAATTTCGGAAGAACATACATTCTAAACTACGCAGAAATGATTAAACCTCTCTACAAATTAATCAAACTTGATTTCGAAACTACTAATTGGACTCAAAAACACACAGAAATTTTGTGTTCAGTGCAAACAGACATGTTAGCAACAACACATTTACAGACACACGTAAACGTATGCAACATTGTAATTAGAATAATTCCAGGAAGATGCGGATTCACGTACTTAACTTTTAATGAAGTTGAAAAAGTACCAATTGCTTACAAATCAAACTTGTACACACAAGCTGAAATGAAATTCACTTCAACAGAAAAAATTCTGACAGCGGTTCAAACTGCAGTAGCAAAAGAGAGAGCCCTCACACAGGATAAACGCATAATGGTCATTACTCCTGTACCTGCCTTAGAAGCAGTGACAAAAGCAAGCATTCCAAATGCAAAGGCTTTACATCCAAGATGAATACAATGGGTTAACTCTCTTGCTGCAACAGACATTGAATAAGTTTTTGACCCCTATTTGAAAACTCAATAATTTTTACAATACGAACAAGAATGTCCTCTGCCCACTGAGATTCTGCCTCTAGAACAGTATGAATGTATATATTATACAGACGGATCAGCACAACTTGCAATTGGGGGCAAAAAAGCTTATAGTGGTGTGTGCGCAATTGTTGCAGGCGCAATGGTAAATTCTGACCTATGGTCACAAAAACACAGGGGCATATTACCAAGATTAAGCAATAATTATCGCTTAATACGGTTAGCGGCAATATTATTATCGCCGAGCTCCGCCGATTTTTATTGCAGATAAATATTGCTATTATCAAGGTTATCTCAAAAGCAATGAAAATCGGCCGAAATGAATGAATATCGCTGAAAAGTCAGCGATATTCATGCATTACCGAGCTAATGCTCTTAGCCATGTTATCCACCTACCATTGGATAACATGGCTAAGAACTGCTCTGGGCAGGCATTAGCTTTTGGAGATATTCGTGCTTAGTGCGAATATTTCCAAAAGTACGCCTTTGTAGGTAATAGGAGATAGTGATGTTAGCGACTGTTTACAGTCGCTAACATTTTGGCACGCCCATTTTGCATGTCATTAGCGATAAATATCACTGACATGCAAAGCGGCCCCCAAGATGATCGCTATCTCCTACTAGCTGTCGCTAACTGGTGTTAGCGACAGCTAGGTAATAGGGCGATAAAATTATTGCCGCTTTAGCGGAGAAATTCCCGCTAAGCGGCGATAAGGCCCTGGTAATATGCCCCACAATCTCTCAGAGACTGTACAGCTCAGCGAGCTCAACTACAGGCTTTCAAGATGGTGCTTGAACATACCGATTACGAATTCCCCACACTCAAAGTGTGCGATTCATATTACTGCGTCCAGTCTTACAATGAATACTTGCAGAACTGGGTTCAAAACAGTTTCAAAGATGCAAAAGGTGGCACAATCAAGCATACATTGCTTTGGTAACAAGTAGTTCAATTACAGAAAGAACTACAAAAGACTCACGTGATCCATACACTGAGTCATCAACATGATGGCTTTCATGTTGCAGGGAATTTATTGGCTGATGAAGCCGCGAAGGCAGCTGTGCCAACGGCTTCCCTAGCTGCAATCACTCGTTCAAAAACAAAAATAGACAGCGAAATAATACAGGCTGTCGCCGCTTCCAATAAAGACAGGGGTAAAACATTAGCGAAAGGCTTTCCACTCAAGTACTCATATATAACTGATGTAAATAATGTTCCTTTTGCTCAAATCAAAGTGGAGGATAGAGTAATTCCAAACATGGAACATAGATTAGGACTAATCTTAGCAGCACATGAAGGTCTCGCCTCTGCACACGCAGGTGTTTCCGCTACAATATCATTATTAAAACAAAGATACTGGTGGCCACGCATGAGGAAACAGACCAGAAACTATGTTTTGGAATGTGAAATATGGCAGAAAATGAAGGTTTCAGCAGTGAAACGCCCAGCGCAGACACCCCTTTTGATTTCAGATAAACCATTAGCATGCGTTTACCTGGACCACTGTGGTCCCTTACAGAGGGATGGTAACTACAAATATATCATGGTCGCAGTGGATTCTTGCTCAAGATTCATTTGGATGTGGCCTCAGTGCTCGGCTGACGCCCGAACTGTTATAAAAGATTTGTGAGTCTTTATCGGCACATACGCAATCGGCAAATTACATTCTGACCAGTGTCCTGCGTTTAGCTCTAGAGCGTACAAGGAGGCCATGGACAATCTGGGCATTGCATTGTGGTATTCAAGTCCATTCCATCCTGAGGGAAATTCTGTAGTGGAAAGAAAAAAATGGGAGGTAAATCAATCTATAACAGTATCCACAGAAATGGGTTTTAGTATAAAGGGAACAATTGTGCGCCACAGGATAACCGGCTATCAAGTCAACATAGAACTACGTAATATGGTGCTAACAGGAAAGGGGTGACCCTAATAACCCCTAAACTAGTGTTTGGAACTCCAAACCCACACAATAATAGCCAAAGACCTGTGCACACATAAGTTCAAAAGAGAGTATGTTCATGTAATATACAGATAGACAAGGAATCGCCACGTCTTTTCTTGTTGCTTTTAATGCTTGTTTGCATGGAGACCAGCTGACACGTGTTTCATCAGAGAACAGTCAACTCTGACTCTTCAGGGCTGGAATTTAGAACAAAAGAAGTGTACTCAATAAACCACACATACAAAATATTCATGTCGCAATACAACAAAATGACTGACCGCAAAAAAGATCCGGCATCAGTGGAAATCTGAAGGGTAATTCCTGCAATGGTAAACTGCTAATTCTACAAATGAAAATACTGTGTCAAAAAGAGAGGTGTGGTGTGACATCAGTACTCAAATGAACACAAATTAGTGACTGAATCATGCACAAATTAACAGGGAATCAAATGATGAAATTTTAAAGCATGTGAATGTGTTTCACTGGAATGTAAAACCAATATGGAAAGACCCGTGCGTAAACCGAGAGTGCCAAAGACATCAAAGTGCTAATACACCCACACACATGTGTTGCCATAATAAAGAAAAAGTGACCAATATTTATTGTTGAAAAGTGGCATGCAAGGTACTTACCCAAGTCATAATAGATGGAATAAATAATCTATAAAAAGAGAAGTAAATTAGAAATAGAGATTAATTCATAAAAGTCTTAAGTAACCGGAGCAAAAAATACTAGGGTTGGTTAAAACCGCTCCAAGATCTTACACCTTGATCAGTGATAATTCCGACCCGGTCAGGGATCCTCGCTGAGCCCCACGTTGTTTAATCTCTACGTGAGACCGCTGGCTGAGGTCGTCAAGCAATGGGGCATGACTATGGTCTCATATGCTGACGACACTCAGCTAGCGGTTACGATCAGCGGGGATGCGGACCGGGATGCCCCCAGGTTTCAGAGTGGACTTAGGGCGGTGGCGAGCTGGATGAAGAACAACTGTCTCCAGCTCAACGCTAAGAAAACAGAGATCATGATCGTCGGCAAGAGATCGGAGCTATGGGGGGACAGGTGGTGGCCTATGGAGCTGGGGCCGGCCCCCCTTCCGGTCACGGAATTAAAGAACTTAGGAGAATGGATGGATCCCTCCCTCAGCTACGTTGGCCACACGAAGAAAATCGCGGCCTGTTGCTTTGGTATCTTACGGTCGCTTCGCCCTGTTTTGAAGTTCTTGGACCATCGCACCAGGCAGCTGATAGTCCAGGCTACAGTGTTATCTCGCCTGGACTATGCCAGCTCTCTTCTTGTAGGGTCCAATGTGGCTGAGGTTACCCGCCTCCAACGCGTCCAGAACGCTGCGGCGAGAGCTATTGTTGGCCTACCCCGTACTTGTTCTGCCTCCAGCACATTGAGATCACTGCACTGGTTGCCTATCAGGGCCAGAATTCAGTTTAAAGTGCTGTGTATGGCGTTCAAGATTTTGAGGGGGGTAGGTCCCCCTATTCTTGCGGACCTTTTGTCTTGGTATGTGCCTACTCGGCCCCTGAGATCCATGGGTCATGCACTTACTGTGATTCCCCGATACAGGCTGTGTCGGGTCGGTGGCCGTTCTTTCCGGGTCAGAGCAGCCGAGCTCTGAAACTCCCTTCCTGTAGAGATGCTACTGCTAGATGATCTTTTAGTCTTTCGTAAAGCCTTAAAAACCTTTTTGTTTTAATAAATTCACTTTCCTCCTTTCTGTTGTGTTTCCTGTGGTGTTGCATTTTTACCTGCCATGCGCCTGGACGCCCCTTAGCTGGGGCAGCAGTGCGCATTACAAATGTATGTAACATAACATAACATAACATAACATAACATCTGGGAAGGCGAGGAAACAATTGCAAGTACAATAAACATGAGAAGTTCACAGCTAAAGGAAGGGAGGAGGGGAAGGCCATTAAAAAAGTAGTCCAAATCGGAGACCAAAGGAGGATACCAAGAATTTAATGATAGGTAAAACCTGGTAAAAGCCACTAATGATTCCAAGTTCAATGACAAGTAACATATGGAAAGCTGGGTATGTCAATCAGAATTCAATCGTAGAATTTAATCCGCCGTGTTGAAAAAATATGACAAAAAAGAAGAATGTAGTGAAGCCAGCTATAGGCAACTACCACTCGGAACAAAAGAGAGGGGACAATGACTCCCACCATTCAATACCCACCTGAATGACAAACAGTGAGCAAGGTGAAGCCGATAAGGGGTCTAAGAAGGACGGATTTGTCTGACCAGATATCTGTACAATCAAAACGGAAAGCACTATCAAAAATAAAGTTTGGAGGTTGCTAGGCTCTAAACACCCAGAGTGGAAGAAGACAAATTCAAAGCACTCACAGTCGCGCTACTAATATTGAGTACAAAGCCCTTCCAGACACGGAGTCAGTGTCAAAGTCCTGTATTTGAAAAAACAAATAAATTCATAAAACCCAATGATGACTAAACTTCGAAGGGCCAAAAGCGTATGAATAGAAATTCGAAACTTGGAAATCCATTCTAATAATGCTAAGAGTTACTTACATCGGGTTAAGGGAGACCCCATGTCTCGGCGTCGATCCAAATCTGCCCGGCAGCTGTGTTTGCTAAGGGAAATGAGGTACTGCAAGTTTTTTAAGGTTTGGAAACAGACTAGAACGCGTCAAGTACTTTCCAAACCTTAAAAAACTTGCAGTACCTCATTTCTGGTCCAGTGTTTCCAAGCTCTCCTTGCAGGGTGTTGGGAAATCGAGTCCAGAGACAGCGATACCAGACCTCATTCATTCTAAAACCAAGGTACGGAGCTGATTAGACCCTAGAAGAAATTTTGGTTAGATTCTTGGCAAAGAAAAACTAAACCTATGCTACACCTCACTTACTTCTTCCCTTATACTAGACTTAGGTTAGGTACATTGGGGTAGGCGTATTTTAGAAGCACCAGTTGAGTACTTATTAGCCTTTGTTATATATGTATGTATTTATGTATGGTCTAGGATCCATACAATGCTTTTACAGTATTATTTTATAATACTCTTCTTACTGTACGCATTATACTTTGCAACCAGTATTATGATTGTAGCAGTTCACTTTACTTGCATGATAAAGAAGACTGTTCAATAAACCCTTTTATTAAAAATGCCCGTCTCTCTATTTCTCTGCAACTCTGATGAAACTAAGCATGCACTATTGACTGAGTAAAATATCTATCTATTGTTTCCATGACTCTGAAGATCAGTTTTATTCTTGGGGAAACAAATTGTCATGTTTATGCGGTTGTCAGAAACTAATCCCTTCTTGAGTATTCGAGAAAGTTTCTAGTGACCTCTGAGCTAGCTGGCACTCACAATTAAGTCTAATATATTTTATAGAGACCTAGTAGACGTAAATCCTACGTCAAATCTATAGGATATGTTATTCCAATGCGCAGAGCCATTTGGGAATATAGGAACTACACTACAGTAGCGGTATGTAGAAGTGGGTGCAAGTGATCTGTTTGATTGGGCCCATAGCTGGCTGAATGAAAGTCTTGTGTGTGATGCCTGAATGGCATGTGAATGGACCATAAAGCGGTTGGAGCAGTGAAGTGGCTTTATGGCTCACCTTCAGAAGGCTTGGTTTCAATATTTATATACTTTGATAAGTATGTGTGCTGTCAAGCCAGTGTTCCTGGAGCTGCTTAAAAAAACTAGTGTAAGTAGTGGATTAACATTATCAAATTAGTGCCTGATTTATTTGTGACAGTAAGGGACAGTAAGGAAGGATGTCGGGCGTATTGCCTCCACTATGGTAGCGGTGGCCACCGCCACCCTGGCGGAGGCAATCCGCCGGACATCCTTCCCTGCATTCCCCCCCGCCATATTACAATGGCGGAGGGGACCGCAGCGGTGGGAAACACCGCCCACCTGTTTTCAGCCCCGGTCGCCTAGCCCGCCATATTACAATGTGCATTACACAGTGCATTTCCGTGGTGGCAATGCCGCCACGGAAAGGCATGCGGAGACTCCCTGCGGGGGCCACTTGTGGGCCCCCTGGGAGTCCGTGGCTTGGGGGGTGCACATGGGGGGTACCTATGGTACCCCCCCGCATTTCAGAGTGCAACATGGCAGGCACCGCGCGGTGCCTGTCATGTTGCGCGTTGCCAAGCAAAACGTGCACTTTTACCATTGCGGCGGGCGGAGATTCCTGCTCCGCCCGCCGCAATGGTAGGCATACAGGATGCGCCCGCCTGTGTGGCGGGCGCATCCTAATACAAATGTCGGGATCCCCGCACTGTTAGCGGGCTGTCCTCTTCTCCGTTAGGGTGGCGGGCGGGCGAAACCCGCCCGCCATCCTAATGGACCCCTTAGTTGGCCTTTTGTAAGAATTATATTTTTAAATGATATGGGTAGCTGCGGATATTTTTGCCCTAGCTCAGTCATCACTTAGGCAAACCTGCTATTTGTTTACTAGTAGACAACGAGGGGAGTACAGGGGTGCATGACTCTCACAGGTTTTTACCCAGAACACCCTGCAAATCTCAAATGTATCTAAAAACCCAAATTTCTTCATATCTAAGTGACTAAAAGCTCAGGAATCTGCGGCAACCTACAAACTTCTATTCACCGGCGTTCCTCCAAGTCTCCTGATAAAAATGGTACCTCACTTGTGTGGGTGAGCCAAGTACCCGTGACAGGTAAGGGTCCAAAATTGTGAGGTGCCATTTTTATTGGGAGACTTGGGTGATCACTGGGTGGTGGGAAATTTGTGTCAGCCCAGTGATCCTACAATTTTGCCCTCACAAAAACATGAGAACAATTTGATTTCTTCAGCAAAATTTGAGGTTTGCAGGGAATTCTGGGGAAGAAAAAATTGGGGGGTCCATGCAAGCCATACTTTCCTGGACTCCCCTGGGTGTCTAGTTTTCAGAAATGTCTAGGTTTGGTAGTTTTGCATAGATGGCTCCCGAGTCCGGGTCAAAAACCCAGCTGATTCCCCCTTGCAATTCCAGGTTGTTTTGTGATAGGTCATTTTGATGTCTTCACAATACGTTCTGGGCCCTTCCCTGCTGCGGGCACTTGGTCTACCCACACAAGTGAGGTATCACTTTTATAGGGAGACTATGGAAAATTCTTTGTGGGTGAAATTTTGTGAATCCAAGTACATTCCAGAAATTTCCATCATAGAAATGTGAGGAAAATGTGTTTTGTTTTTACAAAGTTTGAGGTTTGCAAGGGATTCTGGGTCAGAGAACCTGCTGAGAGCCGCCACAGATGGCACCCCATCCAAGATTCCCCTGGGTATCTAGTTTTTAGAAATGTATAGGTTTGTTAGATTTCCCTAGGTGCCGGCTGAGCTAGGGTTCAAAATCCAATCTAGGAACTTTGCAAAATAAGAGTCCGCTTTCACTGGAAAAATGTGATGTGCCCACATTGTGTTTTCGGTAAGTATGGGCGGAAAATTTGTTCTGCTAGCAGAATTTGAGGATTTTCTGCGATTTCGCGATCCGCGAATTCGCGAGCGGGACAAATTTTGCTCAGGAAGCACTTACAGGGTTACAGCAGGTGCCCAAGTTGAAGCTACTTTCTTTGTAACCATTTACAAAATGGTTACAAATAAATTAACTTCAACTTGGGCACCTGCTGTAACCCTGTAAGTGCTTCCTGAGCGGCGCCTCGTTGCCTACTTGCAACTATTCTCTGACCCTGCTCTGACCCTCGAAGCAGGGTCAGAGAATAGTTACAAGTAGACAACAAGGCTCCGTGAACAGGAAGCACTTACAGATATAGATAAAGCAGGTGCCCGAGTTGAAGGTCAAATTCAGTAACTCCTTAATCAGCCCCAAAAATGTGTGCCCTTTTTGGAGGCTGGGCAGGTGTGCTTTCTTCCCATATCTACATTCGAATATTAGCTATGATGCTTGATGGAGGCCTTTGCATCCTTGACTTTCACGAGTGCCATCCCCGTGCAGTTCCTGTAACCAGTAGCTTCTTTCTGCCCATCTGCTGCTCTGATCGGTGCCTGACCTTTTATACACACAAGAGGCATGTCAACTCGCAAAGAACCCCCCCCCTGTTTGCCCCCCCACACACACACTAGCGGTGTGCACCGTCTTCCTGCCCTTTACCCACAATGATGGAAAGCTCACTCGAGGGACCCCGGTGCCCTTCGGCGCGATGGCAAAGTTAATCAGCCCCAGAAAAATCGTGCGCTTTGTCGAGGCTGGGCAGGTGTGCTTTCTCCCCATATCTACAGTCGAATATTAGCTATGATGCTTGATGGAGGCCTTTGCATCCTTGACTTTCATGAGTGCCATCCCCGTGCAGTTCCTGTAACCAGTAGCTTCTTTCTCCCCATCTGCTGCTCTGATCGGTGCCTGACATTTTATACACACAAGAGGCATGTGAACTTGCAAAGAAGCCCCCCCGTTCCCCCCCCACACACACTAGCGGTGTGCACCGTCTTCCCGCCCTTTACCCACTATGATGGACAGCTCACTCGAGGGACCCTGGCGCCTTTCGGCGCAATGGCAAAGTTAATCAGCCCCAAAAAATTGTGCGCTTTGTGAAGGCTGGGCAGGTGTGCTTTCTCCGCATATCTACAGCGAAAATTAGCTATGATGCTTGATGGAGGCCGTTGCATCCTTGACTTTCACGAGTGCAATCCCTGTGCAGTTCCTATAACTAGTAGCTTCTTTCTCCCCATCTGCTGCTCTGATCGGTGCCTGACCTTTTATACACACAAGAGGCATGTGAACTTGCAAAGAAGCCCTCCTGTTTGCCCCCCCACACACACACTAGCGGTGTGCACCGTCTTCCCGCCCTTTACACACTATGATGGACAGCTCACTCGAGGCACTCCGGCGCCCTTCGGTGCCATGGCAAAGTTACACACACATGGTCACTGGGTCACTGGAGGCAACTCTTCTGGCCCTTCACAGCTGTAGTGCAGGAAAAGCACTATACATTTACCCAATGAGGTAGCACTTACTGATTAGCCAGTAGAAAGTACTCCAGTTAAGTATGGTGCAAAATCACAAAATAATCTGCGATTTTGCGGGGAAATTCGCGAATTTGCTGATTTTTTGGCGATTTCACGCGAATTCGTGAACCGCTGATTCGCAAAATTCGCCCATACTTAGTTTTGGGCCACTTCCTGTCGCTGGCATTAGGCCTACCCACTCAAGCGAGGTACCATTTTTATTGGGAGACTTTGAGAGGTGCCGGTG
This sequence comes from Lissotriton vulgaris, assembly GCF_964263255.1. Taxonomy (NCBI): domain Eukaryota; kingdom Metazoa; phylum Chordata; class Amphibia; order Caudata; family Salamandridae; genus Lissotriton; species Lissotriton vulgaris. The sequence goes on from NW_028252909.1 coordinate 75,162, forward strand.
GGTAGGAATATGTGGATCCAAGCTGATTCCCTTGGGTGTTTAGTGCAAAAAATCTACAGATTTGCTAGGTTTCCCTAGGTGCCACCTGAGCTAAGGTCCAAAAACCACAGCTAGGAACATTGCAAAAAAGGGTCAGTTTCCACTGGAAAAATGTGATGTGCCAATTTGCATTTTGGGCTGTTCCTGACGCGGGCACTAGGCCTACCCACACAAGTGATGTACCATGTTTATCAGGAGACATAGGGAAATGCTGGGTGGGTGGAAGTTTGTGGCTCTCCACAGTTTCCAGAACCTTCCATCACAGAAATTTGAGGAAAAGGTGTTTTTTTTTACAAAGTTTGGGGTTTTGAAGGGATTCTGGGTAACAGAACCTGGTGAGAGCCACACAAGTCACCCCATCCTGTATTTCCCGGGGTGTCTAGTTCCAAAAAAATTACAGGTTTGCTAGGTTGCCCTGCATGCAAGCTGAGCTAGGGTCCATAAACCACAGCTAGCCACAGTGCAAAAAGAGGGTCTGTTTTTACTGGAAAAATCTGATGTGCCCATGTTGCGTTTTAGGCTGTATATTGCTGAGGGCACAACAACTACCCACACAAGTGAGGTACCTTTTATACCAATTGACTTTCAAAACAATTCTGCCTTCCAAATGTAAGACAGTGTGTAAAAAAAAGGTCATTTATAAAAATGCCCGCTAATTCACATGCTGGTATAGGTACCCACATATTGGGTGTTGTGCAAATAACCACTGCTTCTAAACTCAACATGTTGTTCCAATTTCAGAAATACAAAGTTTTTCTTGGTACCTATTTGTCAATCTTTATATTTTACCGAGCGAATTGCTGTACACCCAGTAGACAAGAAAAGCCATTGCAACGCGCAGCTCAGTTATTGGCTCTGTGCACTTCGTGGTCTTGGTGAAACTACAAGTCCTATGTACCCCTGCAACCATAAGGGTCCTGTAGTTATAACAGTATATTGCTTTTAGAAATCTGCCATACTTAGAAAATGTTACAGGTGAAAACGCAGGAGCAAATGGCTGTTTTTTTAACTCGTTTTCAATATGTTTTTATTTCAACTGTTTCTTTCTATAGGAAAACCTTGAAGGATCTACAAAAATGACCCCTTGGTGAATTCAGAATGTTGTCTACTTTTCAAAAATGTATACATCTCTGAAATCCACTAACTGAAAGGAGGTTGAAAGCACAAAAAATAGGCCATATTTCACTAAAATGTCAAAACTGTTTAGAAAGTTGTGGATTTCTGACAAAAGTCTGCCTGTTTCTGAAAGCTGGGGAGATGGTGATTTTATCACTGCAAACACTTTGTTGATACCATTTGCAGGGAAAAAAACAGACGCTTTCTTCTGCAGCACTTTTTATCAATGTTGCCCCAAAAACACTAAATGTAGCTTTATTTTATCTAATTTCTTGGTCCTCCCTAGTGCAATCCAAAAACGCTGGGTACCATTCGAATCCCCAGGATGTTGGATAAAAAGGACACACATTTGGCATGAATAGCTTATATGGAAAAAAGTTGTGAAGCCCTAAGCAGCCGCGGCCGGTAGTGGGAGTACTGGCCGGGCGGTGACTTGGGGAGGGGGAGGGGCAGGGTGGGGGGTAATAATGTATGGATTACGGACTTTAACAGTAAACAAAAAATATATGAAACACATTTCGTTGCACGCACTGCATAGCATTTGGTGAAGCAGTGCAAGCAAAGAAATTCGTTTTATTTCTTATTATGTTTAATTACCTGTTAAAGTCCATAATCCATACATTACTACCCCCCACCCTGCCCCTCCCCCTCCCCACATCACCGCCCGCCGGTACTCCCACTACCGGGCTGTGGCTGACCCTAAGTACAAATAACCCAAATAACCAAAAAAGGGCTCAGCACTGGGCGATTAGGGGGGGGGCATCAGTTAAGGGGTTAATAAGTCACATGTAGCAATTCAAGGTGATTTTGCATGGATTACTTAAGGGCTTGCTTGGTCCCACATTACTTTGTGTGATGAATGGATGGCAACACAAGGCATTACTAAATCTGGAAACAGCTCTTTTGTTCCCTGGTCTTTTATGCACCAGGTCTTGTGTGAGAAATGTAATATTCAGCTAGTAGCAGATTCAGTACAATGCACTAGGGTATTATTTTATAAATTATTCAAATTGCACAAAGATTGACATGCCGTTGTTCTTGAGCTTAGATTGTCAAGCTTTTTTTCCAATGACTCACAGAACACTCAGATCTCCCCCTGATTTACTTCTGAGTCCGCAAAGCCCTTTTTAATGTCCATGGCCATTGAGGTGAATACGGTTTCCCAAGAGGTCCCTGATGGACCCGCCCCACCCAAAGTTACCACTGGGGCCACAATGTTCCCGCTAACCTCAAGACTTTTCTCAAGACTTTTCTCACCTCCTGTATCTGATCCCCCTCTTTTTGATGCTACTGCCATCTCCATAACAAGGGCTAGTTGGTTCTCCACAGAGTTAACCCTTATAGGTGTGTGAGTTGATGTAATTATATAAGTAAGACCCAATGATTGTCTTGGTCAACTTGTATCCCACTTGTCTGTGGCTCTGGCCCAGATTGATCGGCGGACACCCCTAGCGGGGGAACCACCACCAAAGGGGGGTCTGATATAAGATTCGGCTGAATGGGTATAAAAGAAGATGCTGACATAGATAAGGGGAGACTTGACTCTATTGTAGAAGGTGTAGACAGATTTGTTACCCCAGAGGACTCCAGCTGAACCCTCAGTGTCCTCTGTTTTTCCTGTGGGAGAACCTTAAAGTATGATCTCAATGAGGGATTAATCCGAACTTTCGAATCAGCTCGGTTGCCTTTTTTGCGTGTTTTTTGGTACCCTTTTTTGATACTCCCTAACTGGAGAATAAGCTTCATTAATTTCTTCGGATTCTGAGGAAGGTTCAGCATTATTTACAGCTGGTTCATTAAGGACTGCATCCCCCTCATTATTTTCCTGGCAAATTTGTCTATGCAACTGTGTTGTAGAGTGAGGTTGGTTCTATTAAAGACGGACTGGGCGAAGTTAGATCAGACATCTAAGCACTCAAAAGAGGAGAGGCCGCCCTTCATGAAAGAGTGGAAATATTGGAAAACCATTCCAGGCGCAACAACCTTTGACTCCTAAATATACCGGAGGGAAGAGGAGGGGGGGGGCCTAAAATCTAATGTTATCTCCCTTATTAAGGACACAATACAGATTGACGCCACGGAAGAAGACAGCCTAATAGAACGAAAACCAGGAAGATCCTGGTTAATTTTCTGACATTCTCAATAAAAGAGGAAATTCTAACAACGGCTCTCAAGCTGAAATCCTTGAAGTCAAGAGACTCTTCTTTTTCATTCGAAATTAGATCCGACCTCTCCCGTACAACCCTTGACAGACAGTGGGAGCCGGGGGAAAGAATGGACGATTTTAGGAAACTGGAAGCAACAGTACAGTTAAAGTTCCCTGCACAACTGAAAATCATGTTAAATAACAAAATACATTTTATTACACCACAAGAAGCAGAGGAGTTGCTATGGAACTTAAAATATTTTTAAAAAATTCTAGCTCTCTATTCCCCCATTAGAGTATGTTTGCCTTAGAAGCCACTTACTTTTGTATCTCAATTCACCTTGACTCACAGTCATTTGTACCAGTTTGTAGATGAGTAAATGAGAAACTTCAGTAAATGAAAAAGTTAAAGCATAGAGATTGTAATTGAACCAAGGAGCAGCTCGAGCATAGCATCAGCAGCCAGGCAGAACCTGTTTTTTTCCAGGGAAATAAGGGGGGGGTTCTCCAGGGAGGGGGGTGGGATGGGCAGTGTGAGGGGGACACAGGTGTGGGAGCAGAAGGGTAAAAATTATGTAAAAAGCATTCGCCTCATAATCTAGATAAAGTCCAGAATGGTTCTTCTTTGGTTTGGTGTCGGATCAGGATGGGTTCAGGCATGTCTCAGGGTATTAGCCCCAGTTTATATCATCCATGAAAACCCTAAGGTGTCTATCTTGGAATATTAATGGGTTACGAGTCAATAGTAGGAGGGAAAGAATCCTACAATATCTAAAAGAGTCACCAGCACAGATAATTATCCTTCAAGAAACCCACCTGGTCAAAAAGGAGATGGATGATATTTGTGAGAAACTTAGGTGGGTGGAACATTGTGTCTGTTCAGACCAGACTCTTAACATCTGAGGTGTCGCTATAATAATAAAAAAAAAAAGCCAACGCAATTCTTCAGGAAGCCAGAACTGACACGAGTGGTAGGTGGGCGATTGCAAAGATTCTGATAGAAAATGTCCTCCTGACAATAGCAGGGTATTACGGTCGAAATCAGGATGATCCATCAATGCTAAAAATCATCTTTTTTAATCTTTTGGAGTTTCCGAATTCAACTGTTCTAGCAGGGGATTTTAATATCGTTCTGAACCCAAAATTGGACAAATCATCTAATAGCAGGGCATTAATCCCCTCAAAATCAAAGGCATTCTTAAAAAGAATGACTAAGCAGTATGATCTTAGTGACATATGGAGAGATAGATCAGGTTTTCAGCTGGGGGTATCTTTCTACAATAAAAAATATAGACATAGGTCACGATTAGACAATATCCTGATTAGCAATGATTTAAGAGACCGCACACAGAATATTGACTATATATCCCCTCATATGTCAGATCATGCGGCTGTCTAGATTGATTTAAATTTAGCCGGTAGTCAACAACCAAGGTTGTGGTCGTTTGATTGTACACTCCTTCTAGATACAGCAATCATGGGTTTCCTGATCCAAGAGGCGAAGGCCTTCTTAGATCTTAATATTGGCTCATCGGACATAATGGTGGTTTGGGACGCATTAAATTCTTTCCTGAGAGGCCTGATTGCAAATAAAACTGTCTATAAAAATAGACAATACAGGCAAGAGATCACATCTGTGGAGTCCCAAATGAAGGCAGTGAAGGAAAAAATCAATTGGGGTTCTGAGCAGGAACAAGACCTCCAAGAGACATTAATGGTAGAATTGGAGACAGAATCAGAGGCCTTAAAGGTTGAGTTGGGAAATATAATCCAAACAAGAATTTCCGATAAATGGGAGGTGAGTAAGCTCGCCCACTTCGAATATGGAAAGGGGGCTGGAAGGTTGTTGGCGTGGGAAGCCTGAACTGACAGAGTCAGGAACCATATTAAAGAAATAGAAGATGAAGGCTCCAAGCTACTAACGAGTAAAGAGGAGGAGATGGGAGAGATATTTCACGCCTATTTCGAAGGGCTGTATAAAGACGATAGTGACTCTGACTTAAATTCTGTACAAGACTGTCTAAGCTCTATCGAGCTACCCGTTCTGAGTGGAACCCATCAGGAAGGCATGGAGGCAAGAATATCTCACCAAGAGGTAAGGAAGGCTCTTCTGGACAGCAAGAAGGGTAAGGCTGCAGGGCCGGATGGCCTTCCTGCGGAATAATACAAGAATTTGACCGAGGTTGTGACCCCAGTTTTGGTTGAGGTTTTTAATAAAATCCTCTTAGAAGGAGCCCGTCCACCGGCGGCCTGGAGGGAAGCAAATATCATCCTAATCCTCAATACCTGGCAATCCTTCTATAAAATGTAGCTCATATAGGCCAATATCCTTGCAAAACTTCAACTACAATTTTTTTCTAAAATCTTGGCAGATAGACTAGGGAATATAGCAGGGGAAGTGCTCCATTCTGACCAGAAGGGATTCGTCAATGGGCTAAATCTCTTTAATCTCACACATGATTTTACTGGCGCAATATATTTCGCAACCACCTTTTCTTTACCCCTAGCAGCGATGACTTTGGATGCAACCAAAGCCTTTGATAGGGTGGATTGGAAGATTTTGAGGGCAGTATTGGAAAAATTTAAATTTGGGCCAAAATGTTGCCGTACCATTCGCCTTATCTATAGTGAACCATCTGCCAGATTGGTGCTAAATGGTAAAACCACCAGACCATTTAAAATTGAAAGCGGCACGAGACAGGGCTGCCCCCTCTCCCCCCTTCTTTTTGATCTCTATATAGAGCCGCTTGCTCAGCGACTTAAAGAGGTGCCGGCTATTATACCATTCAAGAGCGGTTCATGGGAGAGGAAGGTAGCCTTGTATGCCGATGACATCCTTATTTTGGCATCAGATTTGGACTCTTCTTTCTCTAGGGTGATTGAATTGGCTAGAGATTTTGGCCTGGTCTCAGGGTACGAGGTCACCATAGATAAAACTGAGACAATGACTTGGAATCTGCCAGTGTCCGGATACCACACCAGGAAGGAGCTACGCTACCTAGGAATAAAGATTGTTCCAGAGATAGACCAAATTACTAAAATTAACTTCAATAAAATTCTGAAGGAATCTCAAGATCTTATAAAAACTTGGCATCTTCTACTTCTGTCTATATTAGGCAGAGTAAATCTTATAAAGATGTCTATCTTGCCGAAAATCACGTTCCTCTTTAATACCATTCCTTTGAACTTTGACAAAATATTAGTGGATAAATTTCAGAAATCCATTCCTTCTTTTGTTTGGGCATCCAAAGCTGTGAGAATATCATGGAAGAAGCTGAGACGGACGAGGGAAAAAGGAGGTCTGGCTCTACCAGATATTCAATACTATGCTTGGGCCTTTCAGCTATCATATTCCAGAATGCTGTTAAACCCCCCGATTCTTCAGCTAGGGGTAAGATGTTTCTGACCATGTTAGAACAACTGGGGCTTCCTCGAGAAGGCTTTATGTTTAAATGCGGGGACACATTTTTTTTAAGAAGGTCAGACTGAAGGTCCTAAGTGGTTTGGCCCAAAATTGGGCAAAGACAAAACAATTAATTGGCCTTGAATACTATTCGAGGCTTGCACCAATGTGGGACAGCCCGGGATCCCCTAGCTGCTTAAAAGATCAGTTGGCAGCCCCTTTAAAAACATTGGAAGTAGAAGTAAGGGGGGACCTTGCGGTCAGCGGCTCGCTGTTGCCTTGGGCGACTCTAAACGATAAGCTAGTGGGAGGGTTTTCAAGGTTTAAATATCTGCAGCTATTGAGCTGGTCTCAGAATTTGAAGATCGCATAAGGGTAAGGGGATCCCCTGGAAGATCATCTTGTTAATAAACCAGCAGGAAAGAAAGAAATATCCTTCTATTATAGGGCAATTGAAGATGCTATAGACGGGGAATTCAAGCTGGCCGACTAAATATGGGGGGAGGCTATTCCAGATACAGATTGTGAGTCCCTATGGCTAGCTTAATTTAACATCCTTTTCTCGACTGTAAAGCCAGTGTGGTTGAGGAGAAACCACCATTTTACAACACATAGAGCTTACTTTTCCCCGGCAAGGCTCTCAAAATGTCCAAAGCCACCCAAGTGTAAAAAAAGCAATCTGGAGAGGGCTCTGGATACGCATATGTTCTGGGCCTGCCCCTCGTTGGTGGAATTCTGGACTAAAATTGAAGTCTCCTTAACATCAATTCTGGGGTATACAATACATATTTCCCTTGAAACCATCATTTTTGGCATCTGGAGGGACATTAGTGGCCCAGATAGAGATATCCTATTCTTTGCAATGCTTTTAGCCAGACGTGAAATCTGTAAGAGATGGGCTGAAGCAACTTCCCCCACATATTCGGAGTGGTGGTCCTCTTCATATAAAACCTCTAAAATGGATTTGATTCGGGTGAAAAATTCAAAGAAAAAGATCATTTGGAAAAAACTTTGAAATTGGACAGCAGTTTGATTGTGTACCTTTTTTTAATCCAATGATTAAGCCTCAAGGGAGCTCTAAGCCAGTGTCTAAGTTTGTGATGACCAGTGACATCGGCCCAGGTTCAGCCCTGAAGAGAGTACAAGCACCCTCCCCTGTAGCAACGAGAGGGCAGCAACTGGATAAAGTAGGTCTTTTGCTGGTAGTGCTGAGGGGCAAGATCGAACGGTGGGGCCTACCTCTTCTTCTGGAGCAGCAGCGGCAGCCTCTGGATTTCAAGTTAGCTGTGGTTGGAGGCTAATGAGGAAAATAAATAAATAAATATATAATTTAAAAAAAATAAAGATTGACATGCCTCTCAATTGCTGACCTCAACTACAAAATGTCATCAAAATGGTGGCAAGTAATGTGTTTTTGACAGTTTCCTTCTATGTTAGATTTTATAAGATTACACAGGTACCACTAACACCTTTGATCATGGCTTACATTGGATTGCTGCAAAGATTATCAAATGAGAACACTGACTTCTCAGTACTATTAACTGATGTCGGGCAAGTCACCAAAATAAAAAAGAGAGCTGAGCCAATGCTGTGCTTTGCTCTAAGAACCCATGCACAAGCCATAAAACTGTTAGACGTGTAAATTGTGCAACAAACATCATGTAAAAAATAATAAAGCGTCTCCAAAGATAAAATAGTGTATTTCTTTAGCTGAATCGTTTCACCTTGGTACATTAGGTAATTAGATAGATACATTGAGAGGCGTTTAAACACTTGGTAGTACTTTAGCAGATTAGACTATATCAGTACTGAGAGGCATTTAGGAGAAGTGATGGTTCTTAAAAATATGACTTAGAAATATTCATGCAACCTCTTCCCACCGACGACAAAACCAGAAGTGAACTAAAAGCAAATCATTTGTCATGTGCACCCTAAATCTGGCGTAAAGTGTTATTATAGCTTGAGCTACATTAAGGTCTTTTAAACAGCTCACATCCCGAACTTATAAATCTGAAAATGCTCTTCTGTTTGATGAGGTAACAAAAAGGAAGCACGGCGAAATGAAATATTTGCATTGGATCAAACAGTTTGGTCAACGCTGAGGCTGGGATTGTTTTCAGGTTTAATGCTGAGCAATTCAGCCACTAGATTGTTATATTTTACTCTATCACATTTTACATCATAGGTTAATGCTCTTTCTTAAATTCTGGGACATGGGTTGGAAGAAGAAGCCACTCACAGTCTGTCTCTAGAGAGTTTACGATCTGTTTTTACCCTTAGAATTTCATGACAGCTTTATTGGGATAACTTGCAGAGTGGTACGTTTTTTTGCAAGCTGAGTCAAATTTAAAATTGATCAAGGCTCTGGTGCCCCTGCCAAGAGCAAAAACATTTAAAGTGAGAAAAAGAATAAGGCATTTATCAAACCGGTGGTGTAAATGGAGGATTCAGGAAAAAGCTTTGTTTATGACGGTGAGAGCGCAATTTATTTTTGTCTTGAACTTTATATTTCTGATGCGATTTAAATACGCAGGATAGTAACAGCGGGGGGTACACTCAGTGCAGAGAACTTGCCTCCTTGCTAAAGATGCATCTTTGCCTGTACCCTACCTTATTATTATCTGAATATTTGCTTTAATGAAGCAGCCTTTGATCGCGCAGGACCAAAGCGAAAAAATCTTCACTCAGGCTCTGGCCAGCTTTCGTAACAGCATCAGGAAGAGGAGTTGAGAGGTTTTTTTTTTCTTTTCTCTGCTGTTGGACGTGAAACATCTGAGGTCTCCCGCTGAGCTGTTACACTAGGCGCCCCGTGGAGTTTCTGTTAGGTTGGGCTGCTTCCCTTCCCTATTTTCCCATGGAGCACAACACGTCTCCCTGGGTGATTTAAGAATGGTAAAGCGAGTGCCTTGACATGCGCAGAAAAAAAAGTTTGTTGATGGAAACACACTTAACCCCTTCGAGGCTAATGACGAGCTGGGCTCGTCATGGCGCTTACCTGCCGTGCGCGGATGACAAGGCCAGCTCGTCATAAAATAATGAAAAACAATAAAACCCAGCGCAGGACGGGAAAACGCCTAGCAGCCATGGGGTTAAGCAGAGAGCGTTACACACTTAAGAAAATAGAGGGGCATATTACCAAGATGAAGCGATAATTATCGCTTAACACGGTTAGCGGCAGTATTATTATCGCCGAGCTCTGCCGATTTTTATCGCAGATAAACCTTGCAATTATCAAGGTTTATCTCAAAAGCGATGAAAATCGGCCGAAATGCATGAATATCGCTGAAAAGTCCGCGATATTCATGCATTACTGAGCTAATGCTCTTAGCCATGTTATCCGCCTACCATTGGATAACATGGCTAAGAACTGCTCTGGGCAGGCGTTAGCTTTTGGAGATATTCGCGCTTTGTAGGTAATAGGAGATAGCGATGTTAGCGACTGTTCCCAGTCGCTAACATCTTGGCACGCCCACTTTGCATCTTATTAGCGATAAATATCGCTGACATGCAAAGCGGGCCCCAAGATGATCGCTATCTCCTACTAGCTGTCGCTAACTGGTGTTAGCGACAGCTAGGAAATAGGGCGATAAAATTATCGCCGCTTCAGTGGGAACAATTCCTGCTAAATCGGCGATAAGGCCCTTGGTAATATGCCCAAGAGTATGTTACCTTGCTTAAGTAGCAGCAGAATGACTGTTTTTGTTTGTTCACTGTGCTCTGTTTATTGATGGGATGCATCCCTTGTGCCCATTATTGATGAGCTGCTACTAAATTCTGTTTGCACTACTCCTTCTCTCACACCCTCTCTTCCTGCCCCACCCCCTTTCTCTCATCAACCCTGTCCAGAGTTTAAAGCAAGTCTCATGGCAGACAGCTGCATCATTACTTGTAATGAAAATGTAGCAGTTCATCTGCGGGTGATGTTAAGTGACGAAATGTTGAAAGAAAGCATTTATGGCTGAGATACCCGCCACCCCCTCTCAACACAATCCCCAAGAATGGGATACTGGAAACGGTTCTGAACTTTTGGAAGACGGGAGGGAGTGACCCTCCCGGACGTATTTATTAAAATATGAAACAAAATAAAACATTAAAATAACAGTTTCATATTAATGTACAATTTCATTTCCACATTGCGATGTTTGGCTAACCTTAACATATTCTCTAATACAAAGGTTCTCCTAGCCGAACTAACATCCTACAAAACATTTAACTTGAAATTGTACATCCTAACGTTTAAGGGCCAACGGCAAGGTCGTAACCGGTGTCAAGATCCCTAAACCAGACATATCCCCCCCACTTGTGAGAGGCGACCGCACAGAGGTGTACCTCAAGTGCATTTACCAATTTCCCTTGACTTGACGGGGGCCCCAATAAACTCGACGCCATTTCAAGGTCGTCCGAGGACTCGTGTGAGGTATCTAGAAGGTAGCGTAGACCCCCTCCCAAACCCCACACAACTTACCACATCTGCCGTCGCAGATGTCCAGGCCCCGGGAAATTCCCCAGGAGGGGGCTGTAGCCCCTCCTACCCAGGAAGGGGCCTTGACCGCCTTTCCTTTCCTTTCGGCGGCCCATCCTTAGAAGGGACCGCCTCCCCGTTGAGGGGCCAATGGCCACCTCCCTCGAGCGCTCCCATCCGTAATGGGTGACGCCCACCCATAGGGATCTTCCAATTACTGCTCACCGATCATGACCTTACCGCCCGACCAAAATAAATACGACAATTCTAACTAAATTACTAAATCACTAAATTACTAAAAGACAGTAATAATTACAATTTATAAAAAGGCATGATTACTGATCAACACTAGTGCATAATTACTTTATTAGCAAAACATATTACGATTTGACCATTCTATATTGCATATTCAAAGTTATCATGACAGTCATCACAACCTGCAAAAAATAGTGTTACCACATCAAACTTTTTTTAAAACCACTTGCTGTCCTCAGGGGCTGGTGGGTGGGTCAAAATTGGCTCTTCGTTCCGTCTCGAGCTCACGTGTAGCGAGGAGGTGCAGCTTCAGAGCACAGGAACAAGAGGATGCTTTCTTGGCTTGTTGCTCCTTTTATCCGTCTTCAGGGTGGGCGTAAACCCGCCCCTGCCTGCCCCAAAGGGCGTGGCCGGCCGCGTCAGTGTCTAGGCCAGCCCACTCCAGGGCGGGAAAAAGCGCGCCCCGGCTACGCCGCTTCGGGCATACCAGCCGAGACTCGCCTCCCGCCCAAGATGGCTTCCCGGGGGGATCGTGGTACTCCGCCATACGTTCGGGGGGACCGAATGGTCGCCCCTTTCCATATGGCTGAGATACCCGCCACCCCCTCTCAACACAATCCCCAAGAATGGGATACTGGAAACGGTTCTGAACTTTTGGAAGACGGGAGGGAGTGACCCTCCCGGCCGTATTTATTAAAATATGAAACAAAATAAAACATTAAAATAACAGTTTCATATTAATGTACAATTTCATTTCCACATTGCGATGTTTGGCTAACCTTAACATATTCTCTAATACAAAGGTTCTCCTAGCCGAACTAACATCCTACAAAACATTTAACTTGAAATTGTACATCCTAACGTTTAAGGGCCAACGGCAAGGTCGTAACCGGTGTCAAGATCCCTAAACCAGACATATCCCCCCCACTTGTGAGGGGCGACCGCACAGAGGTGTACCTCAAGTGCATTTACCAATTTCCCTTGACTTGACGGGGGCCCCAATAAACTCGACGCCATTTCAAGGTCGTCCGAGGACTCGTGTGAGGTATCTAGAAGGTAGCGTAGACCCCCTCCCAAACCCCACACAACTTACCACATCTGCCGTCGCAGATGTCCAGGCCCCGGGAAATTCCCCAGGAGGGGGCTGTAGCCCCTCCTACCCAGGAAGGGGCCTTGACCGCCTTTCCTTTCCTTTCGGCGGCCCATCCTTAGAAGGGACCGCCTCCCCGTTGAGGGGCCAATGGCCACCTCCCTCGAGCGCTCCCATCCGTAATGGGTGACGCCCACCCATAGGGATCTTCCAATTACTGCTCACCGATCATGACCTTACCGCCACAGGCCGGATAGTTGACCGGCTATCCGGACCCCCCCACAACACTCCTGCCTAAAGGTCATGTCATAAAGTTTTTAGCCAAGCTATCAGGTCTCCTATGAGTAATTCGTTCCCCATCCGGGATAAATGAACACCATCCCCCAAATACATACTGTCCCCTTTAATACAACCATGCGAAATAGAATGCAGTGTACTTGAACGGAACAATCTACTCACTTTATTATTAATTTTCTTTACTGAATGGTTCAGAGCAGGAACCGAAATAGCCCCCCGCCACACTTTCCGTGGGATCATATGGGACCATGCAATTGTGCACCCTGGAACTCTTCTTGCCAACCAACTTACCGTGGAAAGCATTGCCTCAAGAAGAAGTCGTCTACCAGTGGTCACCAAATCATTGCCCCCAAGATGTACTATGACTACAGATGGCGGTGACCTCGTCCGCCCTAACAGACCCTCAAAAAATGATCGAAACTGGTCAATACAGAGCCCGCCCTTTCCGTAGAAGGACACACTGTACCCGTATTCCCCAGCCACGTGAATCATGTCACCTGCTTTGAATACGTCCCCGGCACGCCTCACGTCTGAGTGGCCCACGACCCACACCTCCTTTTTTACAGCCGGTGATGTCTGACCGCTGGCCCCCCGGTGTCGGGTCGACTGCACAGTCCGCCCCGCCTCGTAGGCTTGCGCAACTGAAAACCAAACAAAAACAAGAAGCGTGAGTACATCATTACAGCTTCACAACATGTGCAACCGCACATACCTCTTATAACAGTTTGAGGACCAACGTCCCACACGTTTTACTTGTTCAACATTCAGACCCCTGGCTGTAGCCTCCGTAGCAGCCCCTATCCGAAAGGAATGGGTCCCAAACTCGCCGGGGTTCAAGCCCGCGGCCGAAATCGACATCGCAAGCACCCGCTGAAACTGAAACCTCGTCAGTGGGGTGGCGTCAGCGTGTCTCAACAAGGTCCCCCCCCCATGATGCCACCCTTTGCGTTAAATATTCCTCTACGCACATCACAGGGCACATGGAAGACCCGGGAATCCTTTGTATGATTATTCCGTCCCCAATCGCACCCTGATCGGTCTTGGACCTGACAAACGAGACAGTCATTGTCTCCCCCTTGACCTGAACGTTCTCTCGGCACAGTCCCCCCATGGTATCCTGCTTGTTCTTTGCCACTAGTTCGCTTACCCGCATAGCCCCATGGAAGGCTAGCATAAAAGCGGCTCGGAATAAAACTGCTTCGTACTGGGATGAACACGTCGCAGGAAGTACAGATAACAACAGAGCCAACCTATCCAGACCTATCGGGCGCCTTTCATCTACTCTGCGACCCTCAAGGCGTTGCCACCCACGTAGCGCTTTTTGCACAACAAAAGACGCAGTCGGGTCCTCGATCCCATGAGCCCTTGCCATAAAGGAAATGGCGGCCCGATGCCTCTGGGCCGTAGCCACTGATTTGCCTGCCTGATGTAAAGAGAGCCGAAATTTTACTACTAGCTCTTCCTGGCCCCAAAGCTCTCCCCTAGCAGTCCCCAAAAAGGCCCAATAGGATCGGAACGCCCCTTCATATGCCTTCCTTGTCCTGGGTGCTAAACTCTCTCCCACGAGGTTCTGTAGTTCGGGGCACCGAGAGACCAGAGAGCTTCGGGAAAGGGTGCCGCCACCGGGTCCGCTGTGGGCAGAAAACCCCAGAAGGCCTGCATACGAAAACGAGAAAGCGCATCAGCCGCTTGATTCATTACCCCCGGTACATGTCTTGCCCTAAATAGCACGTTCAATTGCATACACAATAACACAATTTCCTTGAGCAATCTCAGAATCCATTTGCATCGTGCTGCCTGGCTATTGATACACTCAACCACGGTCATGTTATCAGACCAAAACACCACAGAGTGGTCTCTGAATCCCTCAGGCCAAGTTTTCAGGGCCACCAGAATGGGAAAAAGTTCAAGAAAGGCAATGTTACATGTCAGCCCACACTCATGCCACCATAACGGCCATTTCTGAGCCGACCATTGTGTGCCGAATATGGCACCAAAACCAATGCTCCCAGCCGAATCTGTCCACAGCCCCAGCTCTTCGGAGGACACCGGCGGTTTATTCCAGACAATTCGACCATTGAACTCCGCCAGAAATGCCAACCAAATGCGCATGTCCTGGCGAACCTCTGCCGATAGCCTCGTGCGATGATGACCCTCCTTCAGTCCGACCATGGCTTGGGCGATCGAGCGGGAAAAGGGGCGGGCCATCGGCATTACTCTCAGGGCAAAATTCAGCTGGCCCACCACTTGTTGTAATTGATGCAATCTGACTTTAGACTCACTAATACACGCTTCCAGGGAAGCCCTGAATCTTAACACCTTTTCTCTTGGTAATCGAAAACAACCTTCCTCTGAATCGAGCTCGATCCCCCAGGAACTCGAGGCAAGTCGAGGGACCCACAGTCTTACCTGGTGCCAGTGGCACACCAAAATGCTTCATTAAGACACAAAATTCATTCAAAGCCTGTCCACATTCCGGATCCCCGGCCGCCCCTAGAAACAAAAAGTCATTGAGATAATGCATGACATGTTGAAAACCCGTCCTCTTTGTGAAGACCCATTGCAGAAAACAACTGAACTTTTCAAAATAGGCACAAGATATAGAACATCCCATCGGCATACATCTATCCATGTAATAGTGACCCTGAAACATGAAACCAAGGAGACGCTGATCGTCTGGGTGTACCGGGAGCAACCGGAACGCTGACTCAATATCTGATTTTGCCATCAGCGCACCGGGCGTAGGCGATTCAACATGGTGACGGCCTCATCGAAAGATGCGTACCGCACCGAACACACTTCCGGGTCTATCGCATCATTCACGGAAAGACCACGTGGGGCTGATAGATTATGTATCAGTCGGAACTCACCCGGGTCCTTCTTAGGGACCACCCCCAAAGGGGAACAAACAAAGTTAGCACATGGTGGCTCATCAAATGGACCGGCGACTCGACCTCGAGGAACCTCCTTCCCAATCTTCTCCTGTACCACGGTCGTATGTTGCAAGACCGACAGTTGGTTTTTGCATTTTGCTACACCCTGAAAATCCCCCACTGGGATGCGGAAACCATATGAAAACCCGTTCCGCAACACCCCAGCGGAAACATGATCCGGGTATTCGCTGAGCCAAGGAATCATTGCCATGGTATCAATCGGAGTAGGTAAAGGCGCCCCCGGACTATTTCAGACCTGTTTGGCGCCTCCCCTACCGCCGTTATCACCCGTTTTGGCTCTGCACATGGACTCAGGATGGGATGGCTGCCCACACCCTCCACATTCATGTCTAAACTTGCATGAGCCCTGGGGCCTCGTACATTTACCCCTGTTAAAGTTCCAACAAATCCCCCTTTTACCTGTGTTGCTGTTCGGCTTCGAGTGGTAGTCATTACCTGTACTTGATCGAAAAGATGTCCCAGCATACTGGCGGGAGGATTCACCCCCGCTACTCCCTACCAATGGTAACTTCAACATACCAGTACTCTCCATTTTTGACCATGAAACAGAGTCGTAACAATCCCAAGTCAAGTTTTTGTCATGTTCTTTCGCTTTTCTAAAAATATTATCGTAACAGAACCACTGATTGCCCCCATATGATCCATAATATTCCATGATCCGTGACTGATAAATAGGCAATTCGGTCAGCAACTCGGGCCTACGTTCGCCCATGATGGAGGTAAAGATTCCCCA
Organism: Lissotriton vulgaris; assembly: GCF_964263255.1. Taxonomy (NCBI): domain Eukaryota; kingdom Metazoa; phylum Chordata; class Amphibia; order Caudata; family Salamandridae; genus Lissotriton; species Lissotriton vulgaris. The sequence goes on from NW_028252909.1 coordinate 91,657, forward strand.
TGCCCTGCCCCAAGTGCCAATGTTTTCGTCAACCTTAAAGGCGGCCATCTTTGCGCGCCAAACACTCGGATGCATGAGCTCCTTTTGGCTCTTAACATGCTCCATCTTATAATGATCGGTAAGCAACGAAAATATGTTCACATACTCGTCCGCCCACATCTTTTCCTTAATTGCCAGAGGGACATGCTGACCCAACTTTTCCCTTCGTGAAGGTGCAGACTCCTCCCTCGCAATCGGCAATGGCCGCTTACCTGAACCAGAAGCTGCATTCGCCGCTGGACCTGCTCCTGTTGCTTTATCCACCGCCGGAGACAGCGGGGTAACTGGCGATGGTGCCTTCGCCGCCTCCCTAGTTTCCCGCAGTTGCTTCATCAACACCCGTGCGTCGTCAGCCGTGGCGCCCTCGCAATCTTTCCCCAACCACGCTGCCAATTGTGCTGCTAACTCAGGCGGCATGTCCTCACCGGACACGGGAGTGACCACCACGGGAATCGGATTCCCCTCCTTCGGCACCGGAGTTGGCTCCTCGAGTGGGGTATCGGGAACCGGGATGTCCCCCCCAGATGCCCCCCTTCTGGGCCTCTTGCCTTTTCCTCCGGGAGCTGCTCCCTCCAAAGGTCGTTTCGGTCCCCCTTCCCCGTCTTTAGCCGCCATCTGCTTCTTCAGATCGGTTACTTCTTTCATGAGCATACGGAGCATCTGATCGGTAGTAACTCGCTTTCCGACTTTCTTAGGCATTCTCAGACAGAGTATCTGTAAGACAAAAAAGAAAGATTACCACGCTCAAAATTGGCTCTTCGTTCCGTCTCGAGCTCACGTGTAGCGAGGAGGTGCAGCTTCAGAGCACAGGAACAAGAGGATGCTTTCTTGGCTTGTTGCTCCTTTTATCCGTCTTCAGGGCGGGCGTAAACCCGCCCCTGCCTGCCCCAAAGGGCGTGGCCGGCCGCGTCAGTGTCTAGGCCAGCCCACTCCAGGGCGGGAAAAAGCGTGCCCCGGCTACGCCGCTTCGGGCATACCAGCCGAGACTCGCCTCCCGCCCAAGATGGCTTCCCGGGGGGATCGTGGTACTCCGCCATACGTTCGGGGGGACCGAATGGTCGCCCCTTTCCATAATGTCACTAAAACTGAATATTGGTCCTGACTTTCTAGAAATGGTGTAAAGAAAGTGGGTTATTATTTGTGGTGAAGATAAGTCCACCAAAATGAATATAGCCTGTAGGCCTGTACTTTAAGTTAAAAAATGCTTTATTAAGATGTAAACATTGAGAAATAGAGCAAACTATTAACCCATTCCCTGCCAGGCATTCCCCCCCCCCCCGTGCTAAGCCTTTTTTTTGCTATTTGGGGTAGTTTGAGCTTAGGCCCCTGTAACTGTTTGATCACAGAAGGTATCCATGCCAAATGTGCGTCCTTTTTTCCAACATCATTGGGATTCTAACAGTTCCCAGGGTTTGTGGATTGCCCTGGAGGGGACCCAGAAATTAGCCAAAATTCAGCTAAATGTTGTTGTTTTGTTGAGAAAAGCTAAAAAGGGCTACAGATAAAAGCATCTGTTTTTTTCCCTGCACATGGTACCAAAAAAGGGGTTGTGGTGCTGAAATCACCATCTTCCCAGCTTTCAGGGACAAGCAGACTTTTGTTAGAAAACCAAAACGTTTTTACTCAGTTTTGGCATTTTTCTGGTACCTAGCCTATTTTTGCTATTTTTCGTGCTTTCATACTCTTTCCAGCTAATGGTAGAAATGGGTATGAAAGCAATAATGAATCCTGGAAAACTATATATTTTAGAAAAGTAGACAAAATTCAGAATTCGGCAAGGGGTCATTTGTGTAGATCCTTCAAGGTTTCTTTACAGAAACTAACCGTTGAATATAGGAAAAATTGAAAATAAGTTGAAAAAACAGCCATTTGTGTCAAAGTTTTCACCTGTAACTTCTTCTAATTATGACAGCTGTTCAAAAGCAATATACCTTTAATCCACTGGACATTTCTGGTTGTGGGGATATATAGGACTTGTAGGTTCACCAAGAACCCCACAAACCCAGAGCCAAAAACTGAGCAGTGTCTTGCAATGGTTTTTAGGGCTCACGCCCTGCGTTGCAGAGCGCAGCATTGTCGTGCAGGCGAGAGTCCTTTTGTTCGGGGTTTCAAAACGGACCCTGGAATTGTACACGCTTGTTCGTGTGTTTTTAATTTTGTCTTCTTTTATTGGGCTTTAAGTGTGTGTTTTTTTTAAACAGAGCACTCAATAGGCCAAAGGCGGGCGCATTGCTCCGCCCACAGCCTATTGGTGTCTGTTACGTGCACCAAAGCCCATGTGGTTTCAATTATCGTGCCCAGACACAGGTGCGATAATTTAAACCATATGGCTGGCTGTGGCATGCACGCGCGCGCACCATTCGCAGCTTTCTCTGCTTCCAAAAGCAATTGCTTTCGGTTTCGCGATCACTTTACTTGTTAACTAAGAAATGTAAAAAATCATCTCCCCTCAGATACATTAGATTTGCTGCCAAGCTATCTTGGATGCCCAGGGCTTTGAGAGGCAGCGAGCCTGCTCTGAGTTACTCCATATACCTGTCTGAAGATGAATTGATCAGGGTATCGATCGTGCCAGAGGTCTCTTCTGTGATTGAGTTTTAACGTCAGTCAACCAGTCATTTAACCAAATCTATGGCTTGGAAATATATAATAAAAGACTGGTGGCTTAAAATAGTTCTCTTCTTTATTAAATTAAATAAATAAAAAGTCATGTACGTTCAGATGGGGCTTAAAACCTACAGCTGAGGTTGTTTTACTCCCCACCCTCCCCAGAGAGTGCTGTATAACAACAAGGATTTTCTTCTTTCCCAACCGTTTCCCTGGAGCCAAAAAATTCCTGCTGTAGCTAAGGATGCGTGGCCGGTGGCTACCGCCGCTCTTTAAACAGACTGGCCTCTGCCCCGGCTGCCGCTTTCTGCAAAGTGAACCTGGGTGCTTTGTGCCAGGAAGCGGCTTGACCGTCTGATCGATGGAGCCAGTGCCGACTGTGCCCATGTATGCAATTGTTCCATGCCAAATTTTAACATTCATTTTACTTCACCAATTACAATTTATATGTCTAGAAATCCACTGTTTCCCAAGCCAATGTCAAACTTCACATTGGCGTTTAGTGTTTGAATGAAAGATATTTATAAACGCAAGGGTTATTAATTATGTCCACACTAGGAGGACGTCATTGTTGTACATATGTCGCTGCAGCAGTGCCTTAAACCCACTGAGCTACCTCAACGCAATATCCATAGGTCTGCATTGGCCGCCTCTGAAGATCAAGAGATGCATTTATTCATTAGCCGGGTTGACAGAAGGGGGCAAAAATGTGTGTAAACAATGAAGCCACAAAACCGGACTTAGCCATTTTTAAAGGAAGAGTGCTTTGGATCAACCAATGGGATGTGGTTAATGCGGCCAATTGAAAACTCGAACACAACTGGCTGCTGGCTGGAGGATAAGAAAAGGCCTTGCTAATGATTGGGACTACCTCAAAGGGCTTGGCAATGCACAGTGGGGACACGTAGCTGTAGTTAAGCAGTGTGTCTGCACTTGATCTCGGAGGAAGGCATAAAAATTACTTTTTACTTAGTTATTCATTCTGGCAGAACCATGCCAGGTTTTCAACCTACTAACTAAAGTAAATTACTTAAATTTACCTTAATTGCATGCAATTATATCTTATGTGGGTATCCTCAATATATGACCTATATCTGGTCATCTTGGACCCACGAGGCAAGGCATTTTGAGGACCACTTAAAAAATAAACGTTAGTGTTATTAAAGACCTTCAGTCGAACTTGAAGTAAGACTTCTTTTGCTTCCTATCTCCCTTAGCCACATTGGCTTTCTTTATCCTCTCCAGCTCTCCTGGACTCCATACCATTTCCCCAGTAATACTTCCTGTGTCCTCTACTTGCCTCTTTTCTGAATCTCTCTTTCGAGTGCCCATGCGTCTGTCTCATGTGTCTAACTCTTGTCTGCATCTGCTCATTCATTCTTCTTTCGCTTTTCTGGTCACTCCTCTCTTCTTCTTTTACTTTCTCTCTCTTTCCCGCCGACCTAAGCTCTGACTCCCGTCCCCTACAAATCTTCTCCAGTAATCCTCGTTTTCTAGTCTTACACCAATTTGCTTATTGCTGTACAAATAGGTGTGTAACCCACAAGTGACACATTTAAATACTGCATGTGAAGACTCAGCCATTTATCCTTCTGCCGTTGATAACATGAATGTCACCAGATAACAGTATGACCTGTTATTGCCAATCATTTACAACTGTAACATTCTGTCAATAAATGTTGTATACAAAAAAACCTAGTACTGCCGGCCTTCCTCTCTCTCTCCGGGCATCCCCCCTTTTTTCTCTGACAACCTCTTTTCTTTATTTTCTTCTACTGTCCCACCCACTCTATAAGTCCTTTATCGCAATCTGTCTGTTTCATAACAAATGCCCATTGTTGCCCCTTTGAAGAACTGAATTCTAATCCTAGGAGTGGCACCCTCATTTGATCACATTGAGTAGTGCTGAATAAATCACAGCCACTAAATCGCCAATGTCAATCTCCAAGCTAAAAACAAAACAAGCATTTGCTATGCAACAGGTCTCGCATTATTAAAGTTTGAGATATTGGTGTTGCATTATTTAGCCATGCCAATAGCTCAAACTTTAATAATTCGAGACCTATTGCAATGCAAATGCTTGTTTATTATGTACCGGATATATAGCAATTCATTTGGGAAAATATATACATGGAAAAATCAGTATGAAAGACACCTATGTGTTTCTGAAATTGGAACAAAATAAAGAGTTTAGAAACAGTAGATATTTGCATATTCCCAAATTGTGGATACACATACTAGCATAAGAATTATAGGTAATTTTTTGGGCGACTCCCCCCACCCCCCATACAGTGCGGAGGGCTGGGTTAGGTTGCGTGGCTGGCAGGCCATTCCCAGTTGAAAACGCTTGCACCTGTCACGAGCTTAGGCCGAGTGGGGGACAGGGCCCCGCAATGACCTTTACATGTGATCTGCTGAGGGTGTAGAAGTGTGGAGGAAGGAGGGGGGGGACATATCTGCACCGACCTTCAGACAAGACGCTACAGCTACTGGAACACGTAGAGATAGACAAGCCTGGATTCTTGTTGCCTTTGATTACCGCTACTCGCAGGACACAATTGCAGGAGACACAAGGTTGTCAGGCTTGATCAGGAGTTTTGGTCACCCAATAGTCCATTTGCGAACTCCTCTGCCGCAGGCTCATCGAGGTGCAACCCTCGTCACTGTAAGCACTAAACAGCCTCGGAGCAGCAGCGCAAGGCGGGTTTGTCAGCAAGGCTTGCCCACAAGGCTGGATGCAGTCATCTGCTACACCAGGCCTAAACCCCCATTAGTTATTGTTCCCTGACAGACACACGGGTCAGACTGCGCCTTGCGCGAAGAACACTAAAACTTTCCCTGAAGTGCCGCAAACTACGGACTTAAGGAGCTACCTCAGGTTGCGACAACAGCATCCTTCTCATCACCGAGCCGCTGTTCCACCATGACACGGCAACGCGGCATGGGCCGCAAAGACTCCAAACTGAAGACTCTACCGTTCAAAAAACTCATAAACAAGACCACTGGAGAAACCTCCACAATGGCGGAGAGGGCACAGAGAGCAGAGCCTGATGATGGCCTCTCTACATTGTCAGTGTCGATGCTTCAGGAAATGAGGGCGGGTTTCAAGGCCTTAGACGGATGATTTGACACATTGAATTAGAGCTTGGCGGACATGGGGGACATACTTCAAGCACATGACAGACATCTGGACATTGCAGAAGCCCGCATTTCAGACATCAAGGACGGCACAGCGCAGTCCCTAAAATGCCTGGCACGTACCGAGTGCATCCTTAAGGAGGCAGGTATAAAGAATGAGGACCTTGAGGCACGCAGTAGGCGCAATAACATTCGTATTTTAGGGGTCCCTGAGACTGCAACTGCCGGTCCGATGGATCTGTTTGCAGCGCCATTGCTGTTTGACATTTTTGGAAAGGAGTCCTTCACATAGGGATTTGTGAAAGAGCGAGCACACAGATCCCTAGAGCCTAGACCAAATCCTGGCTGTCCCCCTCAACTCATTATTGCCAGAGTAATGAACTTCCAAGACGGGATTCAGTGTTATGCCTGGCCAGAGAATGGGGAGACACCATTTGGCAGAGCTCTAAACGATATTTCTATCCAGACTTCACTATAATGGACAGGAGGCCCACCGGAAATTTAATGGAGTGAAAGCCAACTTTGGAATCTGGGTTTAAAATATGGTATGCTGTACACCGCCAGACTGAAAGTGGACATCGGTGGCTGTGCACGCATCTTTGATACCCCAACGGAGGCGCAATAATTCTGCCACACTTACAAACAAAATAACAATGGGTCTGAGTCGAGAAGCGATGGGGCCCTCCCCTCCGCAGAGTGGCTCTGATGCAAGTGCTTAACTGTTCTCCAGTTCTGGAACTCATTGTCTTTACGACGTTGACTCTTCCCCAAAAGTACATAATAATCATGGGATAATGTACATTATTCAGCTAAGTTGTTTCAGATTGTTGGCTGTCTGATGTGGCATTGCCACACCTCAAGGTGTACACCTTAGGTTTTATTATATCTATGCATATGTACCCTTTTTGGGTTTCTACTCTCCAACGTAAAGTTAATTGGTATCCCAGGTTATGCGTTCTATTGGGATACTGCCTCGCTTGGGTTGGGGTGATGCTGGGAGGTGGGAGGAGGGGGGATAGATTCACATTGCATGTACACATTTTCAGTCATGTACTGCAATGGTAACTGTCACTGTTTTTCTGTTTTCTGGACAATTTCTTTATGTCATACTTACTGAGCGGTCTTTATGGCGCGGTTAGTTAATATCAAAGTTCCCTCTACCTTGTCCTTAATGTCCTGGAATATCAGGGGCCTGAATGATAACCGTAAAAGATAACAGGTTGTGAATTATATGTACACACTGTAGACACCACTTATTTACAGGAAACACATTTGCCTAAATCGGACACAGTCCGTTTTGCTGTCAGTTGGGGAGCACATAAATACTTTGCGAAGTACAGCAACTATGCCAGAGAGGTGGCTATCCTTATACACAAGAGGGTTCCTTTCAGCCTTGGCTCAGTGGTTGGGGACACAGAGGTCAATACATAATTGTCAAGGGCACGCTCATGGGACACTGCACTGCTTACGTATGCATTTATGGTCCGAACACTGACCCCCCTGACTTCTTTCATTCCTCACACGCTCCACTAGCGAGACTGGAACCTTGCTTACTTTTGCTTGGGGGGGACTTTAACTTACTACTGGACCCAAGCTTAGATAGCACCTCCACTTCTCCAGATACTAAGCTGCGTACATGCCGCACGATGATAGATCTATGTGATCAGCTCTCCCGGCTGGAGATTCGGGGCATACACAACCCTACATTAACGAAATACACTTACTACTCGGGCCAACATAACACTTGGACCAGGATCGACTTCTGGCTAGTCTCCCCCGGAGTGGCTGGTTGGTTCCGTTCACAGATGACACTACCACGAACGTATTCGGACCATGCCCCAATACAGCTTTGCTTGAATGTTCCTCGGCCTGAAGGCTTTGAGCAACAGTGGCGATTTCCGAGCCAAGCCCTATAATACGACCTTTTTAACGCAGAGGTAAGTGAACCAATTGAAGATTACTTTTCCATTAACACCGGCTCCGTAGACACATGGGTGGTCCCTTGGGAGGGATTCAAGGCATACATAAGAGGTGTTTGCATCTCTAAGCATGCAGGGGTACCTAAAGACTTGTGTAACACACTAGCGCGCTTTGAGCGCAAACTTGCAAATCTAGAATTCTCGTCGCTACACACCTCAGACCCAGACTCAGAGGGAACACGACTTACTCTAATTGTTGGATTTTGAGAGGCAGCAGATAGGGAGCTCTTATATTTGGGTAAATAGCAGTCTGCTAGACAGTATGGAGAAGCGGAATGACCCGGATGGTTGCTAGCACAGATGCTCCATCCCCATACAGTAGGTCTTACATTACTGAAATCGGAACATCCACGAATCAAACGCTATCATCCACCCCAGCTATTCACGGTGAGTTCCTGGACTATTTCACAGCCCTTTACTCATTTAAACTAGGAAGCAATCATTCAGCTCAGGAAGTCTATTTGTCAGAAATTGCGCTGGTGTACTTGGAAAAGTATATGCAAGATTTTTTAGCTGAACCCATATCTGAGACTGATGTACTTGGCGCAATTGAGGCTCTCAAGGTCTCCTCGGCTCTCAGCCTAGACGGTTTTAGGGGGGAGTCCTATGAGGCCTATAAAGACTTACTAGCACCATGATTGATCGAAGTATATGCTGAAGCACTTGAGAGACAGGTGTTGCCCCCTACCCTATGAGAGGCGTCATTATTCACCTCCTCAAACCTGGCAAAGATGCATCCCTTTGTAGCTCATACTGGCCCCTTTCGTTGTTAAACTTAGATTATAAAATACTGGCTAATATTATGGCTAATCATCTGTCCCAATTAATGGAATTCATCATACCCCCGGTCCAATCGGGCTTCATCCCTCACCGCTTCACTTCCTTAAATCTCAGGGCACTATTTGCTGTAATACAGAGAATTGAACAGAACGTGCCAGCTGCTGCTATCCTTATGGATGTGGAAAAAGCCTTTAATTCCTTAGTATGGCTGTTCTTTCTTTCGATCATGCGTCGCATGGGCATGCCTATGGGCCTCATAGCCACAACAGCACTGTTATACTGCCGACCCCTTGCCAGACTCTGATTAAACAGCACTCTTTCCTAGTCCTTCTCACTGTCTCGAGGCACCCGGCAGGGCTGTTCCCTATCCCCTCATTTGTTTATTCTAGCCATGTACCCATTGATTTGCCATTTTCAAGAACGCCATTTACACAGAGGCTTGCAATTTAATACTGGCCCCTTACTGATCTCACTATATGCAGACAACACTATCCTCTATGTCAGAGACCCTCAGGTAAACCTAGAACCACTGATCTGAGAAATACTCAGATTTGGCCAATTGTCTGGATTGGGCATTATTTGGTACAAGTCCGTGATTTTCCAATTGACGACGAGCACAGTGCAATGGGATTATGGTTTTCCTCTGGAATGGTGCAATGAGTCTGTAAAGTGTTTGTGCATACATATTCACCTAGACACTGCACAAATCCTTAGCTTGAACAACGGGTGTGAAATTATAGCTTTAGAAGCCCAGATAGAACACTGGCTCAATCTGCCACTATCAATAGCCGGCAGGGTCGCAGTTCTTTAAATGGTAGTACTTCCTAAATTCTTGTATCTTTTTAATATTGTCCCCATACCCCTCACCAACAGGTTTTTTTTTTACATTACGAACACTCCTCATAAGATTGGTATGGGGGAAAGAGGGCGCGTGTCCATTGAAAGGTACTTACCCTACCATACAATAGGGAGGATATGGTTCCCAGACCCTCACCTGTGCTATTTGGTAGCCAATCAATCAATCAATCAATCTATCAAAGACATTTATAGAGCGCACTACTTACCCGTGGGGTCTCAAGGCGCTTGGGGGGGTGCCATTACTGCTCGAACAGCAAGGTCTTGAGCTTCTTCCTGAAGGAGAGGTGGTCCTGGGTCAGGCGCAGGTCGGTCGGGAGGGAGTTCCAGGTCTTGGCGGCCAGGTAGGAGAAGGACCTTCCTCCTGTTGTCGCTCTTCGGATGCGGGAGACGGCAGCGAGGGCGTGGTTGGCTGATCGGAGGTGGTGTTTGGGAGCGTAGAAGTTGATTCGGTTGTTGAGGTAGCTCGGGCCTTGCTCGTGTAGGGCTTTGTGTGCGTGGGTGAGGAGACGGAAGGTGATTCTTTTGTTGACGGGGAGCCAGTGCAGGTCTCTCAGATGTCCGGAGATGTGGCTGGTTCGTGGGAAGTCGAGGATGAGTCTGGCTGAGGCGTTCTGGATCCGCTGGAGTCGCTTCTGGAGCTTGGCGGTGGTACCGGCGTAGAGGGTGTGCCGTAGTCCAGCCGGCTGGTGACGAGGGCCTGGGTGACGGTCTTCCTGGCCTCGGTGGGGATCCACCAGAAGATCTTCCGTAGCATGCGTAGGATGTTGAAGCACGACGAGGAGACGGCGTTGACTTGCCTGGTCATGGAGAGGGAGGAGTGCAGGATGAAGCCCAGGTTGCGTGCGTGGTCCGTCGGTTTGGGTGCGGTGCCCAGGGCGGGGGGCCACCAGGAGTCGTCCCAGGCGGAGGGCGAGGAGCCCAGGATGAGGACCTCTGTCTTGTCTGAGTTCAGTTTCAGGCGGCTGGTCGTCATCCACTCGGCTACATCTTTCATCCCTTCGTGCAGATTGGCTCTGGCGGCGGCGGGGTCGTTGGTCAGGGAGAGGATCAGCTGGGTGTCGTCGGCATAGGAGATTATGTTGAGGTTGTGTTGGCGTGCGATGGCCGCGAGGGGGCTCATGTAGACGTTGAAGAGGGTGGGGCTCAGCGAGGATCCTTGAGGGACGCCGCAGATGACTTCGGTGGCCTCTGACTTGAACGGTGGTAGGCGGACTCTCTGTGTTCTTCCGTCGAGGAAGGAGGTGATCCATTCCAGTGCCTTCTCCTGGATTCCGACGCTGCTGCTACGCATATGCATGGTTCCACCCTGACGCAAGAATACCATTCCTACGGCCTGAGGCAGATTTTGTCTTGCCTGAAAAACTGGCCCAGATACTACCAAAGGGCAGTCCTAGGGACCCACACGACATACAGACGGTCTCCACCACCAACTTGGCATGGAATAAATTACGGCGATTAGTCGGTGCTACCACATTATATTCTTCTGCCCTACTCTTCCCCAACCCTTCTTGGCTGCCTATCACAAGGGAAAAACTGGTGCAACACACATTAGATAAATTCAACATAGAAAAAATGGAAGACCTCTACATGGCTGGGCACCTTTTCCTGGTAATTGACGACATCCGATTCTAACCAAACACCTTTATGAATGCCTTTGTGTTAGGGCGCATTAGCTCTGCTCTACCCACCACATTGCCTACCTATCCAGTTGAGCTTGACTATTAACCCCACTAACATTGATCATTAAAAATGAGACAGGTACACATCTCATCTCCAAACTATACAAAGTGTGTGCTATGGTCAGACAGGTTAGAGATGAAGAGGTTTGCAACACATGAGAACACGATCTGGGCGACACCATAATGAACGAACAATGGGCAAAAGGCTCCGCAGTAATGTGGGAGGTCTCCCTTAATAGTAAGCATGAGCTGTTACATTTCAAATTTTTACGCCGTATTTATTACACTCCCACGAATGCACATAGAATAGATTCTTCTAGACCCCATACCTGTCAGAAATTCTCCGCACCATATGCAGACTCTGCACACCTCACATGGACCTGCCCCATATTACAATCATACTGGGTGCAGGTACACACCCAATGGGTAACATGATTGATCTAATACTAATTCCCACTCTGGAAGTGGCTCTACTAAGCTACACGGTTAATTTCCCCCCAAAAGTGAGGATATTTGCATTCCTTGGGGCATTACTGGCCAAAAGGGATATAACCTGACTGTGGGTGGGGTAGTAAGCATGCCCCACACTGCAGAGATGGTTACGCAACTTGGCATATTGCAACGTGAACAGTGAAGTTTATGCAAGCATTATGACCCGCTTGTTGCATCCTAAAGACATATGGGGCCCATATAGAGCTTTTTTTGTGGCACTGAGACAGGCGTCCAAATCATAAGCAGAAAACGCATTGTCCCGGAAGGAGTAAGTTGGTGGGTAATAGCCTACTGATCTGCTACTGCTCCACACTGGTCATCAACTCCTAGATATTGGGAAACCCTAAGATTGTTGGAATGTACGTGAAGTCGTAGCGGTCCAGATAATGAAACTTAAATGCATGGAGACTACTTGAACTATTAGGGCAAATGAGGGGCAATGAACATTACAGACTGTAAATTGCTGATATCTACATGTTTACGGAAATAGTCACATAGCCGTGCTGAGTCTGCTCAATTCTGCTACCCTTATTACGATGTGAAATATGATCGTGTACCATTAAGTATATTTTGTTTATATCTGCGAAAACTTGGAAAATAAAGTTAAAGAAAATGTAAGTAAAATTATAGGTTATTTTTCAAAATGATTTCTTCAATATACATTGTCTTTCATTTGAAGGCAGAAATGCATCGAAAGCCAATAGGTAATAACAGTTGCTCTACAATTCTGTGTTACCCTATGTCTCCCGATAAAAATGGTACCTCACTTGTGTGGGTAGGCCTAGCGCCCATGACAGGAAACGGCACAAAACACAACGTGGACGGACTTTGGGGCAGATTTATGTTAACTGGCGCATCCCCAGGGATGCGCCAGTTAACGTGCGCCACAGTGCGCCACAGCTCCGCCACCCATAGTGCGCCGCATTTATAATGCGGTGCACCGTGGTGCAAAAACGGCACAGATGCGTGACGCATCTGTGCCGGAAATGTGGCGCATTGCTGGAGTTGCGTCGCAAGCGCGACGCAGCTCCAGCAAGGCTCGGGGGTACACCATCTGCACAATGCTGCATCAAGACCTACGCCTGCTTCAAGCAGGCGCAGGGATTTGATGCAGAATTGCCCTGAAAGTGACTGAGTGAAATCTCACTTTCAGGAGGCGTTACTGCGCAGGAACGCCCCCCCTGCGCAGGAACGCCTCCTTATGGCGCAGTGCTTTACAACGTGATGCATCTCCTAGATGTGTCATGTTGTAAATAGGGCGCATTTTTGTGCCGCAGTTGCGTCAAAAAAAGTGACGCAATTGCGGCGCAAAGAGGTGCAACGGCCTCATAAATCTGCCCCTTCATTTTTACAACACCTAATGTACCTAAAGTACCTATAGCACATATAACTTCGGCGCCAGATAACAATCAAAGCCACAAGTGCAATACGAAAACTCCTAGGTAAGAGTTAAGCCTACAAGCCTCCCAGGTATCCCAAGAGGATGGGTTATTTTCTCTTCCGAATACTACAAAAACGAACTCCATTGAAATACTCCTTGGAACTATCCTCCAGGAGTTAAGAGACTTTAAACATTCCCAGGCTCAGGAGATCTCACAGCTGCATAGCAGGCTCACGAAAATGGAAGAATGCTTTGGAAATCTTCCTTTAAAGATCACCGAAGCTGAAACACGGATTTCATCCCTGGAGGATTCACTATTCGCATTACAGAAAGACCTTCTGGTGGTCAACAGAGAAAGAGCACAGTTAACAGAAAAGATGCAGGACCTTGAAAATTATAATAGGAGGTTGAACCTACGGCTGCTAGCTATACAAGAGGGATTGGAAGACAAGGACGTGATTAACTGGTCAGAGTCCCTCTTGAAAAAAGCCATACCCGAGCTGCAAGGGGATTTAACAATCACAAGGGCACATAGAGTCCCGGTATATAAACCCAATAACTTGAAATACCCGCGCAAAATTTTGCTTAATTTTTCTGACTTCAGGGTGAAGGAGAGAATTCTAAACACTGCATACTCTAAGAAATCATTCAACGCGGAAGGTGTAAATAACTTTCGAATTTTTTCAGATATGTCGGCGGCTTCTGCTCACAGACGCAGGGACTTTGTTAAACTGATTGACTCTTTTAAAAGCAAGGGAGCCCAAGCTATGATTGTGCAACAGTCAAAACTCAAAGTACTGTCCAAAGGGAAGTTTTTCTTCTTTACATCCGTTCATGAAGCTCAGACTTTTCTAGAAGGTTGAAAGTATAGCACAGGGGTCTCCAAACCGGTCCTGGAGGGCCGGATCCATGCCGGATTTTTAAAATTACTACATGTATCTCAATGGGGATATCCAAAAAATCTGGCATGGATCCGGCCCTCCAGGACCGGTTTAGAGACCCCTGGTATAGCTTATAGCTGATCTTTTTTCCGCTTTTATCTCGTTTAATGCAAACGGTCTGAACAATGTTCGTAAAAAAAATGCCATTGAATGTTGGTTAAAAAATCTAAACCCTGACATTATCTATCTACAAGAGACCCACCACAGAGACCAGGTTGGCGCAGATAAAACATTTAGGAGCTGGGCTGGCCATACGATTTCCTCTTCAGCTGGATCGTCACAGAGAGGAGCGTGTATTCTGATAGGAAAACACCTAGGCTTTACTCTGGCAGGTACAGCCACAGACCCCAGAGGTAAATGGGCCGTTGCTCATGGTAAACTAAACAATATAAACATAATTCTTGCTACAATTTATGCCCCGATTTTGGATGATTCTCAGCCATTTTTACAGTTAAAGAATGCTATAACAGGCCTTCCCGGGTAAATAGTATGGGGAGGTGATTTTAATTTTTTGCAAAACACTGTATCGGACTCGTCGAAAAAGATCGGCGTCAGAATAAACCACAATCTGCTTTAGCGATTCAAAGTTGTAAACTAGACCTTGACATCATGGATTATTGGCGAGTCAACAATCCTCTCAAACGAGAATATTCATGTTTTTCGGTGAAGTACAATTCTGCCTCAAGATTAGATTTCTTTCTAACCACCCATGAGCTAGAGTTTATATAATTATGTACATTTATCTAATGCCTTTTCGGATCATGCGGCAGTTTCCATGGAGGTAAAATTTGGACCACAAGACACAAGCCCTATAAAACAATGTTTTTTTAATAAATCCAACCTTTTAGATCCTCAATGGTGTGCTGAAATTGAAGAATTCATTGAGGAGTTCTTTACACGAAATAGAGGTACAGCCCCATTAAACACGACTTGGGATGCATTTAAGGCCACTCTATGGGGGTTAATCACATCTAAAGATATACCAAAGCATAAGGCAAGAAAGGAAGAGAAAATTAGATTACAAACTGATCTCACAGTGGCAACCCAAGAACACTACAGGGTTAGATCAACATATTCTAGGCAAAAACTCTCCGAGGCTAAGTGTAGGATGAGGGACTTTTACTATACCCTGGGCGAAACTAATAGCAACTTATACTCTCAGAGAATATACGAGGAGAGCGAGTACACAGGGAAGCTCCTGTCCTGGCAAGCCAAAGAAAAACAGGCTCACAATAGAATAGATCAATTAACCGACCCAATCACTAAAAAGCACGCCAAGACCACAGCCTCAATTGGGGAGTGGTTTTTGAAACACTATGAGGGGATCTATCAAATAACAGAAGAGGTCGCATCTGATTCAATAGGGGAGTTTTTAGCTCAACTTACAATTCCTAAATTAGACGATGAGGACAAGAAATCCCTCACTGCGACCTTCTCAGAGTCTGAATTAAATGAGGTGATTGATTCCCTCCCTAATGGTAAGGCCAACGGAGACGATGACCTTCCGATCGAATTCTTTAAAAAAATTGGAGGAACTCTACGTAAAGAACTTTCAATCTTAGTAAATGATTTACTCCGAGAAAGACCCCCCCGGGCTCTTATCGCTCAGCTGTAGTGGTTAGTATTCTAAAAAAAGGGACGGACGGGCAGAACGTAAATTCGTATCGACCCATAAGTCTACTTAACACGGACTATAACATTTTTACAAAACTTTTAGCAAACCGGCTGAATAAAATAGTGGGAGGTGTGGTAGTCAATGACCAGTGCGGTTTTATTGCAGGCAGGCACCTCCATACAAATACAAAGTTCATATTGGAGGCACTAGATTTTTTTAAAACTAATAAAGTGAAGGCCCAAATCTGGTTTTTAGACGCAGAAAAAGCCTTCGATCTAGTGTCCTGGGACTGCCTGTTTGCTATCTTACATAGTTTTAGTTTCCCGAATATGTTTATCTCTCTTTTAAAACAACTATATATGAATTCTAGGGCACAGATTATCATCAACAATTCCAATATTGGGACATGCCAGGTTACTAGAGGTACCCGACAAGGCTGCCCCCTGTCGCCAATATTATTTGCAATATTTATTGAACCTTTGGCGATTGCGATTAGGAATATATGAAAAATATATGAAACAATACAGCCCCAGTAGCTGGCATGACTAATATAAAATTGTACGCTGATGATATTGCCCTATTTCTAGATTCTAAGTCAAGCGAAAATTTTAAAAATATTCTCTGACTTTCAAAAACTAGGGGGGTACAAAATTAATGTTAACAAGATGGAAATTATTTTAATAAACTGCACTGTAGACACTTTAATACCAGAATTTAGGCAAATTTACAACCACAGCCGAAGAGATACCTGGGAATATTTTTATCGGATAACTTAGACGACCTGTTTTCACTTAATTATTCACCGCTGCTAAAAAAGGTTGGGTCCCTTTTAGATTGTTGGAATTTATTACCCCTGTCTTTAATAGGCCGAACAGCACTGATACGAATGTCGATTTTACCTCTTTTTAATTTCCTATTCAATGCAGCACCCTGTGTTATCCAGGTCTCCTTCTTTAAAAAAGTAGATGCCCTGATTTCCTCATTTCTCTGGGCCAGAAAGACTCCTAGGCTCGCACTTAGCACTTTACATCTTTCATCAACGCATCCCTCCCAAATATTAGAGAATATTATTTTTGGTCTTTTGCTCACCACAGTTTTAGGGTTTTTTTTCTAGACACTAACGAGGCAGATAATCTTTTTATGAAGAAGATGCTGCCAGAGGTAAAAATAACTGATCCAATTAGAGTCACTAAAGATCCAAAGAAAATTCGTTATAAGTCCCTCCAGTGGATTTTCAGACAAAAAATCCAGTTTTTGAAATTCCACTCTATTCCTAGAATATCTAATACAACGGATTTGAACAATTTTAACCTAGGGGAAGAGGGATGTATGGACAGTAAAATAATAAATCTCTGGAAGGACAATGCTTTGAGAAAATTGAAGACTTCCTGGTTGGCAACAGGTGGAAGTCATGGGACCAAATAGCCAGACAGGTTCACCATTCTCATTACATCCTGAATTGGTCTTTTCTTATGTTTAATCCAATACTTAGGGAGCTAGATATAGGAAATCTTTATTTTAACGAAACTATCTCTTCAGTGTTGAATAATAAAACTCAAAGAAAGATGAGTATTTGGATTAAAATACTAAAAGAGGACAAGGAGCAGGAATTTCCTAGTAAGATTATTCAGAGGTGGAAAAAGAGGGAGGACATTGAAATCAATCAACAAGTATGGGATAAAATTAATAAATTTAACGAAGCAATCTTCCGCGACGCATGCAATTTTACAATAAATGGCTGATTTACAGAACTCCCTCTTATCTCCATAATATCTTCCCCCTTGTTGCCGACAAATGCTTCCGTTGTGAGGAAAAAGGGAATTGGAAGCACATTGTCTGGGAATGTCCCAAAATCAAGCCACTCTGGAAGGAAATCGAAAAATACCTTTCCCTTGAGCTTAAAGCTTCTATAATATTTGATGATTTAGTCCCTGTTCTAGGCTGTTCAGCGACCAACACTCCAACACCCAATACGACAAATTTCTTTTTATAGCCTCTCTAATAGCTAAATCACTTGTTCTGCAGTCCTGGAAAACCAACCAAGTACCGACCTTCCAGACATGGAAGGCTAAACTATTACGAATCCATGGCAGGGAAAGAAAATATGCGCTTAGATCAGGTGTGCTCCAGAAATATGAAAAGTTTTGGAGTGCGTTTGATACGTAAAGTATATCTTCATAATCACTAGTCTTCTTCTATGCAGTTTTAAACACTTTGCACTTTATAACTCTAAGTTGCACTTTATAATTATGCTGTGGATACTTGAACGACGAATATTTATTTATATTTATATGCCATGTACTGTACCAAATCTATTACAAATGTATTCTGCAATATCGATATTGTTTTTATGAACCCTCAATAAAAATATTTTAAAAAAGAATAATAATTTTTAAAGTGAAAACTGACCCTTTTTCTGTAAAGTGCCTAGCTGTAGATTTTGAACTCTAGCTCTGCCGACACCTAAGGAAACCTAGAAAACGTGTAGATTTTTGAAAATTAGACACCCAGGGGAATTCAGGATGAGGTGACTTGACTGGCTCTCCCCAGGTTCTGTTACCCAGAATACCTTCCAACAACAGAATTTGTTTAAAAAAACACATTTTCCTTACATTTCTGTGATGGAAAGTTCTGGAATCTGTGTTGATCCACAAAATTCCACCCAGCCGGCATTCATCAAAGTCTTCCGAGAAAAATATTGCCTCATTTGTGTGGGTGGGCCAAGTACCCGCAACAGGCAAGGGCCCAAAACCTATTGAGGCGACTTCAAAATTGCCTATTATAAAACAACCTGGATTTCTAAGGGGGTCCCATGAGTTTTTGGCCCTGGGTTCGGCGGCCACCTAGGGAAACCTACCAAACACACACATTTCTGAAAGCTAGACACCCAGGGGAGTGTAGCAAGGTATGGCTTGTGTGGGTCCCCCAACATTTCCCTACCCAGAATCCCCTGCAAACCTCAAATTTTGTTGATAAAATCTTTTTTTTCCTCAAATTTCTGTGTGGGAAAGTTGTAGGATCACTGGGCTGACACAAATTTCCTACAACCCAACGTTCCCCCATGTCTCCTAATAAAAATGGTATTCCACTTGTGTGGGTAGGCATAGTGGCTGCCACAGGAAATGGCCCAAATCGTACTGTGGAGACTTCAAAATTACGTATAACAAAACAACCTGATTTTGGGGTGGCACCTGGAGTTTTGCACCCCGACTCGCCGCCATCTAGAGAAACGTACTAAACCACATGTTTCTGAAAACTAGACACCCTGAGGAATCCAATGAGGTATGGCTTGCGTTGATCCCCAAACTTTTCCCTACCCAGAATCCCCTGCAAACCTCAAATTTAGCTAAACAAACTAATTTTCCACATATTTTTGTGTGGAATCACCTTTGCGGCGCAAATATCCTACCACATAGCATTCTCCTCAGTGTCCTGAGTAAAATTATACCTCACTTGTGAGGGTGTTCAATGCAGAATTGGCTAAAAACTTATTTTTCTAAAAATGTAGCGTATAAATTCTTGGTGCTATACCCTCATTCCCTATGTTTTGAGCTCTTCCCAGTCAAATGTCCTTGCCCCACCCACACAAGTGAACTGTCATTTTACTCAGGAGACTGAGGGAAATGCTGTGGGGTAGGATATTTGTGCCGGCACGGTGATTCCACCCACCAATATGTAGAAAATGTGTTTTATTCAGCTAAACTTGAGATTTGCGGGGCATTCTGAGTAGGAAAACATCAGGGGATCCATTCAAGCTATGCCTCATTGGACTGCCCAGGGTGTCTTGTTTTTGGATATGTGTGGGGTTAGTAGGAAAACACCAGGGGATCCATTCAAGCTATGCCTCATTGGACTGCCCAGGGTGTCTTGTTTTTGGATATGTGTGGGTTTAGTAGGTTTCCCTAAATGGCGGTGAGCCCCAGGCCAAAACCCCAGGTGCCCCCCCCAAAACCAGGTCGGTTTTTTATAGGTCATTTTGAAGTCTCCACAGTACGATTTGGACCATTTGCTGTGCAGCCACTATTCCTACCCACACAAGTGAGGTAGCATTATTATTGGGAGACTTGGAGGAATGCTGGGTAGTAGGAAATATGTGTCAGCCCAGTGATCCTACAACTTTCCCACACAGAAATGTGAGAAAAATAGATTTTTTTTCAACAAGATTTGAGGTTTGCGGGGGATTCTGGGTAGGGAAATGTTGGGAGACCTACGCAAGCCATACCTTTCTGTACTCCCCTGGGTGTCTAGTATTCAGAAATGTATGGGTTTGGTAGGTTTCCCTAGGTGGCTGCTGAGCCCGGGGCCAAAAACGTGTGGAACCCCCTTTGCAAGACAGGTTGTTTTCTGATAGGTAATTTGTATGTCTCCTCAATAGGTTTGGGGCCCTTACCTATCACGGGTACCTGACCCACCCACGCAGTGAGGTACCATTTTTATCTGAAGACGTGGGGAAATTCTGTGTAGAAGTAAATTTGTGGATCAACTCAGATTCTAGAACTTTCCACCACAGAAATATGAGAAAACTGGATTTTTTTAGCTAAATTTGAGGTTTGCAGGGGATTCTCTGTAGGGAAATTTTGGCACACCCATGCAAGCCATACCTTGATGGACTCCACAGGGTGTCTAGTTTTCAGAATTGTATAGCGTTGGTAGGTTTCCCTAGATGGCCGACGTGCCGGGCCAAATACTCATGGGAACACCCCTTAAAAAACCAAGTTGCTTTGTGATAGGTAATTTTTAAGTCACCTCAATAGATTTTGGGTCCTTGCCTGTCGTGGGTACTTGACCCACCCACACAAGTGAGGTACCATTTTTCTCGGAAGACTTTGGGGAATGAGGGCTGGGTGGAATTTTGGGGTACACACAGATTCCAGAACTTTACACCACAGAATTGTGAGGAAAGTGTGAATTTTTCCCAAAGTTTGAGGTTTGCAAGGGATTCAGAGAGCCAGACAAGTCACCCCATCATGGATTCCGCTGGGTGTCTAGTTTTCAAAAATGTATAGGTTTTGTAGGTCTCCCAAGATGCCGGGCAGAGCTAAGGCTCAAAATCTACAGCTAGGCACTGTACAAAAAAAGGGTCAGTTTTTATTGTGCAAATGCGGTGTCCACTTTACGTTTTGGGCCGTTTCTTGTCACGGGCGCTAGGCCTACCCACACAAGTGAGGTACTATTTTTATAGGAAGACTTTGGGGAATGTGCATGGGTGGAATTTTATGGATCCACGCAGATCCCAGAACTTTGCATCGCAGAAATTTGCGGAAAATGTGTTTTTTTAAAACTACGTTTGATGTTTGCAAGGGATTCTGGGTAACAGAACCTGGTTAGAGGTACACAAGTCACCCCATCCTGGATTCCCCTGGGTGTCTAGTTTTAAGAAATGTACAGGTTTGCTAGGTTTCCTTATGTGTCGGCTGCGCTAGGGCCCAAAATCCACTGGTAGGCACATTGCTAAAAACAAGGCAGTACCTATTAGGCTTTCTGCCTCCCTCGTGGGAAATCAGGGGGGGTGGGGGGGTGCCCTGATATGCTTTCAAGGAGGGCAGAACGACTGTGGATATTAGTTTTGTGGCATTCTGGGCTGGCCCCACCCCCACGCCTAAAATAAGCCATTGTAATCATTGGCGCCTAGTGGGCTCTCTGATGCCCCCTGGGGGTCAGATCAAGGACTACTGACCAAATCTGTCTCCTGGGGGGGGGGGGGGCAGAAAGTCTGTGGCATTTTTGGGGGCATGGTGGGGGCATTGGCAATTCCATTCTCTGTAACCCACTCCCCTGAATAAAAAAAAAATCCCTGATGCCTATTGGTCTTTCTGCCCTCCCCCGGGCAGACAGATAAGTGGCTTTTACCTCTAGTTACCTCCTGGAGGGGCAAAAAGACTGTGGCATTTTTTGGGGGTTGGGGGCATTGGTATGCCCATTCTGGGCATCCCCCAACCCGAACTTTGAAAAAAAATCCCTGGTGCCTAGTGGGACTCTTGCTCCCAGGGGGGGCAGATAAGAGGCTATTGCCCCATATGCCTTTCAGGGGGGCAGAAATACTCTACCATGTGGGTGGGGGCCTTGGCATGCCCATTCTGGGCATCCCCAACACCTAGATAAATATATATGGCCTGGGGGCTTTCTGCCCCCTGGGGGTAGATCAGGGGCTACTGTCCCCATATATCCTCTCAGGGGCAGAAAGACTGTGTAATTTTTGGGAAGGGGTGGGTACATTGGCATGCACATTCTGGGCAACACCACCCTGAACTTTAGAGAAAACAAATCCCTGGTGCCTAATTGTCTTTCTACCTCCCCCTGGGGGGCAGATAAGGGGCTATTGTCCCATCAGCCTTCCAGGGGGGCAAAAAGACTGTACAATTTGGGTGGGGAAATAGGCATGCACATTCTGGGAAGCCCCCACCACAACTTAAATATTAGAATGAAAATCCCTGGCTATTGCCCCCATCTGCCACCTGGGGGGGGGCAGAAAGGCTATTTGGCATAGTTGCATAGGGGGAAGCAAAGGCCCTTGCCCAAGGGGCTGCTCCCCTGATCCCCAAACAGAGGTCCGCTAGGGAAAGGTACCATTGGAAAGGGGAGATTCTCCCCTTTCCAACAATACCTCTACCATGTATCTCAGTGCTCAGGGGCTGAGATAACCCCACAAGAAGCAACACTGTAAAAATTGAAACTAAGTTTCAGTTTTGTTTTCATTGTAATGACGACAGCGCGCCATGCGCGCGATCGTCATTACAATGAAAACACCTAGTATGCATTGGAAGGTTGGGGAAACTCATCCCAACTGTCCAAAGCAAAAAAAAGGTAAATCCCTATGCTGTTTTCAGCAGAGGGATTTTTTTTCTATATGTACTCATAACAGGGGGCTGAGATAACCCCACAAGCAGCAAAACTGTAAAAATTGAAACTAAGTTTCAGTTTTGTTTTCATTGTAATGACAACAGTGCGCCATGCGCGCAATTGTCATTACAATGAAAACACCTAGTATGCTTTGGAAGGTTGGGGAAACTCATCCCAACCTTCCAAAGCAAAAAAAAAGGGAAATCCCTATGTTGTTTTCAGCAGAGGGATTTGTTTTATATGTACTCATGACGGAATGGTTCCGAAATGAGCGCACTGGCACTTAGGCTCAAGACGGAACCATTCCGTCATGAGCATAGAAGGGATTAAAAGGTATACAGTGATGAGACATGACCTGTTAGTAATATAGTTATTTTTCAGACAAAAAGACCAAATTGGTCAAAAGGAATTACTAGACCAATACTAAATACAACATATCTCTAAAACGTATATAAATACATGAATGCTAAATAGAGAAAATAGCATTTTATATATTGTTATAGGGTTAAGGGGACGGAAAAAGGGGGAGAACTATCTATGACAAGTATTGTCCTAAAAGAGTGAAGAAAATAAAAATGATGTTGTTAGACCTGGTGCCATTGGCGTGAGTCTCCCTCCCATTTTTAACTTATTGCCTCCTCTGTTTTTTATGTTTCGCTGGTTAGATGCTTTGGGCACTGTGCTACTGCTATTCAGTGCCACAGCGCAAGTGCTCCCTATGTTAAATTGATGTATTAATTAGTGGCTCGATGATTGGGTTATTTCATTTACTCTTCAGACCCTAGTACAGTGCACCATGTGTGCCCAGGGCTTGTAGATCAAATGCTGCTCGTGGGCTTGCAGTATTGCTTGTGCCACCCACAGAAGCAGCTTGTAAAGTGTGTTTCAGGCCTGCCATTGCAGAGCCTGTGTGCAGTCTAGTACTGCCATGTCGACTTGGTAAGTGCACCCACTTGCAAGTCCCTAAACCTTCCCTTTTCTTCATATCAGACACCTCCTAAGTTAGGCCCAAGGGCAGGGTGCACTGTAAGTATAAGGTAGGACATGCCCTGGTGGGTGTGGCATGTCCTAATAGAGAATTACAGCCATTTTCGTTTTTCACTATTGCAAAGCAACCTGTTTCCCAAAGGCCAGAATGAGCAGTTTGATTATAACATCTTATAATCCTAACTGACTCAGGGAACTAGGTAGAAATTTGAGTTTAGTATGCCTGATGATAAAATACATCTTTTAATGACGTTGGTTTTAATATTTTGTGTTTGAAATTAACATTTTTAAAAAGTAGGTATTGTCTTGCCTAACTATCCAAGCCTGCCTCTGCTAGGTTGTGTATTCCATGTTGGGAGTTTGAGTGACAGGGGCTGGGGGAATCCAGGAGACAGGGTGAATCAGCGCAGGGCTGAATAGAGAGATCTGCATGTAGATGGGTGGGAGGAGTTGCACCTGGGACCTGAATAGGGCTGTGCCTTCCCTCCACAATGCTGGCTCCACCTCCTGTGGTGTATCTGATGGCCCTGACCTACACTGTGAAAGGAAAGAAGGAGTCTTGTCAACAAAGTGTTCCAGGACTGACCAGAACTTGTTTGGACTAGGCAAAGGCCTCTTTGCTTTCAGAGAGCAAAGAAAATATGAGTTTAAATATGGGGACCCAGACCTCAAGACTTTTGCCAAGGAGAAGAACCAAGGAAGCTGCAGGAGTTTGGGGTGCCCCCCTGCCAGTGTGCTGTGTAGCTGGGTTGGCCTGCAGTGGTTTCTTTATTGCCAAGGAAAGGAGAAGGAACTTTTAAAGAACTTATATCATCTTGCAGAATATTACTCCAAGGGTTTGACTTTGTGCTTGCCTCCTGATGAAGTCTCAGGGACAAAATACTTCACCACCAGCTCCCCTCTGAATTTCCTTACTGGGAATTTTATCTGCAGAAACCTGCGTGTCGCTGGTAGCTGGAAGAACAACTCATCGAGAAGAAACGCGTCGCAGTCACAGCTTTTGCTGTCGCATTGCCGGAGAGGCGTGTCCCCACCACAGAGGTTGCTGCTGCATCACCAGAGACTAGCGAAACTTGCCTTGAAAAAGAACTATTTCAAATTCCAGGAGGATTTCTACTTTCAGATACGCGGAGTGGCGATGGGCTGCCCCTTCGCCCCGGAGCTGGCAGTCCTTCTTATGAGTAAATTCGAAGAGAAATTCATCTATGAAAACAATCCTTTTTCTCCATGGATCGGAGGATGGCTCCGATACATAGATGACGTCTTCTTCATTTGGTCAGGAACAGAGGCACAGCTGATAGAGTTCCACCAATGGCTCAATAATAGGACTGAAAACATCAAATTCAGTTTACAGTATTCACAACATCGACTGTCTTTCTTAGATGTGGAAATATACTTCACAGAGGGAGTCCTAGTTACCACCTTATTTCGAAAAGAAACTGACAGAAACAAGGCGTTGCACTTCTCAAGCTACCACCCGAGAAGTTTAAAAGAAAATCTTCCACTGGGACAATTTCTGCGGATTCGCAGAAATTGTACATTCAAGGATGAATATATGCTACATGCTAATGCTCTAAGAGAAAGACTATTAGCGAGAGGATATCCAGCTAAACTATTGAAACACGCTCTGAAAAGAGCGTGGTGGACACCGAGGGAGACCCTTCTGACGAAAAAAATGAAGAATGAACAGAGTAGAATAGTCTATGTATCTACATTCTGTCCAACCTCCAACTGGCTGAAAAGAGAAATCCAGAAGAACTGGCATTTAGTAGCAGAAATGCCACTCTTCGCCTTCAGAAAAGACAAGTGTGTGGCAAACCACATTGTTAGAGCAGCTATGCCTAAACAAACGCCCCAAACATTGAGAGAATATATGAATCTTCCACCGATCATAGGACATCACAAATGCGGGACATGTATATCATGCGTGTCAACGATCGAAGGTGATTTGTTTCAACACAAAGGGATCAACTGGTGACATTCAAGGTTCACGAATTGTAAAACAAAATCTGTGATAAATGGAATCTTGTGTCCATGCAATAAACTATACATTGGAAAGACGAGTCAAGAGAGCAGACAAAGGATCAACCAACATAGATCTCGGATAAAAAGATCTGTCCTATCCGCACCTTTGGTGCAACATTGGATTGACTACAAACATGAAGAAACTGACTTAAAATGGACAGTGATCTCCAAGATCGAACCCGATCAAAGAGGAGGTGACCTGGAGGCCAAACTATCATCACGAGAAGCTACCCTGATTTTAAAATTTAACTCATCAGTCACAGGACTGAACGAAATGTCTGAATTATACCATCTATAAAGTTGTCAAGAGCGGATTGGTTCTTATTTTGTCACACTGAATTGTACAGACATGCGTCTGTTTCAATCATAGATCCTACCCTCTAGCCCTTTACCCACGAGACACAGCCTTAATCGTGCCAGCATCGACATCGATTGCCTTCGATCACCTCCACAAGTAGAATACATGTTCTTTTTGCACCGATAACATCCGCCCGTACAACCTATGGAACAAAAACTACATCTCCCAGCACCACGCGGACATTGACTACGTCTCATTGAAAAGAGCTGACTGTGACGCATCTCGATATGCGACGGCTGATCAGGAAGACGCCGCGTAGAGGAGAGGAGACCCGGTTAAACTTAGGTAAGCTGAAGCGCATGCAGAACAGGTTTTCAACGGCGAATTAGAGAAGATGTTGAGGAAAACAAAGGAAATTTCATGAGACTGCCCGTTTTTTGTGTTTAAGTAGATTCCGGGAACGATGTTACAGCTGCCATAAAACGAGTGCACTTAGTCAAGATTACGTGACCGAGACCAGGCGTTAAGGTAAAACCCAAACAAACAAGTGCACCTTTGATTGTATGCTGTACATTAAGTGCGTTTCGCATAATCCGAAGTTACAATAGAACTTCCTTGGTTTCAACAGCCTGCTGGTACTGCATTGAGACCCTGCCATTTAGAACATACGGAACGTTGGATTTAAATACACCCCGTTCTTACCTCGAAGAGGTTAAGGTAACTTTAAATACTAGTGCTGGTTCATTCTGAAGTTGAAGGTTGTCTTAAGGAGGTTTGTGATAGTAAGGATTGTTGTCATTTCTTCTGCAGGCTTCAATTCTTCAAGGTCCTGAGGAGATTCCCCGGCATTGAGGGGCATCGAAACGCGTCGACCCTTTCTTGTTGTCCAGTCCAATCACACAAGTAGATTACTCGTAACTTGTTGTTGACTGTAAAAATTGTTTATGGCCTGTATTTTAGATTGAAATATATTGTCAACATTTCGTTAAAAGAACTGCATTAATACCCCACCCCTAAAATTGATAATAGACTCCCTGACTCTAGGTGAGGGTATTATAATAGGCTTTTGTCCTTCTTTCCTTTCTTTTTCCTTTTTTAAGTTCTCATTCCACTTGCGAGTCTGACACAGTGTGTAAGGTTTTCAGTATGATTGTTGGTTGAATATCGTGCTCATTGAGGAGTAAATGAGTGATTAGTCTGCATGTTTTGAGCTTTGATGTTTTGATATCATTCACTTATCACACTCACATCTTTTGTGTGTTCTTTTATTCTGTGTAGAAAATAATTCTTTCCAGTTCCTCTCCCTGTTTGTAATTAAATATTCACTATTTTATTATAATACAATAAAAATACACCTTCCGAAAAATGTAAAATAAAAAACTGATTCAATCTGACATTTGTTTGTCCTTGGTATATCAACAGTTTAATATCGTTGAATACAGAAAATAGACGTACTCATTCAGCAGTATTGGCATCTTGTTTTGTTTACACTTAATTTGGCGCAGCCTTACTGCGCTTTAGCCAAACCCTTTCGATGTACAATTGCATCACCAGAGAAGCATGCCTTTGTCAAAGTTGTTACCCGATGCATCACCAGAGAAGCGTGTCACAGCTTGAAGGTCGCTGTCGCATCACCGTAGAAGTGTGTCGTAGGGCCTGTTGCGGCTCCAAAGCTACAGTGTCTGCCGCACACCCGTCGGGCGTGCAGGGATCGTCTTCACTTTGTTGCATCAAGGGTGCTATCTTATCGCATCGCATCACATCGAGGCGCCATCTTGTCGCATTACAACCGGAACGCATCACGAGAATCTACGCATCACCTCCTCTCCGGTAAGGACCAAGACACATCCTCTATTCTGCGCAAGCATTGAGACACACCTCATTGTCTTTCCCGAAGCAAGAAACTGATGCATCTCCCTTCCTGCAAACCTTTTGTTTGTTTTGCGTTACACATCCAGGTACTTTTGTGAGAACTTCGTCACATTCATCACCAACTTGAATTAACTAACTTCTACCATCTTTAAGTTTATATTAAGTACAGTATTGTGGATTTTTGTTGTTTGTGGTCTTGTGTTAAATCTATATAAAGAATACTTATTTTCATAAAACCTGTGTGGTGTCCAACTGTAGTGTTTTCACTGTATTACTGTGTGTATTCACAACTGCTTAACAAACTGCCTTTGAGATAAGCCTGTCTGCTCGTGCCAAGCTACCAAGGGGGTCAGCAGGGGTTATACAGTAGTCTAATCCCCTTTCCCTGACGTAGAAGCAAGGGTCCCTATTTGGTCAAAGGTGTATACCATTGCCAATTAGAGACCCCAGTACTAACAGATGTATACCGGAAATTATAGAAAGAGAATGAAGTTGCAGTGAGAGGCTAAAAAATTAAGGTTTAGAAAGTTCGCCATGTCAAATGTTAACTGTAAGAAGATTAGGGAGCTAGGAAGTCAAAAGCAACCAAAGCAACTCCCTCATAATTGCTATCTGGATTGTAGGTGAGTATGCAACATCCAACCTATGATGGTGAATCTGAAGAAGAAAGTTGTTTATAGTGAAAGGAGGCTTAGACTTCAGTGGAGAAGACGTATGATGTAACAGGAACGAGCAGAGATTGAGAAGGGGTAGAAGAAGGGTCTGTGACATTTTGTTTAATGGCTTTTAATGGCATATTTGGACCAATATGAGAAGGGGATATGGAACCCAACACGTAGTTCCTGGAAGGGAATGAATTGATCATTTGAGATAATCTGGGAAACTGAAGTAATATTGTTGACCAGAACATCATTTTAATTGTCTAGTCTGCCCTGCCAAGAAAGATAAAAAGGAGGCTATTGAGCAGATGGGATAGAGATCCTATGCTTTAAAATGTAAATGTTGAGCTTAATGGTTGCCTTGATGGAAAGGGAATACATAACACCTAGACATTTAGTCTGGATGGAATTCCACAGAAAACCTGTGTCTTTGAACATATCCTTAAGACAAAATGTATTGAGAGGCATAACGTCAGACTTATCTATATTTAATCAATATCCAGATAATAAAGAGTATTGAGCTAACAACCTAAAAAACTCTGGGATAGAGGTGTGAGGATTAGAAACATATAATAAGATTTCATCAGCATCAACAGTGAATTTCATACATACTTGTTGTTGAGTATAACCAGCTAGAATCCAGGCTCTTTGTAGAGTTTTTAAAAGCTGCTACAAAGTGAGAATAACAATAAAGGAGCTAGAGGGCAGCCCAGACTGCTCAATGCCAACTAAGGAAATAATAAACTCATTAGCCCCGAGCCCCAGAATCTACGAAAATATTTTGCAGTCAGTATTGATTAGAGGTATTGATTAGAGGTTACTCAGAAGGATCCTTGCACTTTTTGGGAATCATAGCCTCAGAAAAGGATTCCATCGTAGAATCAGAACCCAGAAAGTGTTGAAATAATAATTAAATCTTGGGTACCAGATGGTAGGAAAGTTTAGAATACAATTTGACCATGAAGCCATCTGGACCAGGAGCCTTCTCCTTTTGGAGTTTGGAAAAGGCTGGACGTAATTCTTTGCATGAGGTATCTGCCTCAGAAGAGAAAAGTCAGTCTGTAAGAGTTGCGATTTGGAAATTGTACGAAAATAAGAGTCTATCAATGCTTGATTAGAAGGAAAAATCTTCTGAATGTAACTGAGAACATAATTCAGTACAGCGAGTCAAAATCTCCTGCTCTTTAAATAATTGCTTACCAGAAGCATCTTGAATAACTGCTATTTCTGACTTTAGTTTTTTTTCTTTTTTAATAATTAGCCAGTAGTTTACCGGCCTTATTAGAGCAACCATAGTTCTTGGCATTGACCTTTAAAAGAGCACAACTAGCATTTTTGATGGATGTGCTATTACATTGAAATGTGGCCTGTATGAGCTGATCCAGGATGTCTTTATGAGATGTGGAGTAGTATTGATGTTCAAGACTGTTAATATGCTGTAATAGAGCAGAAGATTCTTTGACAGCAACCTTTTTTTATGCAATGCATAGTTAATAATATAACCATGTGTCGGGTACCCCACAAGTTACCTGCTTCTTGTGGAGAGATCTCGCAGAGACGACAGGAGCTATCGCCCCGCGCCCACCTTATCCCAATCTGGAACCTATAACAAACTAGGATGAAGATGGGAATGGGGACGGTAGTTAAATATGATAGGATGGAGTCAGGAAGGCCAGTAGAGGACGTCCCTCAGTTTGGAGTAACAGTGGCCACCAGATGTACCGGGAAACAAAAGAATACCATTACATTCAGCCCAGACAACCCTCTTCTGACACTAACATACACTCATGCGGAAGTTGAGGATTTACCTCATATCTGGACATCTGAAGCCTGTAGCCATCCTTGAGTTGAACGAATAAGCGCTCCTGCGCAACCAAGGAAAAGAACCCAAGAATAAGTGCTCCAGCGCAGTGTGGCAATGTCATGGAAAACAGAAATAAGCGCTCCTGTGCAACCAAAGAAAAGGACCCAAGAATAAGCGCTCCAGCGCAGTGTGGTAATGTCACAAAAAACAGAAACAAGCGCTCCAGCGTGATATAGCAAGGTAAAGACAAGTACTACTACAAGCACTTACTAAGAGGCAATGCTAGTCTAATAGGCAACACTCTTGCTAGCGTACTGTGCTAAATGGCAGAAACAAGGTTAAAAGTTAGGCAAGCGCTCCTGCGCTATGAGGCTACTCAAGGCAAAGCAAGGGTGAGGCAAGCGCTCCTGCACAACAAAGGGCAGCCAGAAAGAAAAGCCCTCCAGCGCGGTTATTCTAGGAGGTGAACACAGATGCAAGAGTGCAGGGCGGCGCTCCTGCGCTACAAAGGGCAGCTAGAAAGACAAGTGCTCCAGCGCGGTGTTTCTAGGAGGCGAACACGGGTACAAGAGGGAAGATCGGTGCTCCTGCACGGTTCTGATATTACTTGTAGGCATTGAAAAAGCGAAGGCGTAGTACAGGCGTCAATACAAAGTGCTGTTCCTGAGGAAAGCCGCTGTTGTTATGCGGATTCCCCCAGAAGCGCTAGTGAGGCGGTTAGCAGTTCCGGCAAGGATGGCTGGACGGTGCGTACATGTTGAACGTGGTCTGACGTGGTCGGCAAATAGATCAGTATATCATCGATATATACTATACAGAATATGTCAATGTAGTCCCTCAATGCTTCGTCGATGAAGAACTGGAACACCACGGGGGAGTTGCCAAGTCCGAAAGGCATGACCTGGTATTTGAAGAGGCCAAATTTGGTCCGGTTTGCTGTCTTCCATTTGTTGCCCTTCCGGACTCTGACTAGATGGGAAGCCCCCCTGAGATCTAGTTTGTAGAAAATGGAGGCGTTTTTCACCTGGTCCAGGAGGTTGGAAATTAGAGGCAGTGGATACTTATTTTTGATGGTGATGGCATTCATAGCCCTGAAGTCTATACACTTTCTAAGGTCCCCCTCCTTCTTGGCCACGAAGAAAAGATGAGAGGATATAGGGGATCTAGAATGGCGAATTAACTCATTCCTTAGGTATTCATCCAGGTAGGAGAGGAGGTGCTTGTTCTCCTTTTCGGTGAGGGAGTATATCCGGCTACAAGGAAGCATGGAGCCAGGGATCAGATCAATCCTTCAGTCGAACGAACGATGAGGAGGAAGGCTGTTGGCTCCCTTCTTGTCGAACATTGCAGCCAGGTCTAGGTATGCTTCTGGTACGTTGTCCTGTGCTGTCATACCAGTTCCTGTCAAGAGTAGGGTGTGGGCCTGTATGGCACGCCCACATGAGGAGTCGGTAGGCTTATAGCAGGAGTTGATGCAGGAGCCTGAATCCAAGACTAGAATTCCTGATGCGCAGTCTATCCGAGGGTTGTGGCGCACCAGCCACAGAAGGCCCAAGATAACTCGGAACTGGAGTGCATCGGTTACGTCAAAGACAATGGTTTTCTTGTGTTCGTTCTCAAATGACATAACCCAATCCTCAGTTTGGTACCGGATAAGACCGGAGGTGAGATCAGTACCGTCCACTGCCTTTACTGTCTCTGGTTTTGTCATCATTACCGTGGCCATCCCCTGGTTCCTCACATACCGGGCGTCGATGAAGTTTAAGGTGGATCCTGAATCGAGAATAGCGTTTACCTGCCACACCTGCCCTGTTCAGGTTCATAGAACCACCTCAACACCCAGGTGGTTGTTGCCACTGAAAAAGGCAGGGGTCGTAGTCTTGCTGGACGAAGAACCCAGTAGCTGGACCCCACTACCTACTGGGTTTCCCCGTTTCCCGCCTTGTCGATCTTGGATACAGGCAGTGCAAATGGTCTTACCCCAGTACAGGCATTGGTTCTGTTTTCTTCTCCTTCCTCGTTATCGGAAGGGGTTGACTCGTCTTTTGCATTGTCCTTGAAGGACAGGAACCAGTTGTCGCCTCCTTTGGTTCTCTCATTCCTTCGCTCCTGTATCCAAACAAAGGTATGATGGGCGAACGTCCGCCGCAGTGCTTCCTTGAAAACTGGCATGTTGTAGAGCATGGGGTCATCGTTATCCACCAGGGAGATGGACCATTGAGCGTCGTCACCACTCATGTAAGAGAGGATGAACGCGATCTTGGAAGCATCGTCCGGAAAGGCGTTTGCTCTAGCCATGAAGTGCAAGTGGCACTAGTAGAGAAAGACACTGTATTTGGTGCTATTGCGATAAAAGCGTTCGGTGGAGCGAGTTGCACAGGGTGGGGAGCTATTACATGTATGGTGTTGTCTTGTTGTGTAGTAGAGGAGGTGAATAAGGGAGATTGTAGCAGTCCCTCCTGCCTAACTCTAGCAAAAGGAGAAGGACCCCAGGGACCTGTAACCCCAGCAGCCACCGGACCCTGTAAGGCTGTCATGTCGTGTCCTAAGCTGAGGTTTTTTGCCTGTATGTTTGCAAACATAGCTACTGTGTCTTGCAGAGTGATCTCACAATCGCTCATGTCGTCCGGGCGAGATGATTTAACTCGGGCTTTGATTTCTGTTGGGTACCCCACAAGTTACCTGCTTCTTACGGAGAGATCTCGCAGAAACAACATTTATTTATTTTATTTATTTTATTTTTCTATTTTTAAAGCGCACAAATACCCATACAGGTGTCTCGGCGCTGGTGATCATAGAGCTCCCTACAATATGACGGGGGAGTTAGGAGGAAGAGAAAAGCCATGTCTTGAGGCTTTTTCGGAATTTAAGGAGCGTAGGAGCGGTTTTGATATGGAGTGGGAGGGTGTTCCACAATTTAGCTGTGGCTGTAGTGAAGCACCTGTCTCCCCAAGTGGCCTTTTTTGTCCGAGGGACGTACAGCATGAAGGCTGTGGAGGATCGAAGGGTCCTGCGTTGCTCCAATGGTCGAAGAGCTTCTTTTAAGAACTTTGGCCCTGAGTTATTAAGGGTCTTATAGGCTATACAGAGGGCCTTACATTTTATTCGGCTCCTGATTGGGAGCCAATGGAGCTCTTTAATGTGATGGGAGACAGATGTGAATTTGGGAATAGAGAGTAAGGTTCTGGCCGCCGCGTTTTGGACGGTCTGGAGTTTGCTGAGAACCCCTTCCTGAGCATTCAGAAGCAGAGAGTTGCAATAATCCGTTCTTGAAAACACTAAGGTGCTAATGAGTGTTTTGCCGGCTGACTGTGGTAGGTAAGGAAGGAGTTTCTTGATTTTTTTGAGGGTGTAGAAGGCAGATGATACGACGGCATTGGCGTGATGGTGGAAATTCAGTTTATTATCAAAGGTGACTCCCAGGTTGCGGACCTTAACCACTGGTTGGGGGGGGATCCCAACTCCGGTGGCCACCATTGTGGGGACCATGTTGGTCTCAAGCTCCCGAATGTCATCACCTCCGTTTTGTCGGAGTTAAGTTTGAGGCAGTTTGATGACATACAGGAGCTTATCGCCTTCATTCCCTCCTGAAAATTGGCTGCAACGCTTGCTCCGTTATTGTACACCGATAGTACTAGTTGCGTGTCATCGGCGTACGTGGTAAGGGCAGTACCCTAGGATTTTATCACCCTCGCTAAGTCCGATACATAGATATTAAAAAGCGTCGGACTTAGCGAGGAGCCCTGTGGAACTCCGCAGGGGAGTGAGAAGGTCTGGGAGGTGAAATTACCCATTTTGACAGTCTGGGGACGATTGGCGAGGAATGAGGCAATCAGATCTTTAGCTGTTCCTCCTATTCCCAGCGCTGCGACACGGTTGATCAGAGTGACATGATCAACCGTGTCAAATGCGGCGGAGAGATCTAGGAGTATCAAGACGGCCGTCCCTCCCTTGTCCATGGTTGTTCTGATTTCGTCTGCGGCTTTCAATAGTGCTGTCTCTGTCCCGTGTCCCTGTCTAAAACCGAACTGGGTGTCGTCGAGCAAATTGTTGTCGTTGATGAATTTTGATAGCTGAATGTTCATGGACTTTTCAAAAATCTTTGCTGGAAATGGAAGACAGGCGATAGGTCTATAGCTAGCTGGGATGAGAGGGTCTAGCGTTGTTTTTTTCAGCAATGGCTTTATGATCGCCTCTTTCCAGACTGAGGGATATATACCTGTTGCGAACATAGCATTGCATATGGTAGACAACGGGGGGAAATTGCTTCCGGGATGAGGTTCAAAATGGAAGGGGGACATGGATCGAGGTGAGAACCAGTGCTGGCTACCAGACGTTGAGTGTGATCCTGGTCAACGGACTTGAAAGTTAATAAGGTTGGCTGAGTGCCCGTAAGGGGTGGACTCGAAGATGGTAGGGGGGCAGAGTGAGAGAAAGTCTGGAAGATGGAGCTGACTTTTTCCTCGAAGAAGCTGGCCAAGGCATCTGCCAGTGACTGAGAGCCTTCTAGGGGCGGCGTAGGGGGGTTGGATAGAGTGGTAACTACCCTGAATAGTTCTCCTGCCGAGTTCTTTGCCTGATTGATTTGAGTGGTAAAGTAATGGCTTTTCTCAGTGGTTATCAGTCTTTTATAAATGGAGAGTGCATTTTTATAGTTTGTTTTGTCTACAGGTCTGTAGTTGCGACGCCATTGTCTTTCGAGGTTCCTGCAGTATTGTTTCTGCATGCGTAGGGCCTCAGAGAACCATGGGGCTGAAGGTATTTTTCTGTTCCGGTGTGATGATTTGAGCGGGGCTAGCTTGTTACAGGCCATATCTAGGTTTGTCAGGTAGTTAGAGGATGCTTTAGTAAGGTCGTGCTCATTGGGGATATGATTGTCCTGCATCATCTCTGCTAATTGGGTTATATTGACATTTTTCCATTCTCTGTATGTTGAACGAGCTGGTGCAGTGAAGCTCGGTTTAATGGGGTTTGTTTGCACTGTGAAACAAATAGCTGAATGGTCCGTCCAGATGAGTGGAATTATTTGGGTGACATTTACAAGAGGACTGTTAGTAAATATACCATCTAATGTGTGACCTGCCTGATGCGTAGGGGAGTTAATAAGTTGCATTAGGCCTGCAGCTGAGAGGTCTGCAAGAAGCTGCGTGGTATCGTGGTTATCCAAAGTCTCAAGGTGAAAATTAAAGTCACCTTGTAGCGTAAAGTGAGGGGCGTCAGCGACTGCTTCAATTATACTGCCTATGTTAGCTAGAAACTTAGCCCTTGACCCTGGAGGGCGATAAAATAGCATTCCCTTGAAGGATGATTTTGCTGATAGGCCTAGGGTAAAGATGAGAGACTCATATTCTGGGCATGCAAATGGTTTACTCGTGAGTTTGAAGAGGTCTTTGTAAATTATGGCAATGCCACCACCTCTTTTTATTGGTCTATCTAATCTACAAACATTGTAGTTGATTGGAGTGGCTTCTGTGAAGTCGGGTCCTGAGGCGTCATCGCCCCATGTCTCGGTGACAAACAAAAGATCCAGTTTGTGCGCGCCGATGAGATCGGCGATTTCTATTTTGTGTTTGGGGAGGGATCTGGCGTTTATTAACGCTGCTTGAATTAATGGTGGGTCGTTTGTTGAAGGTTTCGCGGTACGTTTATTACAAGTAGGACATGAGAATGGGCCTAGGATGTGATTGGAGTAGGTTAGATGCGGGGGTGTATGTGGTTGGACCGCTAAGTGCCTCAGTTTTAGTAGTTCGTCGGAGGAGTAGATTAATCTCACCGTATCAGTAGGTGGTCGTGGTGCTGGAGTCCCAGGGTGAGTGGCCGTTGGCCCGTCCTCGGCGCGGACGAGCGCAGACGAGCTTGCCGTATGCGCGACTTCGGCGCGCAATCGGCGCGCCCGCCGCGCTCGTTCGCTGCGCATCCGGTTGCAGCACATGTTTATAGTGCAGAGGATGACATGGGAAGTGGGTGTGGTCAGCGCGAGTGGGGATGTCCGCTGCTGGGAGGCGGCGTTGCCCTGGCAACAGTATGCCGTGTCAGCCCTGGATCGGCTGGTCGGTCTGCTGCGAGTAATGGAGAATCAGGGGGAATTAGCAAGATAAAAACAAGTTATACAATTTTAAAAGAGCGTGCTAACTCCCGGCTTCCGCCTCAGGAGTGGAGTTATATGAACGCGCGTTTTTGGTCAGCGCGCGCTCATATAGTGCAAGTGGGCGTGGTCAGCACGAGTGGGTGTGTCCGCTGCTGGGAGGCGGCGTTGCCCTGGCAACAGTATGCCATGCCAGCCCTGGATCGGCTGGTCGGTCTGCTGCGAGTAATGGAGAATCAGGGGGAATTAGCAAGATAAAAACAAGTTATACAATTTTAAAAGAGCGTGCTAACTCCCGGCTTCCGCCTCAGGAGTGGAGTTCTATGAACGCGCGTTTTTGGTCAGCGCGCGCTCATATAGTGCAAGTGGGCGTGGTCAGCGCGAGTGGGCGTGTCCGCTGCTGGGAGGCGGCGTTGCCCTGGCAACAGTATGCCGTGTCAGCCCTGGATCGGCTGGTCGGTCTGCTGCGAGTAATGGAGAATCAGGGGGAATTAGCAAAATAAAAACAAGTTATACAATTTTAAAAGAGCGTGCTAACTCCCGGCTTCCGCCTCAGGAGTGGAGTTCTATGAACGCGTGTTTTTGGTCAGCGCGCGCTCATATAGTGCAAGTGGGCGTGGTCAGCGCGAGTGGGCGTATCCGCTGCTGGGAGGCGGCGTTGCCCTGGCAACAGTATGCCGTGTCAGCCCTGGATCGGCTGGTTGGTCTGCTGCCTGTAATGGAGAATCAGGGGGAATTAGCAAGATAAAAACAAGTTATACAATTTTAAAAGAGCGTGCTAACTCCCGGCTTCCGCCTCAGGAGTGGAGTTCTATGAACGCGCGTTTTTGGTCAGCGCACGCTCATGTAGTGCAAGTGGGCGTGGTCAGCGCGAGTGGGCGTGTCCGCTGCTGGGAGGTGGCGTTGCCCTGGCAACAGTATGCCATGTCAGCCCTGGATCGGCTGGTCGGTCTGCTGCGAGTAATGGAGAATCAGGGGGAATTAGCAAGATAAAAACAAGTTATACAATTTTAAAAGAGCGTGCTAACTCCCGGCTTCCGCCTCATGAGCTATCGCCCAACACGCCCACCTTATCCCAAATCTGGAACCTATAACAAACTAGGATGAAGATGGGAATGGGGAATGTAGCTAAATATGACAGGATGGTGTCAGTATGACCAGTAGAGGACGTCCAGGGAGAAAAGAGAATACCATTACATTCAGCTCCAACAACCCTCTTCTGACACTAACATAAACTCATGCGGAAGTTGAGGATTTACCTCATATCTGGACATCTGAAGCCTGTAGCCATCTTTGAGGCATACTAAGAGGCAATGCTAGTCTAATAGGAAACACTCTCAGTAGCGTAGGGTGCTAAATGTCAGAAACAAGGTCAAAAGTTAGGCAAGCGCTCCTGCGCAATGAGGCTACTCACGGCAAATCAAGGATATGCAAGCGCTCCTGCTAACAAAGGGCAGCCATAAAGACAAGCGCTCCAGCACGGTGATTCTAGGAGGGGAACACAGGTACAAAGAGGGCAGAGCAGCGCTCCTGTGCAACAAAGGGCAGCCAGAAAGACAAGCGCTCCAGTGCAGTGTTTCTAGGATGCAAACAAGGGTACAAGAGGGCAGAGTGATGCTCCTGCGCGGCTCCGATATTACTTGTAGGTGTTCAAAAACCGAAGGCGTCGTACAGGCATCAATACAAAGCGCCGTTCCAGAGGAAAGCTGCTGTTGTTATGCAGATTCCCCTGGAAGCGCTAGTGACGCGGTCAGCAGTTCCGGCAAGGATGGCTGGACAGCTAACTGCCAGGAAAACCCGGAAGTGAGGAGGCTCACCCCCGCAAGAGTCATGGTTTCCGCACAACACAGGCATACCGGTAACAGGGGTACGGGGGTAAGCAGGTGAACCATGACAGCGTGTGCTGATGCTTTATAGGAAACACAATTCAGCGAAGACATCGCAGACTTCATCAGCCTGCACGCCCTCCCCTCCGCTGACTACATCCTCCTAGGGGATTTCAACTTCCACCTGGAAAACAACACCGACACCAACACCATCACCCTGCTGGACAACCTCGCCAACCTCGGACTCAAGCAACTGGTGAACACCCCCACCCACTACGCCGGCCACACGCTTGACCCTGTCTTCTCCTCCAGCAAGCACATATCCTTCAGCCACTCCAACGGACTCCACTGGACTGATCACAGCTGCGTCCAATTCAGCTTCAGAAGAACCACGACCCACCACCACCCGCAACAGGTTCCTCGCAGGAGCTAGAACAAGATCACCGCCGACCAGCTCACTACCTGCCTCAGCCAGAACCCTCCTGCCAGCGCAACGGACCCCAACGAAGCAGCCAGCAACCTCACACAGTGGATCACCAGCTGCACAGACAACCTTGCACCACTGAAGACCCCTCCCAGCAGACCCGGCAGCAAGAAAGCCTCCTGGTTCACCGACAAACTCAAGAACTCCAAGAAGAACTGCCGCACCCTCAAGAAAGCCTGGAGCAACAACCAGACGACAGACAACATGACTGCCCTCAAGCACGCCAACCGCAAACACCACCAGCTGATCCGCACCACCAAGAAGACAGCATTCAAGGAACGACTGGACAACAACGCCCACAACAGCAAGGAACTCTTCAGCATCGTCAAAGAGCTCTCCAACCCCAGCGCCGGAAACAACGACATCACTCCCTCGCAAGACCTCTGCGACTCACTCGCCTCGTTCTTCCACAGCAAGATCGACGACATACACAACAGCTTTGGTTCACAGACCACGCACCCAACCACAGAGCCAATGACCGCCACCACCACCCTCCGCACCTGGACTCCGGTCAGCACCGAAGACACCACCCGCCTGATGAACACCATCCACTCCGGATCACCAACCGACCCCTTCCCCCACCACGTCTTCAACAAAGCCGACTCCATCATCGCACCCCAACTCCGGGACATCATCAACACCTCCTTCAACACTGCCACCTTCCCGGAGAGCTGGAAGCACACCAAGCTCAGCGCCCTCCTGAAGAAACCAACAGCGGACCCGACCGACCTCAAGAACTACCGTCCCATCTCGCTCCTCCCTTTTCCTGCCAAAGTGATCGAGAAGAGCGTCAACAGTCAGCTTGCCGCCTTCCTCGAGATGAACGGATCCCTTGACCACTCGCAGTCCAGCTTCCGAGCCAACCACAGCACCGAAACCACCCTCATTGCAGCCACAGACGACATCAGATCCCTGCTCGAAAAATGGGAAATAGCGGCCCTCATCCTCCTGGACCTCTCCGCAGCGTTCGACGCAGTCTGCCACCGCACCCTAGTGCAGAGCCTCAACAACATCGGAATCCAAGAGAAGGCACTGGAATGGATCACCTCGTTCCTCACCGGAAGAACCCAGAGGGTCCACCTCCCCCCGTTCAGATCCGAGGCCACCGAAGTCTTCTGCGGCGTACCACAGGGATAATCACTCAGCCCCACCCTCTTCAATGTCTACATGAGCCCCCTCGCAGCCATCGCACGCCAACACAACCTCAACATCATCTCCTACACCGACGACACCCAGCTGATCCTCTCCCTCACCAACGACCCCACCGCCGCCAGAACCAGCCTACACGAAGGGATGAAAGACGTCGCGGAATGGATGAAGAACAGCCGCCTGAAACTGAACTCAGACAAGATGGAAGTCCGCATCCTGGGATCATCACCCTCTGCCCGGGACGACTCCTGGTGGCCCCCTTCCCTGGGCACCGCTCCCAAGCCAACGGACCACCCACGGAACCTGGGCTTCATCCTGGACTCCTCCCTCTCGATGACCAGTCAAGTCAACGCCGTCTAGTCGTCGTGCTTCAACACCCTGTGTATGCTCCGGAAGATCTTCCGGTGGATCCCCACCGAAACCAGGAAGACGGTCACCCAGGCACTCGTCACCAGCCGACTAGACTACGGAAACACCCTCTACGCCGGAACCACAGCCAAACTTCAGAAAAGACTCCAACGCATCCAGAATGCCTCCGCACGACTCATACTGGACATCCCCCGACACAGCCACATCTCCGGACACCTGAGAGACCTGCACTGGCTCCCTGTCAGCAAGAGGATCACATTCAGCCTCCTCACCCATGCACACAAGGCTCTCCACGACTTGGGCCCCAGGTACCTCAACACCCGCCTGTCCTTCTACACTCCCACCCGCCAGCTACGATCCACCAGCTTCGCCCTCGCCGCCGTTCCACGCATCCGCAGAGCCACCACCGGAGGAAGATCCTTCTCCTACCTGGCAGCCAAGACATGGAACTCCCTCCCCATCCACCTCCGACGGACCAAGGACCACCTTTCCTTCTGGAAGCCACTCAAGACCTGGCTCTTCGAGTAGTAGCAGACCCCCCCCAGCGCCTTGAGATCCCTCTGGGTGAGTAGCGTGCTATACAAATGCGATGATTGATTGATTGATTGATTGATTGATTGATTGATTGATTGAATCCCAGACGTGGTGAAACTTGACTTTAGAGTTAATACTCTTTTTAAAAATAAATTCTGGCAAATTGTTTGAATCCTGAGACAAACTGCTGATCATGCAGCAGCCAGGTATTAAAATGCCATCTTCAGGATCTGTAGTGTAATTCCTATTTTCCCAATAGGCTCTGCGCATTGGAATAACATAAACGATAGTTTAGACGTAGGACTGAGGTCGACTAGGTCTCTATTGAATATGTTAGACTTAATTTAGGTTTGCCAGCTAGCTCAGAGGTCACTAGAAATGTTCTCGAATGAACAGGGTGGAGTGAACTTCCCTGATTAGACAAGAAGGGAGTCAGCTTCTGACAACCGCATAAACATGACAACTTTGCTCCCCAAAATAAGGAGTATATCTCCAGAGTCATGTGAAAACAATAGATAGCTATTTCACTCAGTCAATCGTGCATACTTAGTTTCACCAGAGTGCAGAGAAATAGAGAGAACAGCATTTTGAATAAAAGGTGTTATTTATTGAGCAGTCTTCTTTCTCATGCAAGAGAAATGAATTGCCACAATTGCAATACTTGTTATGAAGTAAAGTGCGTACAGTAAAAGGAGTATTATGAAATAATACTGTAAAAGCATTGATATGGTTTCTGAGCTATATGATACGTAAAAGGTATAAAATATATACAGTTACATACAATGATAAAAGTTTGACTAAACGTACTCAACTGGTGCTTCTAAGATACGTCTACCCCGATGTACCTAACCTAAGCCTAGTTCGTGGGAAGGAGTAAATGAGCTGCAGTTTAAGTTAAGTTAGTTTTTGCCAAGAATCTGACTCAAGAATTCTCTAAGGATCCAATCAGCTCCGTACCTTGGTTTTAGAATGAAGGAGGTCTTGTATCTCGTTCTCAGGATTCGATCTCCCAGTAACCCGCAAGGGTGACTGGAAACACTGGAACTGGATTTTCTCGGCAGGTGAAAAAGACAGCATCTTTCTCAGTGCGTCAAATGGGAGGGACGGCTTCCTTCGGCACTTGCATCAGCTGGGCTTCGGATAAGTAGATAGCCATTCTGCTCCAAACCACTGTGTGTATGCTTAAGGCAATCTCTGGTATATTTATACCTGGAAGGTGCCGTGTTTGACGTAAGGTTGGACATAAGACGTCAATAAAAGATGTCACTAAGAACTGGCCATTCTTTCAGTGCTCGCAGGAGTTCTAGGACAAATCAAGACAAAAGCATGGGGAATTGCCCGGTTGCTGGAGGTTTGGTTTGTTGAAAGAACTTGTTGTACTTTCTAGGAGTCTAAGGAAGTAGCCTTGCCGTATTTGGTTTGCATTGGCTATTACTAAATATGGATTTGATTCTTATGCCTTTATAAGGGTATGATTTGTTATACCCACATAAGGGCATAAATCAGGAATATTTAATTAGAGTCCTAGATACGATCATAACAGATCAAGTTGCGGAATAAATACGTTCCAGATCAATTATCATTGGTGCATGGTCAGAAATAATAATGGGCCCTAATTCAGCCGGAATCAAATTCTGTGAGAGATTTCTGTCTAAAAAAATATAATCTATTCTAGATGAGGAATGATGGGTGAGGAAAAAAGGAGTATTGTAGAAGGTCAGGATTGGAAATACGTCAGGCGTCATCTAAACCTCTGGGAGAAACTGATCTGTGGTAAGCTATCTTCATATTGTTAGGAATGTATTTGTATTCCGATGTATTTGTATTCCGATTTTGCCATCTAAATACCATTTATAAAGGGCTAAACAGTAGGGAAGATTGGACAAAATGCCTATAAGTAATAGGAACATTGGTACCTCTGCCATCTAAATACCACTTATAAAGGGTAAACAGTAGGGAAAATTGGACACAAATACCTAATAGTAATCCCCGGAATCTGTCACTGTAGAGACTCTTCTTTCCTCTCACTTTATCCTGAAATATTAAACTGGGATCCCCTTTTTTCCCCGTTATCCTCCCGTAATAGTTCACAAATTATTAGGCACAAGCGCTTAAATCAGGACTCACATTTATAACCCTGTTTTTTCATCCAGACAGCGACAACCGAAAAAATTATTCCATATACGGGAACTGACTGCCCACTGGCAGGGTCAGGTTCATTTCAATCCCATGGGCCCAGGAGCAAACATACATATATACCAAAATGCCCGACCCGAATATTATTCAAAAAACACCGTAAGAGAATTTAAAAGGCAATGCGATGCAGTCACGCCTTCTCTACTGCAGCCAAAATAGCGTATTTTAATTTTAATTTCATGCCACAGGAATTTGGTTGATCACCAACACTCCTCTTCACTTATAAACAAACGCGCTCATAGACGCGTTCGGCCAAACATATATAAATCTCAAAATATCCAATACTGGTTAAAAAAAAAAAAAACGCCCGCTAGTACTGGCCTGCCAATACCAAGCGCGTTCCGATTGGTTAATATTAACCAATACGTGATGGGTATTCGTGAGACATCAATTTACATATAAGTATTGTAATCCCCATCACAGGATTGGTGGATAGAACTTTATCCTCAACCAATCACAATTCGACCATGGGTTCTTAACAGAGAACTGCCCGAGCTGACCTTGCATTCAAGGCAGACCCCACAGACAGCGGATCATTTCCATAAGGAAGAGGTGAGTGCACGGCAAAGCTTTGCTCCATTAGGAATTCAATAGAACAGTTAGAGAATGCATACAGCATAGATATTCATACAGTGTTGCCTTTCTTAAACTAACTGCAGGTATTTTAACAAAGGCCAGGATAGACTACCAGATGGACATTGGAATCCCGTGCCATTCGAGTAGGTGAGCATTAATTTTGCCCCAGTTTTTCATACACCAGTCTATCAAAATACATCAGGATAGTACCCTGACCATGGTCTTCTTCTTTCTTTTCCTAAACAAAGACAATTACTGAAATAGCCAAGAGGGAGAAACAGACCAGAAGGGACTAACTCTAAAATCAAGTTACCCTAACTGGGACTTCATGAACACTCCAAATGGTATACTCTTTACCTTATTGATGTTTATGCGCCAATCGGTTAACATAAGACGTTGTAAACTAAAACCCTGGCGTTTTTTCTCCCTCCCCCTTCTTTTACTTACAGGCAACCCTGGCCTAGCCTTTAAATAAATCGAACAAAATCTATCTTTTACATTTCACCAACAAACCTGGGACGGCGAACCAAGGGGAATTTTTTCGAACTTAAATAGGTATAACAGGTAGACATCTATCCTTTGTAAAATAGAATGAGACAACCACACTTAACTGTCAATGATACTAATCTAGTAATCCTGGTCCAACAGGACAACCCACTAGTAGCAGATACTATAGAAGGCTCAAGTAATACTGCTTTCTGGTTTCAAGAAGTTTTACTCAGAAGACTTATATAAGTCCATCTTTCAACTAGGGGTAAGGTGACTTCCTTTAACCGTCAAAACTTTTTCCCTTTGAATTCTGGGTCTTCCACCAAATAGATAGTATGAAGGCTGCTCCCTGCCTCCCTTTCCATTTATGTCTCTAACGGTCCATGAATAACCATGCGCCAACTGTCAGAATCGCAGATTATAGGGACTTTTTTCTATATGTTAACAA
Source organism: Lissotriton vulgaris (assembly GCF_964263255.1). Lineage (NCBI taxonomy): Eukaryota > Metazoa > Chordata > Amphibia > Caudata > Salamandridae > Lissotriton > Lissotriton vulgaris. The sequence continues at coordinate 135,807 of NW_028252909.1, forward strand.
TGTTATCTGTGTCCCTCTTTACCCCCTTAAACAATAAGCAGACTTTGAGCAACTAGAATGATGCCAACTCTATTAAGAAATTGTATTCTGTATACTGCTGTTATGTTCAAATCTCAATTCTAAAAGTAATGTAACAGAATTTAAAGTCAAGTATATGAGTCATAAGGGTCAGTAGCAATATCATATGTAAGAAAGGGACCATAGGATAAGTATAGGAAACTTATTGCTTGATTAGGAGGGAAATATGGAGACAAAAAACTGTACAATTGTTTACTTAGCCTTCAAAATCATATGATTTATGTATTTTGATCTAGCCTATGTGCATGTTTCTTTTGGTGTGAAATTGTACAATACAGCCATTATACAAAATGTTTATTGCATTAGTCTTACGTATATTATTTGTACGATATCTATTTCAGGGCGATTGTTAACACTCCCTGGTGAGGACAGAATAAATCTTGTCTTGATAAAGGTGGTAACCAATAAGAGAACCCACCAAAACGCGTCAACTCGACTTACCGTACAATTCAAGTCTCCATAACCAGATCTGATATGCCGATGTCGTAGCAGTACAACACTGGTTGTTAAACCAAGGAGCAGGATTGTACAAGTTGTAACCAACAATTTTTATGTTGTACCCATCTTTGTCTGTTCTCGATAGTGCGGGTCATTATTGAGTGAATTGTTTTATTGTGTTTTATTCTTAGGGATTTAGATTAGTTTGCTCTATTGTATGTTTTAATTTATTCAAAATAAATGATTTTTTAACTTTCATATGTTTCTGTTGTATGTAACTTTGACACTGTAAGGTTTAGCATTCTAAACCTCCACTTAGCTTGGTCTCAAAGGAATCCTCTTCTTCCTTGGTTTAATAATCCCGTTTCCCTTGGCTGCCTCAAGGGGTACCTCTCCCTTTTTTACTCCCAACCAATAAGGGACAAACAAACAAAACCTGAACCAGGCGCATGCCTGGGAGGAGACCTACAGGATAACATCTGGAATAAACCAGGGGAGGATACCTGGTCAAGCCAGAAAGTAGGCGCTAATCAAACAGACCATTTCCTAACATCACAGGACCCATTGTGGACGCCATTGATAGGCATTATGGAAACTATATCTTCAGCACTACTGCAACACTCTAGAGCTGCAAATCGATCTCTTGCACATTTTGGCATCCCACGTGGTTGGCATAGACAGAAAAATACAAGAATTAAATTCACTCATTGAATGGGTACAGAAAGACCCCCATACAATGTACCATGAATGCCAATGCTCCGGAACAATGAACCAACTTAAAGCCCTACCTACAATTCTAACAGACATTCTGGCAGAGGTAAAAAACAAAACAACTGACCACCATAACAGTATCTCAAGCCCCTGCACAGAAAATGATTCAGACCATTTGAAGCACACTACTAGCTTTGACACTTCAGTAAATGAGGAAACAAGTGTGGACGCAATGGAAGGCATATCAACACTTTTTACATCAGACAGAAACACCCCAAAGTATGCCATTGCAACACAAGGACACCCAAGAACTTGACGATCAACTGACTGAAGAAACAAGGCAACAATCAAATGGGCAACAAAAATGTTGCAATCTTTTAACCAAACATGAACAAAGGAGATTGAGAAAAGCTGGACAAAACAAGCAACAAAGTCAAAAAGCAACAGCACTCTTCAAGAGACATCACTTGTAAACTACCAGTATATAAAGTCGCCCGGATCAACTCCAGTAAATGGGACGAAGGGGAAAAATTCAAGCAAAAGGGCACAGGAAGAAGTAGGGGAAGTTAGGCAAGAACGCGATCATCACAGATCAAAGACGCCCTCAACAGACCCAACAACAGTACAGCCAAGTAGTCTAAAAGACTCTCAGTCCATCCAAGGCAACACAAAAAACAATTTGCAGATGGCGCACCAAAACATACGACTCGAGCAGAACAAAAAAGCATATCCCATTATTTTTCAAAAATTAAAAAGGCTCAAAAAGAAAATTTCATGGCCACAGTGCACCAACCAAGAACTACAATGCAAGGGCCAGAGATTTCAAGAGTCCACTTGCCGGCATTTGGCATCGAGGCAATAGTACAGGACAAGATCACCAATTAGTACAATCCAGTCAATAAATTTAAAATAAGCACTCAAAACATGTTTTTGGTCCCAAAAGAAAACAAAGAACTAAGGGGCATATTATCAAGGACTGGTGTTAAAACTATCGCGTTTTATCGGCAGAAAACGGCTGATAAAACGGCGATAATGGGCTTGATAATACGCCCTTGTTACTTCCCATAGAAGCCCATTTTCTGATGTTAGCATGGGCTTCTACAGGAATTAACAAGGGGGTATTATCAAGCCAATTATCGTTGTTTTATCGGCAGTTTCCTGCCGAAAAAACTGTGATAATTTTAACACCGGTAATATGCCACTTACTTTCCCAGTAGGCCTAACAACACTTTAATTATCCCACATTATAGCTCCAGAAGTAATCACAACATCCTTAATCAGAGTGCCATTTTAAAACTCGCCAATTCAATCGAAACACTAAAACACCTGAATAAAAATCATAATGAAAGTATTGAATTCAAACCACTCTCAAATGTAAAGGGGAGAGACAAGACAGTGGTAACTTGGAGTGATCCAAAGATTGCAAAGTATTTTGGCAACACAGAGAAGAGTTCACCAAATGGGGATTTGAAATTAGATTAACAGAAATTGAAAGATAACCAGGCCCGTTATGCCCGATGGCAGAGTCAAGATCACAAACTGACTGCGGACTACTACGGGTGGCAGTTGGCCGTACCGCCAGCACCAAGGAAGGATGGACGAACCTACTTATCATCCACCAAGGTTCAACAAGAGCAACCAGTCAGACTCGGAAAGTGCTACCCCAACATCAAGTTCCATGGACCACAGGAAAAATGAAGCATGAAAATCTAATGTGACATTATGCTCATGGAACATAAACGGACTAGGCAGCAAAATAGTGGATGTAGATTTATTAACATTTCTAAAACAATTTGATATCTTATTACTTCAAGAGACCTGGTCAATAACATCGATTCAGATAAATGGCTTTAAAGAATTCCAACAATATGCCACCAAAAGAGGTTCACTTGGTAGGGCAGCCTGCAGATTATCAATGTACCTGAACACCAGCATACCATGGACGTACGATCTAATTGGCTCTGAACAAACATGGATTCAGTGTATCAAAATTGAACTACCATCAGACCTCTGCTCAGGATCATAGGACTCCCAAGACATACGGTCATTGGTAATTTGTAAAATCTACATTCACCCAGAATCTAAGACGAAACAAGAAAAAATCAGGACCCTCAAAGCACTGGTCAAATCTTTTCAATCCACCTTCCCACAGGCGAGATTGGTAGTGTCAGGCGAATTCAACATGTTTTTATTACAAGTGGACCACACACCAAATATCCAACAAAATAAACTGAAATGCAAAATAATTCCGCCAATGATAATAAATCTCAGAAAAAAGGACAGATATGGCCAGCTATGTACCTTAAATTCTGGTGAAATCGGTATGATCACTTTGAATGGCCTTTTTCCACAAGACCAGCCTGCAGCCATGACCAGAATTGCTAAACAGGCTCAATCAGTCCTAGATTATACCATAGTGGACTTGGAGGTACTTCAAAGGATTGCTAGCTACCAAATAATTCACAAATTGGAGAGAGATCATAGGCTGCAATCAATTGATCTTAGCTTTCAATATGTAAGGGCACCAGCAAGTAACAACTTGACGGAAACCCCTAGCCCATATAATCTAAAACGACTCCCATAGAATGAAAAGAATGTTGAAGAAATTATGACCCATGTAAAAAATGAACAGGAAAAAGGTGAAGAAAAAAGATTGGCAGAGCATCGGGCCAAGTGGGAAAAGATGATCATAAGTTTAACCTACAAATTCGGTTCCCAAAACAAAAGCCATAGAAGTAAATCAAGCAGATTATGGGTGAAGACACAGTGCGACAAATTCACAAATTAAGGCAAAAATACAAAAAAGAGGTTTGGATAGCAAAGAAAAATCAACAAACAGAAACATGGCAAAAACTATTGGAAACAAGCAAATCAAATATTACCAGGAAATTTTGGGCAGAAATTAATAAAATAGGAAACGGAGCATTTCACGAACACAACACAAATATACTATAGGCAGATTGGATTCATTACCTAGAACAAAATCAAGGGAACAACTGCAATGTTCAAGTACTGGAATCAGATCGCACTACTCACCTGCAACACAAAAGGGAAGAATCCGAACATAACTTTGTTGAAAATTGAATCAGACCACATCAAGAACAAACGGTTATAAAACAACTGAGGACTACTGGCGCACCTGGCCCAAACTGCTTGCCAAATGGGCTCTTTAAACACGACCAATTGTTCTGGGCAGAATACCTTACCACATTGTACAAGCACGCCTTTCAAACGGGAAGTATACCATCATCATGGAGAGAGAGCATTTTGCATCTAATTGTTAAAGCAGGCGCTAGATCGGACCCAGCGAACTATAGGCTGATCGCTCTTATTGACATAGAGGTCAAAATATACGCATCAAACCTCTTGATAGCACTGGAAGAATGGGTCACCACGAATGAGATCCTCCCAATCACACAGACTGGATTCAGGCCGGGAACAAACACGTTGTGCAACTTGTTCACCTTAAACCTTCTTGTCGAAATAGCAAAGGACAAACCAGCAAAATTGTACACCTGTTTTGTCGATTTAAAAACAGCGTTCAACACGGTACCAAGGGTGATTCTATTGCAAAAGATGGCAAACAGGGGTATCCCACCAAGGTTACTGTGGGCAATCATCAACCTATACACATCCACCTGGGTCAAGATAAAATTAGGTGATGGTGAAAGAACAACAGCAAAGATCTCAACCCATATTGGCCTAAAGCAGGGATGTGTATTGGCCCCAACTCTTTTTAACATTTTTACTGCAGACCTGGATAGGAGGATTTCGGAAATTCAAAGCGATCCCCCAAAGTTAGCACACCGCAAAATGAGTAGCATGCAGTACGCAGATGGCATCGTCCTATGCAGACAGACCCCAATGGGCCTACAATACTCCATCACAAGGTTGCACAAATACACCAGAGAGCATGGTTTGCTCATCAGTCATAAAAAACGAAGGTCATCTGTTTTTCATCACGTACAGGGCAGCAAAAATTCAAATGGCACGCAGCAGGAAACAACAAAGAGCAAAGCGTCACATACAAGTACCTAGGAGTAGCGGTCGACTCAAGGTTGACCCTAAAAGGTAACTTACTGTATAGAAACACCCAGGCTAACAAACTAAGCTTCGCTCTAAATGTATTGAAAACGAAACTGAAGTGCCCATCCAACTTATACTTGCTAAAAGTAATTGGAGCTAAATTTCTCCCAACCCTCATGTACGGCTCCAAATGATTCAGAGGACAAGACGCAAATTTCCTGAATCTACAACAATCAGAGTTATTTAAATACATCTTTATTATCCCGAAGTTTGTATCAAAAGCACAAGTACATCTGGAATTTGGGCTATCAAACCAGCACCCAGTAAGACAAGCAGCAATATTAGAAATGTGTTGAAAACTAAAAGCTGCACAAGAGGATTCGTTGATGGGACACTGTGGGATCGAAATAAAGAATCAAACAAAAGGGAAAACCGCCTGGAACACAGTCCTAGAATAAGCATTGATAAACCTCAAAATGCAAGAAGCATGGAACACCAATTACACCTTTTAAAAAAATAGCCAATAATGCGGAAAAACAAAAAGCCTGAATCACAGATAAAGCCGCACTAGCAAAGAAAAAACATGGCTGGATGGTATTAGCTTCCTATGAGAGATGCTCCCCACAACCATATTTAGTTAACCACATCACAATAACTACCCAACAACTGCTACTTCGAACTCGGATGGGGCATTTATCTCAAAAGATCAGGTTCCTGCATGTAAACAAACATGGCCAACATCACTCTGCAGAGCCTGCGGCCAAGCTGATTCATTTAAGGAGCATTTGTCCATCCCTGAATAACCTGAGATGTTTTTATCTATTACACGCATTTCGCACATTTCAAATTAGATAATGTTGGCCAGCTGTTATGTTAGCATTGAACAGCTAACCAGGTAGCATGCAAGGCCACCAGATTCTTGCAGAATGTTAGCTTCTTAATACAGAAAAACGAAAAACGAAAAACAGTGTATGAGATCAAATGCTTAAAACCAAAGGACTGAGGTGTTAAAAATAGTTTAGAACCAGAGGCGTGGCTTGAACGCCGTACAAGATGGCGGACTGATCTCGGAGCTCCGTCAGCCGTCCACCGGACCCGGCGATTTTCTCCGCGTTTCCTGACCAAATGCGAGCGCTGTCGCTGGAATCCGCCGCCGGAACATGAGGTGAGCAGGGGGAACTAATCTGCTCTCCTCGCAACCGGCGGTGTCAGATTATAACATCTGCGACGCGCTTCGCTCGTCAGCGGCCGCCATTTTCGCCACTCTAAGTGCGCAACGCTCTTTTCCTCAAAACGCCGCTTTTTCACTGCCATGAATGCAACGCGGTTATTACAAGCACCGGACTCTTGCTTTTCTTGCCTCCTCTTCACCACTTTACCACCTCATTTGTAAAGTGTATTTACTAGCTCTGTGACAGAAAACGATGAGGTATTTTCTTCTCTCCTAACTGAATGCTAGTTCCTCGTGTATGTGAACTTCTTTTCCACAATATTCTGTCGCATTGCTCTACATTGACTCTGCAGTTCAGCCACCATTTCATTATGCGCTTTCCTTGACATGAGGTGATATTTTTCCTATATAATCTTCCTTATTTCTTTGAGAAGGCAATATAAAAACTTTTGTGGAAGAACATTGTGCTTATTCTCTGCACTCCTACGCAAGTTGTGGTCTTAATACACTTCTTTTTCCCGTTATTTATGGGGAAGCTTCGACAACTCAAGCTTACAGCCCCCAAAGCTAAACCACAGCTTTCCTCAGACTCTGACTCTGCGTCTCACGTCATGGATGACTCTGTTCCTGTCAAACCGTCCACAGCTCAAGGCGCAATTCCTAAATCGGCTACACCTAATAAGCCTCTTCAACCTGCTTCAATCAAACGTCTGAAAAAAGACCCTCCATCTCCGGATTCCTCGGCGCATTCTGCGTCAATGGATCTTATTCTGGAGGAACTTCGTGCACTCAAACCCTTCATGGCTGAAACGACTAAAACTTTACAATTCCTTCACGACAAATGGTCTACTCTGGAATCAAGGGTTTTACTGGTGGAACAATCTACAGAATCTCTTCAAACCTCCTGTGCAAAAATTACACTTTTGGAAAAGGATATTTCAATCTTGAAACGACAGTCGGAAGAGTTGGAAAATCGTAATAGAAGGAATAACCTCCGCCTTTATAATCTTCCGGAACTTACAGAAGGATCCGATCCGACAGCTTTCTTCCAAACATTTTTGCCAAAAATTTTGGACCTTCCTTCTTCCACCTCTCTTAATATTCAACGTGCGCACCGTCTCGGCCCTAAAGTCTCCACCAAGCCCAGAGGAGTCATCATGCTGTTCCTCCAATACACAGATCTTCTCCAAGTATTATCAGCAGCAAAGACTAAAAAACAAATTATGTGGGAGGGTCGCAGGCTATACTTATCTCAAGACGTTGCTAAAGTCACAGCTGATCGTCGAAAGCAATTCCTTGATTTAAGACCGCGTTTGAGAGATCTTGGCGCTCGTTATGGACTGCTTCATCCATGTCTCTTCAAGGTGACCTACAAAGACAGAACAACCACTTTCGAAGATCCACTCGTCCTGGAGGAATTTCTTCGTCGTCATGAGACTGTTAACATGGACACTGCAAGACCTGTTTAATCATCTCTGTTTTACCTTGCTCTCTAGACTTGTCTCCCTCCAAGTCCCTTGTCGTTTCTTGTTTCTAATGTTTGTATTTTACTGATTGCCTCCTATATTTCTACAGTCTGCCCTCGTTGTTCAATTTCTCCGGTACTCTTCTTCTCTCATTCTTCATATGTACGCCTAATGTTCTTTCCAATTTTTATCTCTTCACAGATCCCAACCTTATGTCTCTCCATCCCGGTGTATCCGTGCTTCCATTCATTTGTTCCTTCGCTGGTTCCTACGGTGTTCGACGATGTGAGTTTCCGTTGTTGATGTCGTCCTCTTCTGGCGTCGTCATCCCTCAACTCTCTTGATTTATTCGTTGTTAGTTACGATGTTGCTTCTCTCTGTCCTCATCGCTATCTCTTTTCTATTACTTCTTTCTTCTCTTTCCTTACTCAATTCTTTCTCTTTATTCCTCTACTTTATCATCTATATTCTCTCTTGCTCTTTTTCTCTTCTATCTCATATTTTTTCGCATTTTTACTTTACCTTACTTCACATTTTCACTTATCTCTTACTATATCTTACCTCATATCATTTTACTAATCTTGTAAATTCCGAGTAGTTACTTGGAATGTTAAAGGGTTAAATAACCCCATTAAACGTCAGCGCGTCCTCACCCACCTGGCTAGGCTCAAGGCCGATGTAGCTCTAATACAAGAATCCCACCTTTCTGATGCAGAAGCTACTAAACTTAAAAGATGCTGGGTAGGACATGTTTTCCATTCTCCTGCTTTAGGTAAGAAAAATGGTACTGTTATTTTATGTCATAAGAAGTTAAATGTTTCTGTTGTTACTCAAGAACATGATGATAGTGGACGTTGGGTTATTACTAAGCTCCTTATTGATAAAATACCTATTGTTATCTTTAATGTTTACGCTCCTACAGGTGTTGATAAATTGTTTTGGCCTGCTATTTCTGATAAATTAGTTACTCTTAATGAACAATATGTTATTTTCGGTGGTGATTGCAACCAAGTCCTAGACCCTTTCCTTGATAGAAATTCCAAAGTAAAATTTATCCCTTCCAAGATGCATTCCCAGTTTAGTGCCTCGATTCAAAACTATGCTCTAGTTGACATTTGGAGATTATGTAACCCTGACCTTAAAGAATACACGTTTTATTCCCCCACCCATCATTCTCAATCTCGTATAGATTATTTGTTTCTCAGTAAATCCCTAGCACAACTAGTCACTCATTCAGAAATAGGTTCCATTCTAATTTCAGACCATGCCCCCGTTTTTGTTGATATTGACCTCATTCCCTTCTCCCCTCATTCGGGACGTTGGAGATTCAATAATTCTCTACTTTTAGACCCCATTTTCACCACTAAATTTATAGAGTTTGCCTCTGAATTTTTTACACTAAATCACCTCCCTGAGTCTTCCTTTGTCAATGTTTGGGACTCTTTCAAAGCAGCTGCTAGAGGATTTATCATTAATTTTGTCTCTCAAAAGAAAAAACAGTCGATTCTCAAGTCAACTCAAATTTTGGATAAAATAAAGAAACTAGAATATACATATTATAATTCTACCTCTGAATCTTCACTTCGTGAACTTATCTCTGCCAAAATTGAATTCAATAGATTTACTACTAACGCAGCTTCCAACTCTCTTCTTAAATGTAACTCCCGCTATTATGGAGGTCAAAACAAAATGGGCAAACTTCTAGCTAACTACCTAAAAATACGCAAAGAAAGAACAAAGATTGAGTCCTTGCTGGATTCAGCCGGTGTTTCTCTGTTCAAAGACAAAGATATATTAGCTCAGTTTGTCTCATTTTACCAAACTTTATACACTCCTGAGTCTGGCCCTGCCCCTGATGACCTTTTATCATATTTCCAAGATATCCCCTCCCCTCAATCTTCTCATGTAGATTTTCAATCCTTGGAGCTGGATATTTCCCCCTCTGAAATCTCGCATGCGGTTTCCATTCTCCGAAAAGGCAAAGCTCCAGGGCCAGACGGTTTTACTATTGAGTTTTACAATCATTTCTCTTCCCTTCTCCTCCCTAAGCTTTTACTATTATTTCAGTCCTTTGTCCAATCTGGATCTTCTCAGGGATCTTTTCAGGAAGCGTTAATTTGTCTCATACCCAAGCCAGATAAAGATCATACGTTATGTAAAAATTATCGTCCAATCTCTCTGGTAAACACTGATTATAAAATCTTCGCCAAAATTATAGCCCTTAGACTCGATCCTCTATTACCAGAACTTATCGGTCCGGAACAATCCGGTTTCGTTAAAGGTCGCTTATCGTCCGACAATTCTCGTGTTTTCTTTAACATTTTAAATAAAGCGTCCTCTCTTCCATCTCCTTTGGCTGCCATCTCTCTCGATGCCGAAAAGGCCTTTGATAGAATAGGATGGGATTTTATGTTTCAAGCTCTTCGTTGGTTTGGTTTTCCACCTAAATTCATTTCTCTCATTTCTTTACTTTATTCCAGCCCCCATGCCTCCATCTTTGCCAACGGTATTACTTCTGATTATTTTCCTCTTCGAAGAGGGGTTCGTCAAGGATGTCCTTTATCTCCTCTTTTATTTATCCTAGCTTTAGAACCCTTCTTAACTAAAATTAGACGAGATGAGCACATTTCTGGTTTTCAATATGGCCCCCAACAACAGATCAAATTATCGGTCTACGCGGATGATATTTTATTTTACTGCTCCGACCCTCAAACAACTCTACCTTCCTTCCTCAATCAAGTATCTGCTTTCTCCATTGTATCTGGTTATAAACTAAATACGGACAAATGTGAAATACTCCCCCTGAACCCATTATGCCTCAAACATCTATTCGACACCTCTGGTTTCTCCTGGCAACCTTCTAAGATTAAATATTTGGGTGTCTGGTTCGCCCCTCGCCTTTCTGATACCCTCAAATTTAACTTTGATTCTCTTTCTACTAAGATCACCAATTCTACCACACGTTGGAATCCTCTCTTTCTTTCTTGGTGGGGACGATTGGACTCCATAAAAATGATGCTGGCGCCTTTGGTTTTATACACCATTTCTATGACTCCTATTCATATCCCAAATCATTACTTCAAGTCCATAGATTCTATTTTGTTGAAATTTTTATGGAAAGGAAAAAGATCTCGAATAGCTCTTTCAGTTTTGAAGAGAGACAAATCTATGGGTGGGGTCAAATTCCCCAATTTTAAAGCGTATCATAATGCCTTTTCTTTAAAACAAGCTCTACGCTGGCTCACTTCAGATCTTCCGTACTATCCTCCACTATGGCTTACGCTAGAATCATCCTTCCTCCATCCCTATGACTTCAATGAAGTTCTTTCCTTTTCCTCTAATGTTTCTTCTCTTCGGTCCCCTATAATTTCTCGCACTCGCTCCCTTCTCCAGCCCTACTTATTATCTTCTTATCCTTCTACTTCTTCTCTTCACACTCAACCTATTTGGCATAACAAACATCTTCAAATTCGCAACCGCTCTCTCTATTGGAAATCTTGGCACTCTCGTGGTTTAAAATGGATTTCTCAACTTCTTTCTGATACCGATCCTCTCCCCTTTCACCTTCTTCAAGAACAATTTTCACTACCTTCCTCTTCTCGTAAACAATATTTATCGCTGATTCCTTCCCTTCTCCAATATCTCTCCGATCTTCCCTCCACCAACTCTATTCCTATACCTCATCTTTCCATCTCTAATGCCCTTGACCAATCTCCCTCTGCTTCTTTTCTATATAAAAATCTACAATCGTCGACTGAACGCTCTAAATCTAAGGTTGAGCTGGCTTGGGAAAAAGACTTGTCTCAAGAGTGGCTCCCTATTTTTTGGGATAAGATTTGGTCTAAAATTCACAAAACATCTAGAGCTGCTAATACTACCCAAACCTTATTTTTTATATACAATCGTACATTATACACTCCCTCTATTTTGTCATCTTTCTCATCAGACACTCCCTCCACCTGTTGGTCATGTTCTTGTCCTATAGCTGATTTGAAACACATGCTATTTGAATGCCCTCCCATTCTCCGTTTCTGGCATTTAGTTTGGTCTCAAATCCAAAAACTTTTCAATATCACTCATCCCTTTTCCATCCTTCATATTTTTCTGGGTTCCCTTTCCCCTGATCTTCCTGGATCTCACCTCAAACTCAAACTACTGGACCTCCTGATTGCCATAGCCTTTCATCATATTACATCACATTGGAAACAGGCTAATGATGTTTCCTTCACTGCATGGTGGAACGCAGTGTGTTTTAACCATCGTCTAGACACAAATTTTGTATCCCCTATTTCCCTAGCAATTCAACGTGACCTACTATGGATACCCCTTACCGAATACCTATCCCAGTTCTCCAGACCACCTCCCACTTCTCCATTACGCAATGTCGAAGTTCAAAAACCACCTTGAATGTTTAGTCTTAATATATATGAATCTATCGATGCACATTATGTTTTCTTATTGTTATTTCTACGATTTTTACTTCTAATGATTTTCCCTTCTCCTCAATATTCTTGCATCTCTTCAATATACATTGTTTTCTTTACGTTATTTTTCATGAATAATTCCACTGTAATGTAAGAGAAAAAGTTGTGTTTTTATAACTTATGATTGTTTCTTCCTGTACTACTGTACTACTTTGCTAATCTCATTCCTTAATAAACTTCAAACTTAAAAAAAAAAAAAAAATAGTTTAGAACCTAAGACAACGTACATTTTTTTTAAATGCGATTGCAGAGATTGCCTGTGTATTTTTTAATTTTTTTACCTTTTAAACGCCAATCGAAAGATTTTAGCACAAAGATTGTAAAGGTTTTAATTAACTATATACAATTAAATGTACTTACTTATTTGTACATGTACCTACAAATAAACCACCTTCCAACAGAAGCACTGCTTTGTCTGGGTTCCCCACGTCTAAAGCAACAACCTTGAGTATGTGCACTTTGCACCACAGTCTTTTTGTTTTCTGGGAGACCCACAATCTTACAGGTTCCCTGGGGTTGATTCACCCACCGTGGTCGTATTTTCAATGTAGGGTGGGCACCAACCCGCAGGGTTCCAGCTCTAGCACAAAACATGCTGCAAATAAGCAGAACTTTTTTCATTAACTCTGGACACAATAAGCAATAGGACATGAGGTTTCTGGCATTATGTGCCTGGGGACATACTCCAGCCATCTGGAGGTCTTTTGTTCTTGAACACCAAAATCTGGAGCATAAATTCCTGGTGTTTCCTGTGGATGTTTCTCACTTTTAGCAGTCTGCCCTGTTTGAGATAAATCATTGGCTTCAGTGTCAACAGTGGACGTCTTATACAAGTAAAAGTGCTGCAAGGCCGATTTATTGGACAGTGCACATCATGTCACTGTGATGCTTCCGCTGCAGTTTATTTCATTTTTATAGAAGGATCAGTCCCGAACAGTGAAAAGAGGACATTTTAAAAACATATCAGAAATCCAGCCTCCTTAATATTCACAAAGCAGGTTTCCTACTTTAAATCCCTGTGATTAACTTAGAATACACATGTAACGGTCTCTAAGACATCCATATCTTCATTCATTTTCATAGTGTGCTGGCATTGTAACACCAGTCACTTGAGAGAATGGGTTGTAACATAAAATTAAAATTGAGATGCATGAATGTTCTACCTTGCCTATGTCACAATTGTTTATAGAAGACAGGTAAAATATATTTCGCATACTAGGTGCAATTTTTACACAAGTATCCGTATTTTGCTATTGAAAAAACGCACTTTTGCTCTGCACTAGTTTTTGTTTTGTTTTTATTTTAGGGCTATGGCAATCAGAAACAAATACGACAATAAAGTATACCTTGCAGGGAGATATAAAAAAAAACACACAATATTCATAAGAATTTCAGAACAGAGGTATTACTTTCTGAAGCCCATAGAAAGCGCGCCACTAATCTAAGAGACACAGTACGTTTTGTTTTCACATGAGTAAATACTTTCTTGACCTTAAAACAATGAAACACAAGTGCTAAGACTCTTTCTCACAACCTTATCTTTGTAAAAGTCTCATAAAGTCAAAATCCAATTTTCCTCTCTGTATGAAGAATGGCTGTATAGTGAGATGCAATCATTGGTGGAAGTGAGGTAGCAGCCGCAATAATGTCAGCAAACTGCAGGCTCCGTCAGTTCATCTGGGCGCTGTGACTCAAACAAATGGTTGATCTCAACATTTGTTAACCTAGGCAGTAACAACACATTGAAAGATTACCTAATTTGCTATCACAGGGAAATGCGCGTTTTTTCCTTTCCAAATGCAAGTCTTGAAACAAAAACCTACTTTGTGGCAGCGTTCTAATAAGCATTTTAATATTTAGAAACGTTTTTTATTGCTTGTTTATTTATTAAACCCTGCATAATTTCTGTTATCGCGCTTCAAGTACCATATCTTTATGCTAATGTGTTTTAGATTTTGCTTGGTGAGATAGATCTGTCCAATACTATTTCCTTCGAAAAAGCTGTAGCTGTCAAGCATGCAGTCTCATTACTATTCATCCACACAGGACAGGCTGATAAGTGCACAATATGAGTCAGTTTCAAATCAATATTTCCCTATTGAGAGTAGATCCTTTGTTATGATAATCCTTAAGAAGAGGCCTCGCAGGGAACAAAAACGGGCTTGGTATGCGGCCTCTGACAGTATCAAAACCTATTGCTTTCAGATCTGTTAGGACACAATAAATGGCCAGAACCCAGCACAGAGCTCCTTTATCACCAACTCCCTATGTACTCTATTTGCATTTGAAATGAAAATAAAGCCCATACGGTGGCTTGGTAAATGAACAAAGTCTATTTAGATGGCTTCTCTACATTTTAGTTTACTACTTATTTTGGCACAGTAGCACTTGTCCGTAAATTGTCCAATTCCTTATTCTTAATCTTCAACTGTGTGCTATACCATTATAGAACTCATACACCCAACAAAAAATATATCAAAACAGTTTTTACTCTTATTGAAATTACGTTAGTGCTCTGTTAACACAAATATGTATCAAAGTTGCCCCACTGCCACTGCTGAGCCAAACTCGGAGCAGTTTCCTTCTTCAGGCAGTCAGTGTGGATTGGGAGATCAGCATCCTTATCACATAATAACATTTCCCACCAGGGCCTGTGGTTTACTGGAAAGACAACAGTTTAAAGAAAAAAATCTGTTCCCCCAGTCAAGATGTTTTTTTTTTTTTTAATGCAAATTTTAGTATTTTTGTATCTGTTTTTTAAGTTTTCATGGTGGGAGGCATATTATTTCCAGTACTTATATATCTTTAAAATGTGCTTTGGACCAGCCCCTTGCTCGTAATTAGATTGCTTTGCTGTCAATCTGAATGCGACCACTGCGCCTTCCTAGGCATGGTCGCCCCCGCGCTCCTCTTGCCTCCTGCTCCTGGTTTTGCTGCTGACTCTTCTACGCCGACTTCATCTTCCTGCAGGCGCCCCAGCCGCCGCTGAGCCGCCCGCCAGCCCGCACTTGATTTTCCCGCCGCTGCCTCCCTGCGGCCCGCCTCCCCCCCAGCCGATTGGCTCCCATGCTCCCGCCACCCAGCGGACCCTCCCTCCCGGCTCCCTTCTTAAGGGGACCCTGCCACCATCTCGGGAGCAACCACTGTGCCTTCCTAGGTCTGGTCGCCCCCACACTCCTCTTGCCTCCTGCTCCTGGTTTTGCCGCTGACTCTTCTACGCCGACTTCATCTTCCTGCAGGTGCCCCAGCTGCCACTGAGCCGCCCGCCAGCCCGCACTCGATTTTCCCGCCGCTGCTTCCCTGCGGCCCCGCCCCCTGCCAGCTGATTGGCTCCCACGCTCCCGCCACCCAGCAGACCCTCCCTTTCGGCTCCCCTCTTATGACGCCCCCACGCACCCGCAGCGTTGACGCGCCAAAGGCAAGCCCGTCTGCGCCCGTCCACGCCTGGACCGCGCCCAGCTCCAGGACCATGGCCCCCGCCGATGCAAGACTACCCAACGGACCTACGACACCGCCACCCTCTACGCACTCAACGCTGGCCGGAACCCTGCCTGCTATCGAGCCACCCCGAGACTCACCCACGGACCTTTCACCTGCCACTCCTGCAAGATCTCCGGCATCCGGACCTGCACTGCACCCACCAAGCCGACACCCAGCAGCAACCACCTCAAGTGCATCCTGCTCAACACCCGCTTCGTCCACAGACACTCCGTGGAGCTCTGGAACCTCCCCGACTCGACAGCTCCAGACGTCGCCTTCCTTACAGAAACATGGTTGAACGCCTCCTCAGCGCCCGACATCCCCATCGCCATCCCGGACGGCTACAAGATCACTCGGAGGGACCGCGTCAACCAGATGGGAGGAGGCATCGCCATCGCCCACAAGGACACCATCCGCATCACAACCAACACAGAGGACACCCTCACAGCCGCCGAACACCTGCACTTCCAGATCCACACCGACCCCAAGACCACCTTCAGAGGCACCCTCATCTACAGACCCCCGGGACCGCTCACACAATTCAGCGAAGACATCGCCGACTTCATCAGCCCACACGCCCTCCCCTCCGCCGACTACATCCTCCCCGGGGACCTCAACTTCCACCTGGAGAACAACAACGACCGCAACACCACCACCCTGCTGGACAACCTCGCCAACCTCGGACTCAAGCAGCTGGGGACCACCCCCACCCACTACGCCGTCCACACGCTAGGCCCCGTCTTCTCCTCCAGCAAGGACATCTCCTTCTGCCACGCCACCAGACTCCACTGGACGGACCCCAGCTGCGTCCACTTCAGCTTCAAAAGGAACACGATCCACCACCACCAGCAACAGGCTCCACGCAGAAGCTACAACAAGATCACAGCCGACCAGCTCGCAGCATCCCTGAGCCAGAACCCTCCCACCAGCTCAGCGAACCCCAACCATGCCGCCATCAACCTCTCGAGGTGGATCAACAACTGCGCAGACGACCTCGCCCCACTGAGGACCCCTCCCAGCAGACCCGGCAGCAAGAAAGCATCCTGGTTCACAGACGAACTCAAGAGCTCCAAGAAGTACTGCCGAGCCCTCGAGAAAGCCTGGCGCAGAGACCCGACACCAGACAACATGACCACCCTCAAGCTCGCCACTCGAAAACATCACCACCTGATCCACACCACCAAGAAAACAGCATTCAAGGAACGACTGGACAACAACGCCCACAACAGCAAGGAACTCTTCAACATCGTCAAAGAGCTCTCCAACCCAAGCGCCGGAAACAACGACATCACCCTATCGCAAGACCTCTGCAACTCACTCGCCTCGTACTTCCACAACAAGATCGCGGACATACACAACAGCTTCAGCTCACAGCCGACGCACGCTACGACCGCACCAGCGCCCCCCACCACCACCCTCTGCGCCTGGACCCCGATCAACACCGAAGAGACCATACGCACGATGAACTCCATCCACTCCGGATCTCCAACCGACCCCTGCCCTCATCACGTCTTCAACAAGGCCGACTCTGTCATCGCACCCCATCTCCGGGACATCATCAACGCCTCCTTCGACACCGCAACCTTCCCGGAGAGCTGGAAGCATGCCGAACTCAGTGCCCTCCTAAAGAAACCATCAGCCGACCCCACCGACCTCAAGAACTACCGCTCCTTCTCGCTGCTCCTGTTTCCTGCCAAAGTCATCGAGAAGACCGTCAACAGACAGCTGCCCGCCTTCCTCGAGACAAATGGTTCCCTCGCCCTCTTGCAGTCCGGGCGAACCACAGTACCGAGACCGCCCTCATCGCAGCCACTGACGACATCCGAGCTCTGCTCGACAACGGCGAAACAGCGGCCCTCATCCTCCTGGACCTCTCCGCGGCGTTCAACACTGTCTGCCACCGCACCCTAGTGCAACGCCTCAGCAACGTCGGAATCCAAGAGAAGGCACTGGAATGGATCGTCTCCTTCCTCGCCGGAAGGACACAGAGAGTCCACCTCCCCCGTTCAGATCAGAAGCCACCGAAGTCATCTGCGGCGTACCACAAGGATTTTCACTTAGCCCCACGCTGTTCAACATCTACATGAGCCCCCTTGCGGCCATCGCACGCTAACACAACCTCAAAATCATCTCCTATGCCGACGACACCCAGCTGGTCCTCTCCCTCACCAACTACCCCGCCACCGCCAGAACCAACCTACACAAAGGTATGAAAGACGTAGCCGAGTGGATGAAGAACAGCCGCCTGAAACTGAATTCGGATAAGACGGAAGTCCTCATCCTGGGATTGTCGCCATCCACCTGGGACGACTCCTGGTGGCCCCCTGCCCTGGGCAGCGCACCCAAACCAACGGACCACTCACGCATCCTGGGCATCATCCTGGACTCCTCCCTCTCCATGACCAGACAAGTCAACGCCGTCTCCTCGTCATGCTTCAACATCCTACGCATGCTACGGAAGATCTTCCGGTGGATCCCCACCGAAACCAGGAAGACGGTCACCCACGCCCTCGTCACCGGCCGACTGGACTACGGCAACTCCCTCTACGCCGGAACCACTGCCAAACTCCAGAAAAGACTTCAGCGGATTCAGAACGCCTCAGCATGACTTATCCTGGACATCCCCCGACACAGCCACATCTCCGCACACCTAAGAAACCTGCACTGGCTCCCCGTCAACAAAAGAATCACGTTCCGACTCCTCACCCACGCACACAAAGCTCTCCACAACCAAGGACCAAGATACTTCAACGACCGCCTCAACTTCTACACTCCCACCCGCCAGCTTCGATCGACCAGCCACGCCCTCGCCGCCGTCCCCTGCATCCGAAGAGCAAGAACGGGAGGAAGGTCCTTCTCCTACCTTGCTGCCAAGACGTGGAACTCCCTCCCCACCCACCTCCACCTGACTCAAGACCACCTCGCCTTCAGGAAGCAACTCAAGACCTGGCTGTTCGAGCAGTAGCAGGCCCCCCCTCCACAAGCGCCTTGAGACCCTCCGGGTGAGTAGCGCGCTATACAAATGCTTTGATTGATTGATTGATTGATTGAATTCTCTTGTCCGGGTTTAAAAGGATAATTTCGTCCTCTAACTGCTGATATCAGACCGCCCAATGCAGCGTATGTGAGGGACATTTTTCTTCACTGTCTCTCTCAACTCCTCCTCTTCCTTCCCATTATTACTCTCCTTCTAGCCCTCTCCTGCACAATGGCCACTTGCTCCCCCAATTTCCCCCAAACCCTTTGCACTTTGGGAACCGCTCACCCCATTATTAGTAAAAATGTTTTTTAACCATTTCATGTTGACCGAACGTGAGTACACGTGTGTGC
Organism: Lissotriton vulgaris; assembly: GCF_964263255.1. Taxonomy (NCBI): domain Eukaryota; kingdom Metazoa; phylum Chordata; class Amphibia; order Caudata; family Salamandridae; genus Lissotriton; species Lissotriton vulgaris. The sequence goes on from NW_028252909.1 coordinate 154,991, forward strand.
AAGCATGGAGGTCATATTTTAATGTATTTTGCTAATGGTTTAACAGAATACATTAAAATGATTGTTACGGGTGATTGCGCAACAATGATCTTTTCTAAATGTATTTTGTTAAGTTTTAACAAAATACATGCAAAGATGGCTGCTTTGGCTTTCTTAATCTAGCCAGAGCCACGCCAGGGGTTCAGCCCTAAGAGCCAACAAGGATTGATAAAGCCAAGACGGTTTATGGCCAAAAACTATTTGCTTTACCAAAGCAGTTTTTCCCTTTTCTATACTTTTGGGTCACATATTTATATAGAGTTTCAATTGAGAAGCACTACAAGAGGCAACATCAGAATTAACAATCTACAGCTTACAAAAAACAGATATATGTATCCCACTGTCATGCATAGATCTGTCATTATTTGCCTCCCTACAAACAGTGGTGCTAATTAACTTTCCTTGCCCCTGCAAGTGTAGAAGGGGAAGACCTGCTTGTTAAGGAGACCGAACGAGGTGTATGTAGATTGTTACTCGAAATGAAGTAGTGAAAAACATCTTTCTGACAGAGTCCAGAAGTCCAGAATTGTAGGCTAGTGTGCGTGGGAAACAGGACACTCACAGAGAACGTGTACGAGTGGCCAGGGTTACCACATGTCGGGTCTTTTCTGATGTATGTATATTCTAACTGTGAAGTTTTTCGGTCTATAGTACCAGTGTGTTAGACCTAACATTGTTGGTGTGGTACTGCCTCCAATGTTTGCCATCACCCCTTACTTTTCTGAACGTGTTTTGTTCACTTTAGGACTCTGTCCACTTTACCCCTGTTAATCAGTGCTAAAGTGCTTGTGCCCTTTCCCTAAAACTTGGAAAATATGCCTACATTTAATTGGCATATTTAATTTAGTATTAAAATGACCCTACCTTTACCCAGGGCCAGCAAATTAAACGCTACTAGCGGGCAGCAGCCCTCCTAGTGCCACACACTAAAGAAGCCCTGTGTTGGAAAGTGGTTTATTAGTAGAGAGAAGAAGTGACTTGCCACTTGTAATAAGGCCACAAAAACAATAAAAGATTCAGTCAAGGTCTCAATAAATGAATCCCTTGCTAAAAACCTGGCAAGGAGCATGCAGGCTTACCTTAGGTGACAGGCATGTAAAGCATTTAAAACACCAATACATTAAATACGTAAGACACAATAAAAAATAAAAATCCAACACCAATTTATAAAGATTGGCTATATTTCTATGAACAAATAGACACCAACATGATAAAAATCCAATGTAGGGAACCAGAGAATAAAAATAAAATAAAAGCAAAACAAGCGCTTAGAAGCAAATATCGCTCCCATGCATGAGGCGGCTATCTCTCTCCTACTAAAACGTGACAAGGAGCCAACTAATTGTGCCTCCCCTCCTATCGCTCCATATCCCTCATTAACTTTCAGAATAAAATCCTAGCCAAAATACTTTCCACCAGACTCTCCTTACTCCTGGATCAAATGCTATCACCAGTACGATCTGGATTTATACTGCATCGCTCGACCGCCCTGAACTTCCGGACCGGTTTTTCAGTAATAAATAGAATAGACCTGAGCATTCCACAGCACCAGCCCTTCTTGACGCAGAAAAGGCCTTCGACTCCCTGGAATGGCCGTTCATTATGGCCACTCTCCCTAAGCTTGATATCCCACGTAACTTTATGGCACTGAGGTAAATGGATCACTAGCTCCCCCAACTCTGATATCCTGTGGCACCTGGCAGGGTTGTCCACTGTCCCCTCTACTTTTTATAGTGGCCATTGATCCCCTAATTTGGCATCTACAAGAACAGCACATGTTCTGTGGTCTAGAGTTCCACTGGGGATCTTTACTAATGTCTATGTATGCAGATGACATCCTGCTTTTTATTAGACAGCCCTGGGTTACCTTGCCACTGCTAATAGACAAAATATGCAATTTTGGTCATATGTCAGGGCTGCAAATTAATTGGGGCAAATCCGAGATATTTCCAATTACAGACGTGGCTGCCCTGGAGGAGATCGAGCTGCCTCTTCGCTGGGCATGAGATTCAACTAAGCATTTAGGCATACACCTACAAAGGAATGAAGAACAAGTTATATGCCTTAACTACGGACTAGCAGTAGATCACCTTACCTCACAAATTGAAAGGTGGATTTAACTGCCGATATCCATGGCCGGGTACATCGCTCTCATCAAAATGAATGTCCTCCTCCGTTATTTATATTTATTCGTCAATATACCTATCCTGCTTTCGAAAGCTTTTTTTACACAACTACGAGGCCTGCGTACCCGACTGATTTGGGCAGGGCATAGACGATGAGTAGCATTGAACACTCTAACACTCCTGTATTAGCGTGGAGGATTTGTGGTCCCTGACCTGTATCTATATTACTCGGTGGCTCAGGCTCAGTTTGCACAGCACTGGTTCCACCCAGATGCTCGCATACCATATACTAAGCCCGAAAAAGACCTAGCCACACCTACGCCACTCGAAGCGATATTTCCCCAAGGTTTCCCACTTCACCCAAATGATGTACAACCACTGTCTGCCACTTGCTGGGCTTGGCGTAAGCTTAGTCTCCTACTCAGCTGTGGTTCGCTATAGTCCCCTGAACTCCCACTACAACAGAACCTGTGACTACCGCTCACCTCTGAGATGGTGTTGCAGCACACCCTAAATAAATGAAAGCTACGTACCATTGGGTCACGATTCCCAATCGGACAGGCCATTACTATTACAGACATGTCTGCATTGTCGGACATGAATGAATGAATAAATGAATAAATGCATTCAAATAGCGCACAGTAACTCAAACGAGTGTCCTATATGGATACATATGTTGAGCCCAGACTGCTCGGAGCTCTTCGTTCATCTGAACCCTCCTTCTCATCTCCACCAACTGAGTTTGCGCCACTCATTCTGATCATAACCGATAAAGAAGGAGATCATTTAGTAACCAAACCTTTTCGAGCCTGTATGGCGCTTAAACAAATCAGAGACAGAGGTGTGAGGCATCACTGGGAGGAAGACCTTGGTCAGCCACTGACGGATCAAGATTGGGCCTGCTGCCATGAACACATAAAGAGGGTCTCCCCTAATCACAGGCACTAATTGTTACATTTCAAGTTCATACATCAGACTTATGTTACACCACGACAGTTGGCCAAATTCAACCCCAAAAGGTCAGCCAATTGTCCCAAATGCCTGGCCCCAGATGCAGAAGTTGCTCAAATGACATGGACATGTCCTCAGATAGCTACATACTGGGCAGATATCTTTCAGGCACTGCCAGACATAATATCCTCACCACTCCACCCCTCTCTAAAACATGCCCGGTTGGGTATGGTCCATGAATCAAACTTTTCTACCGCAGGTTCATTGCTATAGCACTACTGTTGGCAAAAAGAGAAATTGCGATACACTGGGGTGCCAAACAGAGTCCTATGTAAGCTGCATTGCTCAGTACAATGGCATATTGCGATACACAAACCGAAATTTATGCAACCTATCAACCCCCGGCCTCAAGGCTCAAAGACATATGGTACGTTTATCGTTGCCATCTACAGCAGTTGAGAATCTCCTCCCCTGATCCCTCCCCTTGGCCCATAACGATGTCAGCATTGTCTATGCCCACCACTCCCTTACATTTCAGCTGCCACACCTATACCTTAGTGTTCTATGCCTCTTTTCATATGGTTGGGATACCCGTCACCCCCTCCCAACACACTCCCCAAGAATGGGAAGACGGAAACGGTTCTTGAACTTTTGGAAGGCGGGAGGGAGTTACCCTCCTGGCCGTATTTATTAAAATATGAAACAAAATTAAAACATTAAAATAACAGTTTCATATCATGTACAATTTCATTTACACATTACGATGTTTCTTGGCTAACCTTAACACATCTCTAATACAAAGGTTCTCCTAGCCGATTCTAAAACATCCTGTAAATGCATTTCTCAATTCAAATTGTACATCCTAACATTACGGGCCAACGGCAAGGTCGTAACCGGTGTCAGATCCCTAAACCAGAATTCCCCCCTCACTTGTGAGGGGCGGGCGCACAGAGGACTGTCCCTCTGTGCCAACTTCCAATTTCCCTTGTCTTAACGGGGGCCCCATATTTACTCGACGCCATCTTTAGTGGTCGTCCGAGGACTCGTGTGAGGTGTCTAGAAGGTAGCGTAGACCCCCCTCCCACCCCACACTGCTTACCACATCTGCCGTCGCAGATGTCCTGGCCCCGGGAAATTCCCAGGAGGGGCCCGTAGCCCCTCCTCCCCAGGGAGGGGCCTATGACCGCCTTCCCTTTCGGCGTCCCCATCCTTAGAGGGGACCGCCTCCCCGTTTGAGGGGCCAATGGCCGCCTCCCCCCGGGCACTCCCATCCATAATGGGTGACGCCCCCACCTCTAGGGATCTTCCAATTACTGCTCACCGATCATGACCTTACCGCCCGACCAAAATAAATACAACATTTTTTAAACTAAAGAAGAAAAGACAGTCATACTGAGCGATTCAAAGTATACACTCCTACTAAGCACTACATTTAACTCTGCTGTCACTGCTTTGACAACATACATGCTGGAAGAGCAACCACTTTATTATATACCAAAACATTACCAACTTTATTCAAAACAACCTGAAAAAGAAACAGTATTGTGTCACTCGACTTTATTCCAAAACAAATCGCTGTCATCAGGGGCTGGTGGGTGGGTCAAAATTGGCTCCTTGTTCTGTTTCGAGCTCACGTGCAACGGGGAGGTGCAGCTTCTGAGCACAGGAACAAGAGGATGCTTCCTTGGATCGTCGCTCCTCTTATCCTCCTTCGGGCGGGCGTGGACCCTCCTCCAATCCGCCTACAGGGCGTGGCCAACGGTGTAGGTGTCTAGGACAACCGCTCTTGGGCGGGAAAAGGCTCGCCCCGGCTACGCCGCTTCGGGCATACCAGCCGAGACTCGCCTCCTGCCCAAAATGGCTTCCCGGGGGGATCGGGGTACTCCACCATACGTTCGGGGGGACCGAGTGGTCGCCCCTTTCCATATGGTTGGGATACCCGTCACCCCCTCCCAACACACTCCCCAAGAATGGGAAGACGGAAACGGTTCTTGAACTTTTGGAAGGCGGGAGGGAGTTACCCTCCCGACCGTATTTATTAAAATATGAAACAAAATTAAAACATTAAAATAACAGTTTCATATCATGTACAATTTCATTTACACATTACGATGTTTCTTGGCTAACCTTAACACATCTCTAATACAAAGGTTCTCCTAGCAGATTCTAAAACATCCTGTAAATGGATTTTTCAATTCAAATTGTAAATCCTAACATTACGGGCCAACGGCAAGGTCGTAACCGGTGTCAGATCCCTAAACCAGAATTCCCCCCTCACTTGTGAGGGGCGGGCGCACAGAGGACTGTCCCTCTGTGCCAACTTCCAATTTCCCTTGTCTTAACGGGGGCCCCATATTTACTCGACGCCATCTTTAGTGGTCGTCCGAGGACTCGTGTGAGGTGTCTAGAAGGTAGCGTAGACCACCCTCCCACCCCACACTGCTTACCACATCTGCCGTCGCAGATGTCCTGGCCCCGGGAAATTCCCAGGAGGGGCCCGTAGCCCCTCCTCCCCAGGGAGGGGCCTATGACCGCCTTCCCTTTCGGCGTCCCCATCCTTAGAGGGGACCGCCTCCCCGTTTGAGGGGCCAATGGCCGGTTCCCCCCGGGCGCTCCCATCCATAATGGGTGACGCCCCCACCTCTAGGGATCTTCCAATTACTGCTCACCGATCATGACCTTACCGCCACAGGCCGGATAGTTGACCGGCTATCCGGACCCCCCCATAAAGCTCCTACTTAAAGGTCATGGCTGCACAAACACTTTAACCAAGCTACAAAATCTCCTATGAGTAAAGCATTCCCCTCCCGGGACAAATGGACCCCATCCTCCAGATACATATGGTCCCCCCGGATACACCCATGAGGAATACAATGCAATGTACCTGTACGAAACAACCTACCAAGTTTGTTATTTACTTTCTTCACCGACTGATTTAAAGCTGGCACAGAAATAGCCACCCGCCACACCTTCCGCGGAATCATGTGTGACCATGCAATTGTGCACCCCGGAACCCTTCTCGCCAACCAACTTACTGTGGATAAGATTAACTCGAGAAGTACTCGTCGACCAGTGGTCACCAAATCATTGCCCCCAAGATGCACTATGATTACAGATGGTGGGGACCTTGTCCTCCCTAACAAACCCTCAATAAAATTTTGAAACTGGTCAATACAGAGCCCGCCCCTTCCGTGGAAGGTCACCCTGTACCCGTATTCCCCAGCCATGTGAATCATGTCACCTGCTTTGAATACGTCTGCGGCACGCCTCACGTATGAGTGGCCGACGACCCACACCACTCTTCCCTCAGCCGGTGATCTTTGACCGCTGGTCCCCAGGTGTCGGGTCAACTGCACAGTCCGCCCCGCAAAGCCTGCTCGCGAAACTGAAAACCAAACAGAAAACAAGAAGCGTGAGTGCATGACATTAGCTTCACAACATGTGCAACCGCACATACCTCTTATAACAATTCGAGGACCAACGCCCCAACTGTTTCACTTTATCCACACTCAAGCCCCTGGCTGTAGCCTCTGTAGCAGCACCTATCCGGAATGAGTGGGTCCCAAAATCGCCCGGGTTCAAGCCCGCTGCCGCGATTGCCATTGTTAACACCCGCTGGAACTGAAACCTGGTCAGTGGGGTGGCGTCGGTATGTCTCAGCAAGCTCCCCCCCCATGATGCCGCCCTTTGCGCTAAGTACTCCTCTACGCATTTCACTGGGCACATGTGGGACCCTAGCATGCGCTGAACAACCACACCGTCTCCGATCGCTCCCTGATCGGTTTTGGACTTGGCTATCGTGACTACCATCGTGTCACCTTTAATCTGGATGTGTTCTCGACACAGCCCCCCCCGTATCCTGCTTGTTCCTTGCAACCAGTTCGCTCACCCGCATAGCCCCATGGAACGCTAATGCAAAGGCGGCCCGGAACAGCACTGTCTCTGACTGAGATGAACAAGTCGCAGGGAGTACGGACATTAACTGGTCCAACCTTGCTAGCCCTATCGGGCGCCTCTCATCCTCTCTACGACCCTCAAGGCGTTGCCACCCGCACAGCGCCTTCTTTACGAGGAAGGACGCTGTGGGGTCCTGAATGCCATGAGCCTGCGCCATGAACGCAATGGTGGCTCGGTGTCTATTGGCTGTTGCCACTGATCGGCCTGCCTGATGCAATGATACTAGAAATTTCAGGACATACTCTTCCTGCCCCCAATGCTCCCCCCTAGCTGGACCCAAAAATGCCCAATAGGAACGGAACGCCCCTTCATATGCCTTCCTTGTCCTGGGGGCTAGACTCTCTCCCACGAGGTTTTGTAATCTGGGGCACCGAGAGACCAGAGAACTTCGGGAAATGGTGCCGCCACCAAGTCCGCAGAGGGCAGATGGCCCCGGAAGGCCTGCATGTGGGAACGAGAGAGTGCATCAGCCGCCTGGTTCATTACCCCAGGCACATGTTTTGCTCTAAAGTGGATGTTTAATTTCATACATAGCAGGACAATTTCTTTCATCAATCTCAAGATCAATTTGCAGCGTGCTGCCTGATTATTGATACATTCTACCACGGTCATATTATCCGACCAGAACACCACAGTGCGATCACGAAACCCCTCAGGCCATGTCTTCAAGGCCACTAGAATAGGGAACAGTTCAAGAAACCCAATGTTACCTGTGAGCCCACTCTCATGCCACCATGCCGGCCATGTCTGTGCCGACCAATGAATACCAAAGATGGCGCCAAAACCCACACTCCCTGCCGAGTCGGTCCACAAACCCAGCTCCTCGGAGGAAACCGCTGGTTTGTTCCACAGGACACGACCGTTAAAATCCGCCAGGAATGTCAACCATATGCGCATGTCCTGGCGAACCTCTGCAGAGAGTCTTGTGCGGTGATGCCCTTCCTTAAGGCCAACCATGGCTTGAGCAATAGAGCGTGAAAAGGGGCGAGCCATTGGTATCACTCTAAGGGCAAAATTAAGCTGCCCCACCGCCTGCTGCAACTGATGCAATGTTACTTTCGTCTCGTCAATGCATGCCTCGAGTGAGGCCTTAAATTTCAATACCTTCTCTTTCGGCAAATGGAAGCACCCCTCTTCAGAATCGAGCTCAATACCTAGAAACTCAAGTGAAGTAGACAGCCCCACTGTTTTGCCCGGTGCCAGTGGCACGCCAAATATTCTCATGAGATCACAAAATTTACTCAAAGCCTGCGCACATTCCGTGCCCCCGGCTGCCCCCAGAAACAGAAAATCATCAAGGTAATGCATAACCTGTGTAAAGCCTGTGGCTCTGGTGAACGCCCATTGTAAAAAACTACTGAATTTTTCAAAATACGCACAAGAGATGGAGCAACCCATTGGCATACATTTATCCATGTAATAGCGTCCCTGGAACACAAAACCTAACAGACGCTGATCCTGTGGGTATACCGGGAGCAACCGGAACGCTGACTCAATATCCGATTTTGCCATCAGCGCTCCGGGCCCCAGGCGATTCAACATGGCGACAGCCTCATCAAAGGAAGCGTACCGCACCGAACAAACTCCCGGGTCAATCGCATCATTCATGGAAAGACCCTTAGGAGCGGACAAATTATGTATTAACCGAAACTCACCTGGGTCCTTCTTAGGGACTACCCCCAACGGTGAACAAACAAAATTATGAACAGGCGGGTTCGCGTATGGACCCGCAACCCGACCTCGGGCCACCTCCTTTGCAATCTTTGCCTGTACCACCACCGCATTCTGTCGAACCGACAGTTGGTTTTTACACAGTGCTTCCCCCCGAAAATCCCCCGCCGGGATGCGGAAACCACATGAGAAACCGTCCCTCAATACCCCAGCGGAGACATGATCAGGGTATTCGTTCAGCCAGGGGATCATTGCCATGATGTCGATGGGAGTAGGTAGCAGCGCCCCTCGGCCGTCATTAGACCTGTTTGGCGCCGCCTCTGCCCCCTGTCTCGCCAGTCTTGGCTCTGCATGAACTCTCGGGGTGTGAAGACTGTCCGCACCCAGCACACTCATGCCTGAACTTGCACGTCCCCTGTGGTCTAGTGCACTTGCCCCTGTTGAAGCTCCAACAGACCCCTTTCTTGCCAGAGTTCCCATTACCCTTTGTGTGCTGATCACTACCGGCGCCCGCTCGAAAGGGCAACGCCGGGGAATGGCGGAAAGGCTCAGCCCCATTTCCGCCAAACGAAAGCGGCTTTGTCGGGTTTGACCTGACCTGTTTCTGCCAGGAAATGGAGTCGAAACAATCCCACGTCAGGGATGAGTCATGCTCCTTGGCCTTACGAAATTTGTTATCATAACCCAACCATTGATCACCATCGTATGATTCATAAAACTCCATTATTCGTGTCTGGTAACAAGCCAACTCAGTCAATACCTCGGGCCTACGTTCCCCCATAATTGCAGTGAACATCCCAAAAGCCCTGGCCCAATTAGCGATTGTCTCATCCACTCTGAAACCCGCCATCTTTGCTCGCCATACACTTGGGTGCAACAATTCCTTCTGATTTTTAACGTGTTCAATTTCATAATGATCAGTCAACAGCGAAAATATGTTCACATATTTATCCGCCCATATCATTTCCTTTGTGGCCAACGGGATATGTTGTATCACCTTTTCCCTTCTTGAAGGTACCGACCCCTCCCCCGCCATTGGCAACGGCTTCTTACCCAACTCAATAGCTGAACTCGCTGCTGCCGCTGTACCAACGCCTGAAGACGGTTGTTCCGCGGGAACCTGCGGGGGAACAAAAGAACAAGGTGCCTTCGCAGCATCTCGCGACTGCCGCAACTGCTTCATTATTAATTTGGCCTCTTCGGCCGTATCCCCTGGAGCTATGGCACCCTCATTATTCTTGCCCAACCACGCCGCCAACTGGGCGGCCAACTCGGGTGGCATATCCCCCTCGTTCACAGGTGTAACTACGACAGGGATCGGCTGTCCTGCATCCGGAGTCGGAACTGGGGCCTCTACTGGCCTGACCGGGCTCGCCGGAGGTGAGTCGGGAACCGGAGCCTCACCCCCTGCCGCCCTGTTCCTAGCCCTTTTACCTCTCCCGGCTGGGACTATCCCCGGCAATGCTGGTCCGATGACTTTCTTAGGCCGGCCCGTACCGTTCATGGCCGCCATCTGCTTCTTCATGTCCGCCATGTCCTTCACCAGCATACGAAGCATTTGGTCGGTGCTAACCTTCTTTCCGACCTTTTTGCCCGGCATTTTCTTACGATAGTCGACCGAAAGGTCCTGGAACCAAAGTTCGAAGCGCTAGAAGAGATAACACAAGAATTACAAATTCTCAAAATTGGCTCCTTGTTCTGTCTCGAGCTCACGTGCAACGGGGAGGTGCAGCTTCTGAGCACAGGAACAAGAGGATGCTTCCTTGGATCGTCGCTCCTCTTATCCTCCTTCGGGCGGGCGTGGACCCTCCTCCAATCCGCCTACAGGGCGTGGCCAACGGTGTAGGTGTCTAGGACAACCCCTCTTGGGCGGGAAAAGGCGCGCCCCGGCTACGCCGCTTCGGGCATACCAGCCGAGACTCGCCTCCCGCCCAAAATGGCTTCCCGGGGGGATCGGGGTACTCCACCATACGTTCGGGGGGACCGAGTGGTCGCCCCTTTCCACTATGTCTTACACGAAAACCTCGCAATTCGTGAGATAATTGTTTATTGCATAGCATTAAATGCAGACTGAAAACACTATTCTTTAGCACCACATTGGACAAAACATAACGTACAGGATATAAGTGTGGAAACAAATTCCCCCCTTCTTTGTGCGTTTTCTTTTCTTTTTCATGATTTCTTTTCTTTTATTCCCAACAACGGATTACACATCGATGTAAATAATTTATAAGATATTTCTTTTTTCCTTTTTTCCCCTCCTGTTTAACCCTACAGGCTTTTGCAATTGCATTTAATCAGGCAAAGTTCTTTTATTGTAGTCCTGAAGATGATCCCAACATAAATCTTGGAGATAGGGATCGAAACATTTGTCGACTGTTTACACAGTACTGCTCTGTTTGCAATTTGTGATTTGTGTCGCAGTTACTGTGGGTTAGAGCTTACTTAAGATTTTACTGTATTGTAAGCTGCCTTTTCTCCAACTTGTTTGCCTGTTACTTTTTCCCCCATGTATTGACTTTTCCTGACTTGGTACAGGCTTGTGCCCAGTTATTAATGTGTGACTTGTTTCACTTCAAAAATGTATAAATTCTTCAAATTCTCTAAAAAAATACTTCTATGTCCGGCTGGACACTGAAGAAAAAACACACAGTCCTTATTTAAGCCTGTGTTTATCTTTCTTCCTAAATTAAAGCCAAGGACCTTTGTTAACTATAAAACTAGTACTACCCGGGGTCCTTCGCAACCTTTACGGGTTCCCTTGTTCTAGATACCAAACGTAGCGCAATCGCTGGATTGCAAGGGTCTCTAATTCCCTTTGCCCACCCTTTTGTTTGGGGGCGGGCTTGCCCTAGCACCTCGTCTTCAACCCCCTCTCCTTTTCACCATAGTTGTATGTCTACATCTCCCCCACCACTTCTATTCCCAGCATGTCAGCTCATGCACCCCTCTATACAGATGACTACATAAAACACCTGTGCTCACGCCCGTCTTTACTATCAGAGACACCAGATGCTTCAACCCCTGCAAATAATTCCATTCCAGACCAGCTTGAAAAACTTTAAAAAAAACAAGTTCAATTGGAACTTATGATTCTAATGCTGACGGATTACCTAAAGGATAACGTCATTCCATTGGGCCTCCAGGTTCGAAACATTCCGGGGATCTTTACAGATAACCCTAAGTACATCTAAAACTTTAGCTATATAGGTACGACTTGTTCCCGCCATTGGCTAGTCCAAGGCATTGATATTGCCACCGAAATTCTAAAATCCCTAGAATTACAAATTGCTGAAATTCTCAAACAAATATCTGACTCAGATCCAACCTCTGACGCCAAAAAACTACTCGAGCAGATTGAGAAAACTGTTGGGGACTTTCATAGAATCGAACAAAACAAAAAGTACAATAAAATCAAGAAGGACGTGAAATTATATAACATCGAAAATACATATCCTTACTTTCAAAAAGATTTCTATACTAACAAATCATACCCACGTTACCAAAATAGCCGCCCGTGGGGCCGTTATAATAATCGCCAGAACCTAGTAGGGTTCTCAGACACCTCTGCAGAATCCTCAGACAGTTCAGATCCCGGCGAAGGCAGCAGCGTGGGAAGAAGGGGTGGATTACATCCAAACACTTTTTTATCCAGAGGCGCCCAGGATCCACCACAGCGTGGAAAAGTAAAGAAAACCCAGCGATGGCACAACCCACCGGGCGAGAGCAGGACTCGCAACAACTACTACCAGTGGTAGTAGTATGGCCCGCTCCTCCGCAGAGAATTGATACCATCCCTATTTTTAATTTATCCAAACATACTCTGGCAGAAGACGAGCTATCTTTACTCACGAAAGGACTATCCTTTGTGCCTGCGGTTCCACCTAATTTCTTGGAACTACAAACCGAACTCATGAGATTGTTTAGACGGGTACGCCTTTATGCCTTTTTCCAGCTACATCCCACGCCAGAAAGGGTAGCCAACACCCCCTTCCGCCCTCCGTCCACCTTTTTACCAACAGCTGGCATGATCCCTGCTGAAGTAGTCACCTTTGAGAAAGTTATTCTGAAGGAGTTACATAACATTCAGAGTAAGAAAAAATTCATTCCTTACAATATTTCAGGAGACGAAAAAAATGCAATTGCCCAACCTAAAAATAATGAAGATCTGATAATCAAAAGTGCAGACAAGGGCGGAGGGATTGTACTACAAGAAAAAACTGCGTATATCTCTGAAATTTTACGACAACTTGAGTACAAAGAGCACTACAAGAGACTGAGCCAAAATCCAACCAAAGAGATACAGACCTTAATACAAAAAGTCACCAGGGATGGCCTCGATGCAGGCTATTTGTCAAAAAAAGAATGTAACTTTCTAAATGTAAAAATCCCAAGAACTCCGGTAATTTACACATTACCCAAAGTACATAAAGACGCAAACAACCCCCCTGGCCATCCTATTGTTTCCGCATGCGGGTCCATTCTTGAACCTTTGGGCTCCTATGTGGATTTTTTCATTAGAGACTTTGTCCCATTGACTCAATGCTACGTAAAAGACTCCATGCATATGATTAATATGATTGAGTATCATCCCTACAACCCCACATCTGAGACTCTAGTAACTATGGACGTTGAGGCCCTTTATACTAATATCCCCCAGACATCATCACTCCTTGTGATCCAAAAGATTTTAGATTCACGCTCTCCCCCCCACCCTGTGCCAAGTATGTTCATTCTCCAATTGCTCGAAATATGCCTCACAAGAAATTTCTTTTTGTTTGATGGCAGCTTCTATGAACAAATCAAGGGGACTGCCAAGGGCACAATTTTTGCTCCAAACTTGGCAGTATTGTTCATGGACCAGATGGAGACCAATGTGATCCATAATCCTTCCAACCCGTTCTTCTCAGGGATAGGGTTTTGGCGCAGGTATATCGATGATATCTTCATCATCTGGAAACAGGACATCGATTGCCTGCGCCAATTCCTCCACTGGATGAACATCAACTGCATGGGACTCACTTTCACCATCACTACCAACAATGAATCCATCTCTTTTCTGGACCTTACAATCTTCCACAATGAAGGGGTCCTACTTACCAAACTATATCGCAAACCCACAGAGAAGAACACCCTCTTGGCATACAATAGTAACCATCCTAGGGCCTTGCGTGACTCCCTCCCCTATTCTCAATTTCTGCGAATTAGGCGGAATTGTTCTTGTAAGGAGGATTATTTACAAGAGGCTGACACCCTAGCACTCAAACTTAAAGAAAGGGGCTACCCAAGAAAATAGTGAAGAGTGCCTCAAAACGTGCTTGGTACTGCCCAAGGGAGATCTTATTCACACCTAAACCAAAAACTGATGCAAAACGTATTGCATGTGTCTCCACTTTCTCACCAATTTCTAACCAATTGAGAAAATCAATTCTTAAACACTGGCCAATTCTCAATTCAGGTGTTATCACCATTGAAAAAACAGTTTTTGCTTTTAAGAAGAACAAAAACCTCAGAGACCACCTGGTCAGGGCAGCTTTACCCAGTGTATTACCTACTACTACTCTTGAAAGTGTATGGGGTCTGTCCCCCATTGTCGGACATGCTAAATGCAGTTGTTGTAATAATTGTGACTGTACTATGGAAGCAAAAAGTTTCACTTTTAATAATGTTACTGTACAATGCTGTTCCTTTTCGAACTGTAATACTTCCAACATCATTTACCTAATCCAATGCCCTTGCCAAAAGGTGTATGTAGGGCAAATCAGCCAGAAAGTCAAGATCCGCATTGGACAACACCGAAGCCGTATCCGATGTGGGACCCCCAGTGCACCCCTGGTGGAGCACTTCACAGCACTGAGACACTCAGAAAATGACATCAAATGGACTGTTCTGAAAGTGTTGAAGCTCCCGCCCAGAGGCGGCAATATGGGACAGCTGCTAAATAAGGAAGAATTGAAGTCTATTATACAATTCAATTCAATTCAGGAAGGTCTAAACAGAACTGAGGATTGGACCAGTTTAGTATAATCCTTCTCTCACTGTGTGCCCCTGCAGTTCTCCTCTTGCGTGAGTCAAATGTAAACAATTGCTAAGAAATCAGTGCAGTTGAGCCACACGTCTATTTTACGGTTAATTATTCCGTTGGTACAGATTAATGTGGCCCAAAATGTGTTTGGAACTGAGGATTGGACCAGTTTAGTATAATCCTTCCCTCACTGTGTGCCCCTGCACTTCTGTTCTTGATTGAGCCAAATGTAAACAATTGCTAACAAATCAGTTGAGTTGAGCCAAACGTCTATCTGACGGTTATTTATTCCATTGTTACAGATTAATGGGGTCCAAAATGTGTTTGGAATTCATGGAATCACATACAATTACTAATTTGAAATTTATGAAATTGTAATCGTTTATCATGAATGTTTCCTTGCCTGAAGTATTGTCAACAATAAAGATCCAACCCGTCTGTAGGCACTATTCACCCCCTAGGCCACCACTCTAAGATGGCGTGCATGCTTCAGCGGTATCCATGACAAACAATTAGTCCTTCTTCACTTTCGTTCACTGCGGGCGAGGACATTATGACTCACTCCCCCCACCGGCACCATTTATCCAGCCATCACGCTGAACAGACGGGACCCATCCTTTCGTCCCAACACGCTTACAATAGCGGTAAGTTTCACCCCAGTTCATCCTGCACAACCCTTTGCTTTTTAGGTCCTAAACAGTCCACTTGACTTACGGACCGCATGCTTTCTTTATTAATTCAGGTTCCTCGTGAAGAGGCTTACGCCATCATGCGGTTCGCCTAAAACTATTGAGTAAGGGTATTATTGTTTTTAATGTTCCACACAAATTGTCGCCACAATTTAAGGATAACGTAATCAGCACTATTTTTCGCAGGTTCTTCCAAAAAAAAAAACGAAATACATTCCTGCTGCTCCAGCGATAACTGGGACATTGCCTACGCTTGTGAGCACGGCCGCTTAGGTAATTCATTCTCTTGGCACAACCGCCCATCGTGCAACCGGCGGCTTTCAAATCACTTACGTTTTTTCTGTTTTATTACAGAGGTGCACTTGCTGCACCACTACCAAGACGTGTACGCATTACTTTCCGAGTGCCACGGTTAGTGTGCAATCTGCCGCCCTCACAATCAGCCACAATTTCTGTTTGTTCACCAGTAGTTTCACCCGGCACAGAACCTATGTCATACCCACTACCCTCGCCACTGTTACAGTCACCTTCACTCTGCACGAGATAAATACCAGGCTCTCCATTCACTTGTGGGCGTTTTAATGCTCACACGGCTGCATGACCCTGCACCTCCTCCAAATATGAGCACATCGTCACCCGTGCCCCTTGGAAATAATTATCGAAGGCTCGCTGCACAACTCTGCATGTGCACTTGTTGCATCCCTATGTATAGAACTGCAACTGACTTGCTTTTATTGTTGTAAATAATTTATACGATATTTCTTTTTTCCTTTTTTCCCCTCCTGTTTAACCCTACAGGCTTTTGTAAATACATTTAATCAGGCATAGTTCTTTTATTGTAGTCCTGAAGATGATCCCAACATAAATCTTGGAGATAGGGATCGAAACTTTCTTCGACTGTTTACACAGTACTTCTCCGTTTGCAATTTGTGATTTGTGTCGCAGTTACTGTGGGTTAGAGCTTACTTAAGATTTTACTGTATTGTAAGCCGCCTTTTCTCCAACTTGTTTGCCTGTTACTTTCTCCCCCATGTATTGTCTTTTCCTGACTTGGTACAGGCTTGTGCCTAGTTATTAATGTGTGACTTGTTTCACTTCAAAAATGTATAAATTCTTCAAATTCTCTAAATAGATACTTCTATGTCCGGCGGGACACTGAAGAAAAAACACACAGTCCTTATTTAAGCCTGTGTTTATCTTTTTTCCTAAATCAAAGCCAAGGACCTTTATTAACTATAAAACTAGTACTACCCGGGGTCCGCTGAGTCAACGGAGTTTAATGACGTGAAGGTAGTTTCAGCTGTATTCCCTACAGGGAATTTATTTTCCATCAAACAAACTGAAGCTGCAATAGGCGCTGCCAAAGGGGGAAGGGCCCCGGGTTTAGACGGGATACCCTCTGATGTTTTTACAAATGACAAGGCGAGGTGGGCTAGGTATATATTTCTCCTAGGAAATGAAATTGCAAAGGGAACAGTAGTCCCGGAATTATGGAAGGGAGCAACTAATATACCCATATATAAAAAAGGAGATCGGTCCCTTCCGGCCAATTATAGGCCGATAAGCTTGATTGCCACTATCCAAAAAGTGGTGGGGAGAATGGTGGTAAACAGGCTAATGGACTGGGTAGATGAGGAAAATGCCCTGTCCCCATATCAGGCTGGATTCCGGCGGGCAACAAGCACCATCGATCAGGTGTTTCGTTTTGCTCTGCTGCAGTGGGGGACGGTGGTGCTTGGTGAGGGCAGTATGTATGTCGCTTTTGTTGACTTGCGGGCTGCCTTCGACCTGGTCCCAAGGAGAAAGCTCTGGGAAGTCCTGAGTGATATAGGCCTTCCAGCTGAGTTGCTCACCCTGAAAATGAGGCTACATGAATGTAACTTCGCCAAAGTCCAGTGGGGCACAAATGGCGAATCATCTGCCGATTTCCCAATTGGACGCGGAGTACGACAGGGGTGTGCAATGGCCCCCCTGCCTTTTTCCCTTTTTATTAACGGAATTGTGGCTAGGATGCTGGATGCCAGTGTCGACGCACCTTCGTTGGCGGACGTCAGGGTTCCGATCCTGATGTTCACCGATGATACGTTGGTTTTATCTAAAACACCGGCAGGCTTGCAGCGAGCCCTAAACATCTTTGATCTCTTCTGTGGGGAACATGGCCTGGAAGTTAATGTGGGTAAGACCAAGCTGATGGCCTTCTCATCTAAGCGTAGACCCCGGCCCAAAATACTTTTAATAACTGTGAGTTAGAGGCTGTTTCTGTATTTACATATCTAGGGGTACAGATAGCAAATAATCTAAAATGGTCCCAGCATGTTGAAATGGCGGTATTGAGGCACCAACAGATTTCGGGGTTACTCCGGGTGGAACACAAAAAGTCAAAATCAAAGCCCATAAAACCAGTCCTAGCAGTATATGACGCTAAGGCTATTGGGTCTGCTATATATGGGGCAGAGTTATGGGGCTTTGATAGGCTTCTCCCTCTACAGATATCGGAGAATAGGTTCCTAAAGGGAATCACAGGTCTCCCCCAGAGTACACCACTGATCCCGCTTGGTCTTGATCTAGGGAGAAGATCAGTTAGTGACCGAGCGCGATTGCGCCCGATCCTTTACTGGAGACTCTACCCCGGAGATAAGGCACTATGCAGAGGGGTTCCTTGCCATAATCAAAGCCGACATCTTCCACAAAATAGTGTGGTTAAAAAATCTTAGAGCGGCTTTAGGGGACCTCGGACTCTCTAAACTATGGGACAATCCATCTGGAGAACCCTTTCCAAGTAAAAATACAATCAAAAGTGTATATTGAGATTGGATAGATGGTAAACTTTGGAGTAGTTTGAGGTCAGATACAATGGCGGGGCGCTTCCTAGAAATCAAACTGTGTCCCATACTGGAACTATATTGGCACAGTATTACAAACCCAGAGGATAGGAAGCTTTTCTTCCAGTTGAGATCAGGTGCCCTCCCTCTGAGATCATTGACGGGTAGGTGGAGGAGTGTAACTACCTCGTCCTGCCCGGTTTGTGGTGCAATTAAGGAATGCACAGGTCACTTTTTATTTGTGTGCAAAGCTTATGCCACCCCGAAAAGAGTTTGGCTAACTCCTGTCTGCAGAAACCTAGGGACATCCAGGGGTGTTGAGGCACTACGAATCATTTGTACCACCACTGATATGCCTATCGTTTTAGGAACAGTAAAGTATCTAGGTTGGGCTTGGTCTATTAGACGGAGGACAATCTCTTCCAATGTAACATAATTAGGGTATCAAGGGATATTTTTGCAAATGTGCAAATGTATGCTAAATAACTTCTTTTGTTGCTCATGTATGTACAAATGTTTTAAATAGTCTTTATAAACAAGGAACATTTTATTATTATGTATTTTAAATGTATGTTTGTGCTTTTATGAGTATATTCCTCGAATAAAGCCGAGGGACCCGATCTATGTTCCGGCGGAGGACTCGCATTAATCAAATTGATAACGAGAGCTCCTCCCCCCCACGCCCCGATTCTCTGGAACCGCATATAATAGCGAAGATTTTTTCTCGCAAACCAGTGAGTGTCTGTAAGTATACAGACCTATATTTTTTACCTTTACTTTTCCACACACCTTAGCGCGTGAGTAGGAGACTACCACCCGAAGCACCCCTTTTGCCACTCACTTCACCTTCTGGTCCTGACGAAAGTCCCGCACAATCCCTATTGGGACTGAAACATGTAGACCGCCAACACATAGACAACTTATAGCAATAACTTGGCTATTAACAGTTGCATCACATATTTTAATTAAAATACCCTGGGCCGCCAAGAATAAACTCGTAGGTAAGGATTCCCAGAGGTATATTTTAACATTCACCTTCATCCACATCACACTGTTGCACGACACCTGCTCTGCTGTAGTCAGGCATTGAAGCACAATCAGGCGGTACTCGGCTGCCTGGTTGGACCCCGATGATGAAGCATGACACCAACCAGGTTGGTGTGTGAGGGGTTTCCTAACAAGACTAATTGTGTCCAGCCACCAGGCCATGAGCCATAAGCGACCAAGTGACCAAACACAGTGGGCCAGTCCACATTGATTGTATAAAAGGTTTATTTAGCCAGGTTAAAATGATAGTTTAAAACCACATTACAGACTGTCGTGGCATGCCTAAGACATTAAGTAAAGTGCTATGAGTGGCCCAATTAGAGCTCTTGCCCACTAGTAGTATTTGATTCACCATCTCTGGCACACGCAGTACTATTTATTAAGTACTTATAATTAAATCAACTATGCCAATTAGGCATTAACCAATAGTTCCACGTTTTAAGGAGAGAGCACAAGAGCTTTAGCATTTGTTAGCAGGTGTTAGATGCACAGAGTTTAAATGCCAACATAAACAAGCTCAACAAAAATCAGGAAGTGAAGGTTAAAATGTCAAGTCTAAAAACTATAGACTACATATATAATAAATCCTTGCATGAGTGGTACCCGACTAATGCTCCTAAAAGGTCTTGAATCATATCTGATAAATCCTTGCATGAGTGGTACCCGGCTTCTACTGCAAGTTCTAGTGTGCTCACAA
This sequence comes from Lissotriton vulgaris, assembly GCF_964263255.1. Classification (NCBI taxonomy): domain Eukaryota; kingdom Metazoa; phylum Chordata; class Amphibia; order Caudata; family Salamandridae; genus Lissotriton; species Lissotriton vulgaris. The sequence continues at coordinate 175,015 of NW_028252909.1, forward strand.
CAACAGCATGTATCAGTGGAGCACTTTCTTTGATTTGGTTAATTAATTCATTTTGTGAGCATGCAGAACCAGCCACAGAACAGACAGCAGCTGAGGAAAGGATGTTAGCAGCAATATATGGAAATAAAGCAATAATCCTTTAAGGCAACAATTTTGCAATGCATTTGCTGGTCCCACATCTATTTCTACCTAAAGAGATGAGAGAGGACCCATAAAACACGTGCCTCCGTAAAGCCAGATACAGTATTCCAGCTGCTGTGCATTCCCTTGTTACAGGTCTCCTCAGGTCATTGTTGTTACAAAGTCTTCAAGGCTCAGCCTTATCTACCAGCCCATATCACTGCTGTCTTGCTATTCCAAAACTCCACCTTGCTTTTCTTAACGGTGGACTCATTTAATGTTGTACAATGAAGCAGTCCTGTTACAAAACATGTCACCCAATAAAATAGAACCTCATGACATCACGCATTCACAGTCATTATTATCACTATTCAATCTCTGTCAATACCACATTTTAAATACCACAGTCACGAGACCAACCAGAGTTTTTACAATGCCACTTATCTTCACGTACTCACAGTATGACTACATTATTACTGTGAGGAAGAGGCAATCCCGTCCCCCCTGAAAACAACCTAATCCGTCCAACGGATCCCAAACCAGCTCCCAAAACCCATTTAAAATTACCTTTTCATCCTCAGCCCGATGACCTGCTCTGTTGGTCTGATGCCTGTAGAGAGAAGAAGGAAAGGGTTAAGGAAAATGATGGAGAGATGTGGACAAGGAAGAAAGGTGGAATCACAGAGACAAGAGGCCAATCACCAGCGAGTATAGATCCAGAAGGACAGATGCTCTGGCGGAGAGAGGAAGAATGCGAAATCCAGATGCCTCCAAAAAAGAAGGAGTAGCTGAGATCCATGGGGATAAAGCAGAGGAGGATGAAGACGCCCCCCGAGGAGGGAGACGGATGTTCAATTTCGTCGGTCCATAAGTAGAGGCCAATACCAGAGGAAGTTGAGGCTCCAAAAAGGTGGAGTGGATAGTGGTGGTCACCCTGGGAAGTCTGAAGTCCCTACCGCAACTCAGAGGAGAGTTGCAGCGGTACCCGATATGTGGAAAAGGGAAAAGGGTAGCCTTGTGGGGTTTGCATGGGGTGTAAAAGGGAAATGTGGGGAGAACGGAGAAAAGGGAGGAGCACTAATGAGGTTCAAGAGGAGTGATGTGTAGGGGATAAAGAGAGTCCCTGACTTACTATGATGGGCAATGACTAAAGCCAAGACAGAAACAGGTGGACTTTAAGGAAAGAGAGTGAAAACACACACATATAGCTGAAGAGCACAAGAAGAGAGGAATAAGGTGGTAGCTAAAGGGAAGTTATAAAAAGGATTCAAGGAAAAATGAATGAAAAGTCCTTGTAATAGTTTGAAGAAACAAGAGAACAAACAACACAAATTTAGTTATGTGCATGTCTTTATTTTCTTTCTCTTCTTTGGCACAAAACCTCCCCATTTCCCCCATATCAGAGGGTTAGAATTTACAAAGGATTAAAAATCCTTACCAAAGTAAAAACATGTTTCTAACTATTATATATACGCCTGGGTGTGGTGATGGTCTTTGGCACTGTTAAACCTACCAGACAGACCATTTTACTCACCTCTATTTCCTTGTGTTCTCTCCTGACAACCCGGCTATGATGTACCACTGTAGACCAGATTTGGAACCTAAGTGACGAAAGAGAAAAAGAGTTTCACCAATAAATGGAGACGCCCTTATAAACCAGGAGCAATGAAGAGAACCAAGATGTTATTTTCTTTGTGTTTGATCCATTAATTCTTTGTTTCATTAGCCTCTCAAAAAAAAAGGCCGAAATAAGGAAACACATATGGCCTGCCAGATTTATTTTCCACTCATTCCTAACAAACATGGTATCAGAAGTGGGATCCTAGTTGATGGAGGCCATTGTGTTTCGACTGGTGAAAGGTCAGGAAAAACTGGAACAGATTATGTAGCACTTTCTGGCCGTTGCAGAAGAAGACAGGGAGAAATTACATAGGACCCTGACAGAGCAAAAAAAGACTCAAGAGTCTACAATAGGGAGGTTGACAGATGTACTCCACCAACAGACACCACCCACAGCAGCCCTCCCTTCAGTGAAAATGCAAAAATACGTTGCTGGAGAGGATCCATTCTTCTTTTTTGCAACTTTTTAACGGATGGCAAGGTCAGCACACTGGCCTGTTGACAAATGGGGGCTATATCTCGGGACTCTCCTCTCTGGGGAACTTCAGGCTGCCTACCAAGCAGCCACCACCTTGGTCTTACGCCTTATAAGGAGGTTAAGAAAAGCATCCTAGAAAGACCTGAAGTAGATGTTGAAACATATTGGATACGGTAACAACAGATAAAAGAGGGAGCACAAGAAACACCAAGTGCTTTGTACTTCGCAGTCAAAGACCTGGCTGATCGATGGTTGAAGCCCTCCACTTCGACTAAGGAAGAAATAGTAGAGAAGATACATTTGGAACAGTATCTTTCTTCCCTACACCCTCCTATACAACGATGGGTCAGACAGCATTCACAAGTAACCTTGGAAAAAGCTGAGGACGTAGCTAGTGCATGCGACCGGGCACAGGAGATACAAAAGAGCAAAGAGACAAATTGGAAGCTTTCAGGAGATTCCCGACCAAGGGCCAAAAGAGTTTACCTTTAAAAAAGCAAGAATCTCTTACTCTGGTGCCAGGTCCTGTAACCCCCTATGCCCTCCCCAACTACCCCTCCCGGTTCCAAATGTTTTCATTGTGGATTATTTGGACATATTGCCCGTACGTGAGCCCAAAATTAGGAACTAATGGATGTGGGAACAACAAAAGTATTGTATGGCACACATGAAGGTTCAAGTCTTCATTACCATCACCTGGTTTCTCTCAATGGAGAAACCAGGGAAGCTCTCATTGACACTAGATGTATACAGAGTGGCATGCAACCCCAAGCGGCCCCTGGGGGAGTGAGAGCAGTGAACAATATGGTAAATATCCAGTGTGTACATAGGAACAATAAAAGATATCCTACTAACGAAGTGCAGATCCAACATAAAGCTACAATTAACAAGTTCCCATGAGGGCATGACTGATATGAAAGTTACCAGAGACTATCCACACATGGACAGTCTATTCGGAAAACCTGGAAAGATGGAGTGTAATGGAGGAATACAGCCCCTTTTTCACAAGTACAAGACGATGAATGGCCAATAGGCAAACACCCAAACAGCTGCAGACAGAGGAAGGCAAAGAAGAAAGAATGGAATCATGTAGCCCTAGCTCAGGCTAACTAAGGGAATACATGGGAATCGGATTAAGGGTTTCAAAGAGCTCAGAGAGAAGACCTGACTCTAAGAGAAGCTTGGAACAAAGCCTCTCCCATAGAAGACCCTGACCAAGTATGTCCCCAGTTCTTTATAAACAATGGTCTACTGTACAGAAAAGGGGGGATGGATCATTATCCACAACTGCTAGTACCTAGCTCATACAGAGAAAAGATGTTATTTCTGGCCCATAGTCATTTGCTGGGGGGTCATTTTGGAGGTGAACAAAACAGAAAAGGCTATTCTAGAGAAGTTCTGTTGGTCAGGAATCTATCAACAGATAAGAAGATACTGTAGAGAATGCCCGATTTGTAAAAAAAAATAGCCAAAGTCTACCTACTAGAGTCCCATTAACACCTCTCCCTATAATAAAATAACCCTTCTCAAGGGTAGGCATGGATATAACTGATCCCCTCCTTTCCCGAAGCAGATATCGATATGTCCTTGTCCTGGTTGACTATGCGACCAGGGGCCAGATGTACAACCCTTTTTCGCGGCTGCAAATGGGAGATACTGCCATTTGCAGCTGAAAAAAATGGTAGTAGCATGTACAAATGCTATTAGGAAGGGGCATCCCTACCTAATAGTGAGTTAAAAGGCTATGCACTAATGTTTTGCGGCCGCAAAACACTCACAGTTTACCACCTATTTCAAGTCGGTGGTAAACCACTTGCAAAGGAGAAGCGGTCCCCAGGGGATCCATTCCCCTTAGTGAGTATGTGGGAAAATATATTTTTAGAGCAGGCAGTATTCCCAGAGACCACTGCCTGCCCTAAAAGAAATGCAACTGAAAGTTTCAGTTTTCTTTTTTAAATGCATCTCATTTTCCTTTAAGGAACATGGGCTGCATTTAAAAAAACTGCTTTCTTAAAAAAGCAGTCACGGACAGGCCATTATCCCTGTGAATGCTAGCCATTCCTAAAGGGGTCGCAAATTGCACCTGCCTCATTATTATTAATAAGGCATGCAATTTTCGACCCCATTAGGAATCGCAAACAGTGTCTGAGACACTGTTGTGCATTCCAATTAGCAAGTCATACACTGTGAGTTGCAATTGAGACACAATTTGCAACTTGCTAATAAGCAGGTTGTACATCTGGCCCCAGGTTCCCTGAGGCAGTAGCCCTGCGACAGCCCAGTGCTATTCAAATAGCTAAGGTATGATTAACATTTTCTCTCGAGTAGGGTTCCCACTGGAGATTGTGACTGATCAGGGCACACCCTTTGTTTCAAAACGGCTAAAACAAGTTTGCCAACAGTTAAATATTAAACAAATAAGGACATCTGCTTATCACCCACAAACAAACGAGTTAGTGGAGAGATATAATGCCACACTAAAAACAACACTAAAGAAACTGTTAGAATCAGAAACACGTAAATGGGAGGATATGTTACCCCTCGCCCTTTTCGCTATTCGATGTAAACAGCAAAAAATCACTGGATACTCCCCCTTTGAATTATTATACGGGAGACAACCTCGTACCTTGTTAGATATGCTGAAGGAGGAGTGGGAAGAGGAAAACGTAACAGGAAAACCCTTACCTGAGTATGTCTTTACCTTGAAGAACCAATTAGGACAGATCCCCAAAATTGTACAAAAAAATTTAGAACAAGCCCAGGCTGCCCAAAAAAAAGTACCACAAAAAAACCAAAGAAAGGACCCTTGCCGTAGGAGAATTGGTCTTGATTATGTTGACTTCCTATGATCATAAGATACTGGGACAATGGCAAGGTCCATTTCGGGTGATAGAACAATTTACCCCAGTCATCTACCGGCTAGAGATGGTTCCAGAAAATAAAACAAATACTCAGATTTTCCATAATAATCTGTTAAAGAAGTAGGAAGGAGCCAAACCTGCTTTATTAAGTATCAATGAGGGTCCTCTCACCTTTGTCTCTATAGAGTATAGACCAAGATTTACCGGATAACTCCTGTTTACAACCTTTCCAATCGGTATTTTCTCTAATTACGGGGAGAACATCAATTATAGAACATTCGATTCAGACCCTACCAAGAAAAACAATCAAACTATGTCCCTATAGAATACCAGAGTGCCGGCGAGAAGCTGTTGAAAACAAAATTCAATAGATGCTTAAAATGGGGGTTGTAGACCCTTCCACAAGTGAATGGAATTCCACAATGGTTCTCGTACCTAAACCCGACAGGTCTATCAGATTTTGCTTTGACTTTTGTGAGGTTAACGAATTATCTCAATTTGATTCATACCCACTCCCTCGAGTGGATGAGATGATAGAAATGTTGGGTGAGGCACAATTTATCAGCACACTCGATCTGTGCAAGGGATATTGGCAGGTGCCACTAAGGGAGCAAGATAAGAAGAAAACAGTGTTTTCTACACTAGGGGGATTGTATCAATTCACTGTACTACCCTTCGGTCTACGTGGGGCTCCAGCGACCTTCCAAAGACTCATGAATACAATACAATACAAAGGCCATGTAGCGCATTTGCAGCCACCTACATAAATGATGTTGTTATTCATAGTTTGTCTTGGGAACAACATTTGATAAATCAAGCCCTACAGTAAGGGGGATTAACCATTAGTCAAACCAAAAGTCACATAGCTGTAAAATCAGTTAAATATTTGGGGTACACACAACATAAACATAAAACATAACATGACACGTGTTTTTGTAAAGTGCACTTGTCACCTGTGGGTCTCAAGGCGCTGAATAACAGATGTTTATTGTTACCCAACTCAATGGTACTCATTTTATCAACCTCAGATGGATAAAAGGCTGAGTGGACCAGCTGTTTTTTGAACCTGTGACCACGAGGTCGAACACAGGCCCCTGCAGTGGATGCATTAGTCCACCAAGCCACCAGACCCAACATCACCAAGGTACCTTCTAGGGGAAGACTGTATAAAACCCCTACATGAAAAGGTTGCCGCCATGACAGATCTACCATTTCCGAAAACAAAGAAGGATCTGAGAGCCTTCCTGGATGTCTTATGTTATTACAGATGATTTATCCCGATCTTTTCACAAATAGCAGCCCCTCTGACTGATTTGTTACAGAAAGACAGAAAAATTGAAAAAAACCTGAAGAATCCTTCACATGCGACCCTACGTGCCTTCCATCAACTAAAACGCACCCTCACATCTGAACCAGTCCTTCTCAGCCCAAATTACAATAAACCATTCATCCTGCATACAGATGCATCAGAGCAAGGTTTAGGAGCAGTTCTCTCCCAAACAGATAAACAAGGAAACGAAAGACCAGTAATATATATCAGTCAAAACGTATTTCCACAAGAAAAACACTATGCAGTACTAGAAAAGGAGGCATTTGCCATTAAATGGGCTATTGAGTCCCTGCGATACTATCTCAAAGGTAGAGAATTCATATTATATACAGATAATGCTCTATTAGAGTGGCTATCATGTAACAAAGGACACAATGACCGAGTGTTACGATGGTTTTTAGAATTACAACCGTACAGATTCAGCACACATCATAGAAAAGGGATAAAACAGCTTAATGCTGAATATCTGTCCCAATATCCCAGAGAAGTATCTCTTGCAAGTCAATATTATCACTACTGAACCTCTGAGAATACCACTTTTTAAATGCCACAGTCACAAGACCAACCAGTGTTTTTCACAATACCACTGATCTTCACGTCCTCACAGTATGACTACAATATTACTGTGAGGAAGAGCCAATCCTGCTCCCCCTTAAAAACAACTTAATCCATCCCACGGATCCCAACACAGCTTCCATGACCCATTTGACCATACCTTTTCATCCCCAGCCTGATGAGCTGCACCATAGGTTTGATGCCTGTAGAGAGAAGAAGGAAAGATTTACGGGGAAGGATGGAGAGACATGGACAAGAGAGGAAGATGGAGTCACAGAGACGAGCGGCCTATAACAAGCGAATACATATCCGGAAGGACAGATGCTTGGAGCCAGGACGGAGAGAGGAGGAATGCGAAATCCGGCAGACTCCAGAAAAGAAGGATGAGCTGAGAACCTGGGGGATAAAAGAAAGGAGGACGAAGACGCCGGCCCCAAGGAAGGAGATGGACATCCAGTTTCGGCGGTCTACAAGTTGAGGCCAGCACCAGAGAAAGACGAAGCTAAAGAAAGGTGGAGGGAAGAGTGGTGATTGCCCTGGGAAGCCTGAAGTTCCCACCGCAACACAGGGAAGAGTTGCGTCTGTACCCAGTATGTGGAAAAGCGGGGGAGACAGTAGCCCGGGGGGGAGGGGTTGCACGGGGCTGTTAGATTTGAAATTCCCTTTCCTATAATGCCTCTGTCATGCTGTTTTAGGTAAGCAGTGTGTGGCTAAAATACATGCATTTGTATTCTTGTCATGCAACCCACAGAGTTATCCTCGTAACATGTACGTATTAGTTAGCCGTTGTGCATCCATTTTATATTTCGCAATCCATATTAGACTGTGCCTGGGTTAGGCCTCTCTGCTCATATTGCTTGCTTCAGTAGAACACTGTGTTTTGTTATCATTTCACCTGCTGTCCAAGGCTGTTTCCTTGACTTGCTAATGAATAAGGTATTCTGATTCAGTCATCACATAACTAGCTGAATGTGTAGCTTCTGCCCCCACCTTAGGAGATGCTGAAACCCAGCACCGTGGCCTTGTATTCAGATACCAGGCTCCTATCTGGCATGTGTTAGCTCATCTCTCTGTGCTCCATTGCCAAGGCCAGTACTTTTCACGGTGGGCGTGATTAGAGATGGCTGGGAAGTCCTTTTTACCTACTGTAACCCATTGGGGAGCCAGTCCCCTTAGCGTCCATCTTAGGGTGCAGGTCTGACCGGGGCTCTCTCTCTGCAGAGAACTACTAATAAAGTAAGTTTGTGTATTTTACTGAATGACCGACTCTTCATTTGGGAAGGCATAGCAGGTGGTTGTGGAATTAACCCGCAGGGCCCTTAGAGGGCCACATCCTGCAGGGCAGAAAACGGAAACGTGGGGAGAACAGAGAAAAGGGGGGCAGCACAAGAGAGGTTCAAGACGATTAATGTGTAGGGAATAAAGAGAGTCCCTGACTTACTATGATGGCCAAGAGAGAAACAGGTGGACTTTAAAGGGAGACATACGTATATATGAAGAGCACAAGAAGAGAGGACTAAGGCGGTAGCTAAAGGGAAGCTTTAGAAAGGATTCAAGGAAAACTGACAGAAAAGTCCTTGCAATAGTTTGAAGAAGCAAGATAACAAACTACACAAATTAAGTTATATGCATGTATTCATTTTCTTTCTCTTCTTTGGCACAAGCCCTCCCATTTCCCCCCCTATCAGAGAGTTAGAATTCAGAAAGCATTAAAAAGCACTAAGCCAAAGTAAAAACAGGTTTCTAACTAAGGTTTATATACACATGGGTTTGGTGATGGTCTCTGTCACTGTTAAACCTACCAGACAGACAATTGTTCTTACCTCTATTTCCTTGTGTTCTTTCCTGACAACCAAGGGATGATGTACCACTGGAGAATGGATTTGGAAGTGAAGGAAGAGGAAAAGAGTTTCACCAATGAATAGAGAAGCCATGATAAACCAGGAACAATGCCTAGAACGCAGACAGTATTTTCTTTGTGTTTTATCCATTATTTCTTTGTTGCATTGGCATCTCTGTTGCATTGGCCTCTCAAAATAATAAATCCAAAATTAAGAAACACATACGGCCTGCCAGATTTATTTTCCAAATATCGCTCACAAGTACCAATGCAATTATCATGTATTATATATGCAAGTCTTAACACTCACAGGCAGAAACCTGCTACATCCCTTACCTACATCTGCCAATGGCACTACTCATTCTGAGCTGGACGTTACATCATTTACATTCAAACATTCACAGATTTAACTTTTTTTTTAACAATATATGTATTACATTTTTTCCACACAACTGAGACACCATCATAATAATAATGACAGCAGAGAGGAAGAACATTCACCAGCAAACCCACGTACATAACTTTTAGAACAAACATCCTCTGCCCGTCCCCAACAACATCTATACAGGCTGGCAACCTCTCATTCCACCTCTTCACCCCTCTTTCTTCCACGCCTACAAGCACTCACCAGCAACTGTCCATAACATTTGTCAACAGCAATTTACAGTATCAACCACTAATTGCTACTTTAAGCTACTCACACTCTAACAATACCACATTCTTACTTCTGTTCAAAAGGCAAATAAAAAAACTGTCACCCACACCTTTGCAATACACTTCTTCCATAAACACCCAACGAAAACACAATACAACAGCACAGAACAAACACCCACAACACAACACAAACTACTCAAAAAATAACAATACGGCACAAAAACACAACACATTTGCTTAGTTTTCTGTTTTGTCATTGATTAGCTCTTTACTTATGCTGTTGCATTGAGCCAGAGGGTTGTTTTGCTTAGGGTATCATTGCGATCTGTTAGTACGGTGTTACTGCATTTTGGTGTGCTGTATTTTGTTACTATGTGTCAGTATTCTTTTGTGTAGGCATGTGTTAGACCTGGCTTGTCCAGCGGGTTAATCCCCATAATCTTTGGCCTTCTGTGTCTAACCTGTTTTGGTGGTTTTATGACAGACTCTGGGCACTTTAGCACTGCTGATCAGTGCTAAAGTGCCTATGCTCTCCCTGTAAATTGTGTTTATGGATTGGTGATTCCATGATTGGCATATTTGTTTACTGGCAAGTCCCTAGTACTGTGCACTGTGTGTGCCTAGGACCTGTAAATCAAATGCTGCTACTGGTCCTGTAGCACTGATTCTACCACCCACGTGAGCAGCCTGTAAATGTAACTCAGACCTGCCACTACATTGTTTGTGCATAGTTGGTTACTTACAAGTCGACCTGGCAAGTGCTCACACTTGCCAAGCCCTAACTTTCCCTTTTCTTACATGTCAGACACTCCTAAGTAAGGCCCAATGGTGCCCCGTGTATGTGAACATCAGGACATGCACTGAGTTGTGTGAAGTGTCAGTGTATTTTGTTTATCACTATTGAAAGGCTATCCACCCATAGGATAGATTCGGAGTTTATTTATAACATCTTATAAATATAATGTCCCAATGGGACAAGATAGAAAGATGGAGTTCAGTATACCCGATCTCAGAATATAAAAATGCATCTTTTAATAAACTTCGTATATTATTACCTGAATTTTTGCCTTTTTATCAATTCTTTCCATTAATGCCTTACCATTCCAGGTTCTTGTGAGCTTCTCCTAATATTTTTCTTCAATCTCTCTGTGCAGGGACAATGGCCTGTTCTAATCATCATAACACTCAACTTATTAACACTACCTGCATGCCAGTAGAGGACAATAATCCTTTCAGTGTGCTACAGGATAGTATAGACGACACAACTGTTGAATCTACTGGTCTCAAAGGCTCATCTCCTGGCACTTCTTGACCAAGCACTAAACCTAGCTCATACCTTCTGTATCAGGGAAACAAGTGAAAGCAAATCCTCCTTCTCCCACCAACACATCCTCTTCTTTTCTATGGAACTTGTTTTTGAAGAAATATGCTCACTTAAACCGTACTTGGCTGAAACCAATGTTTGCCTTCAGAGGCTTGAGGATAATTGGTCCCATACTGAGCAACGAGTGGCAGATCTTGACGGTAAAATGACCTCAATGCAGGTAATCTCTGACCAGTTTCCAGGAAGGCATAAAGAAATACAATCACTCAAGCAAGAGATTGAACATTTGGAAAACCGCAACAGGCGCAACAATCTACATATTTATCGCCTTGCGGAAGGTCTTGAAGGTCCTAATCCTATACCCTTCTTTCAAATCTTCCTGCCAACACTTCTCGGTCTTCCATCTTCTCCTCCATTGAATATTTAACGCGCACACCAATTAGGTTTACACTCTCGTTCTGCCAATTTTGCATCCTCTGCAACGAAACCTAGAGGTGATATTTTATAGTTTTTAGAGCATACCGATTTAATTAAAGTTATTCAGATGGCTAAACAGAAGAGAAAACTTACCTGGAATAGCGCCAATCTCTTCTTTGCCCAAGACAACGCTAAAGCTACCGCAGACCGCTGAAAACAGTTTCTGGACATGAGACCTGCTCTGTGTTCCCTGAATGCATGTTATGGATTATTTCATACTTGTCTCTTCAAAGTGACTTATAATAATAAAACAACAAACTATGAAGATCCTGCACTTCTTCAACAATTCCTCAACTCCTGCAGTGATGATTCCATGGATGCTTCTCGATTATATATTTGTTTTAATGTTTTTTGATTACCCATATCTGTCTGTTGTTCCTTGTTTTCAGCCTAATTTCTGGTGTAGCCTGTTATGCCCTGGGATACCCTTCTTATGTGTTCTTTTTCTTTTTATCAGGTGCAGTTCTGTGATCCCCTTGATGTATGAACTTTACGTCTTATGCCTGGAGGTCATTCTCCCTTTGCTGCATCATCTGGGAGTATTCCGTCCAGTGCGCTGTTTTCCCTTATGTAGTTCCTCAATCCCCACCTTCATTGGCCATTTTGTGGAATGTCTTTAGACTTCCTCATGCATTATCTTATGTTGTTTGTTATGTTGTTTGTTTTTATCTTGTGTTTTCTTCTTTTCTCTCCTCTGCTCTCTCTCTCCTTTTTCATTTAATTTTTTTCCTTCTTCCTCTGTTCTTTTTCCCTTCTCTTTTTGATGAAAACTATATTTCTATTTCTTTTCTATGTCTAATCTGGAACTCATGTTTAATTTCTTATCACTTTACTCTTTATCTTTCTTTCATATTTTCCTTTAGTTTTTCCATTACCTGCATAACAATTGTTCAAGTTAAATTTAACTGTTATATTTTTGCTTTAATTGTATATAATTATCTCAGTATTAAGCTTATTCTTTTTATTACTTACATAAAAATTGTTCCAAATAATTTTGATTGATTCCATTTAGAGTCTTTACATGGAACGTTAAGGGTATAAATAATCCCTTAAAAAGACAATAGGTATTAACCCATTTATCTAAATTCAATGCTGACATAGCACTAATTCAAGAGTCACATTTATCCGATGCCGAAGCATCTAAATTAAAACGAGGATGGGTTGGTAATGTTTTCTCTTCTCAAGCCTTAGGCAAGAAAAATTGAGTTTCTATTTTATGTCTTGTGGTCAAAAAAATTTCCTGATTTAAAAAAATACCATCTTGCCTGCTCATTAAAACAATCTTCCCGTTGGCTTTTGCGTGATCGAGACATCCCTTTCCCTATTTGGCTGACTATAGAAAATTATTTTATGACACCTTTTAAATGTAATGAATACCTTGCATTTACCAATAAAATGTCTTCATCCCAGACTCCAGCCATTGCCCACACTCGCAAAATTCTTGCCCCACTACTGCCTTCCTCTTGCCCTTCTCTTTCCTCGTTAGATCAACAACCTATTTAGCATAATTCTTTACTGCGCATTAAAAATCGTACTTTCTATTGGAAATCTTGGAGAAATAAGGGACTACTTTGGATTTCGCAATTATTGCTAAATAATGTTCCTTTATCTTATCTGGATCTTCAAACACAATTTACCTTACCCTCGTCGTATAGAACCCAATATGATATCTTGTATTCTTTACATTGTCAAGACCTTCCATCCTTACCATCTTTGACTTCTCCTTCATCTAGCAATCCCACACTCTTTCCCTAATGAGCTTTGCCTCTGCTTCATCGTTATATAAGTATTTATCTCTATCCCTTGATAGGAGCAAAACGAAGGTTGAATCGGCTTGGGAAAGTGATCTCCTGGAATGTTGGACAACTCTTTTTTGGGATAAATTGTGGCTCAAAATCCAAAAAACCTCCAGAGCTGGTAATAATTCTCAAACCCTCTATTTTGTTTATCAACGTCTTTTATTCACTCCCGCAAAATTAGCCTCCTTTAATACAAATTCTACCCCTATTTGTTGGTCTTGCCCTTGCCCAAATGCAGATTTACATCGCATGCTTTTTGATTCCCCCCCTGTGAACCTGTGAAGTGTTTTTGGCAATTAGTTTGGTCTCAAATTATTAAAAATGTTAAAACCAAAATTCCCTTCTTCCGTTCCAATGTTTTTCTAGGCTCTCTATCTCCTTGCTGGCCCCAATCTCCTACTAATTCTAAAATCATAGATTTGTTACTGGCAGTAGCTCTTCACTTAATCACTTCCAACTGGAAACAAGCTGACAAACTCACCTTTAGGGCCTGGTGGAATGTAGTATGTTTTCATCACAGACTTTACACTAACTACGTTACCCCTATCTCTGTGTCCATCAAAAGAAACCTTTTTATGGCTCCCTATATCCACTTATTTAACTTATATTGCCTCACATAATGTTCCTTGAGTCCAAACTTCTGACGATGTTCAAAAACCTCCATGATTTACTTGTCGTCTTTGCTTAGTTTAAACTTTTTCTCATGATATTCCCTTGGATTGTCCTGATTGCAACCTGATATTGATATTTTTTCATAATTTGTTATATATATATAGAAATTGTTTCATATGGCATTTTTTCTCTTACGACTGTTATAGAGTTCAGATTGTAAAAGTATGTATATTCTCTTTTTTCTTATTTCAATCCCCCCTCATCTCTCTTTATCTTCCCTCACTCCTCCCCTTTCTTTCTTTTTATATTTCTGATATATATTATTATTTTCTTGGAATGTTCTTTATTTTAACAAATATTTTCTTTTTTTATATTGTATCATATTGAATCTTGCTTAATAAACTATGTTGTTAAACTGAAGAAAGTAAGGAATTGACGCATCACTCCACTGCGTGGCAGTAATGAACTGACGCATCACCTCCCCTGGAGTAAGGAACTAAAACCATCACCTTTCTGTGTGTAAGGAACTGGCGCATCACCTTCCCTGTGGCTGTGACTGTGATGCATTCCAATGTACTTTGTTTTAAAAGTGTTGCATCCATAGTTTTCTATGGACAGAACTGTTTTTAAAAGTCATATTTAGATTACTGTATTGTGGGTTTTTATCATATTGGTCTTGTTTGGTTTAGATAAAAATTACTTATTTTTCTAAACTGGTGTGGTGTCCATTTGTAGTGTTTTTACTGTATTTCTGTGAGTGAGCACAAATGCTTTACACACTGCCTCTAAGATAAGCCTGTCTGCTTGTGCCAAGCTAGCAAGGGGGTAAGAAGAGGTTATTTTAGAAGTGTGTCCCCCTTACCCTGACTAGGAAGAAGGCTCCCTACTTGGACAAAGGTGCAAACCAGTACCAATTCAAACAGTATGCCACTTTAATGTTCTACATTTACATGGTGTTACTGTATTACAGTGTTACTGTACTTTTTTACTATTTGTAGGTATTTTTGGTGTTGGTATGCCAATGTGTTGTTCTACATGTGTTCTGAGATGCATTAATTTCTTTCAGTGTGCCTGTGTTGGTATATTGGAGTGCTGTATTGAAGTGCTGTGGTGCTGTACTGTTGCATTTTTGGGTGTCCTTATTGCATGTTGTTGGTGTGTTGGTATTACATTAGTAATTGTCATTATGTTGTGTTTTAATTTTGTTTTTGCACTGCTTTGAGTTTTTTTTGTTGGTGGGATGTGTTAACACACATATATCTTATGTGGTCCCATGGAAAGCAAAGACGCAGCCTAGTATTCCGATGGGAGTATTCATGAAGGAGAAGTGACATGGCTATAGAGGATCTGTTTAGGATAAGCATGGCCGCGGCTATGCCTTCGGTCTTTTAAAAAGTATGCTTTCTGCCACTTCAATGCAAATCTTCAGTGGAAATGCCCAGCCCAAATTACCGTTCTGAATGACCTAAAATTAATTGCACCCTTCCCTGTCTAATGTACATTTCTTGAGTGCAGCTTTGACCACTTTGAACAGGATCTAATATGAATCACGATATGAAACATGCTTAATATTATATGTTGCAATTCATTTTGCATTGCTTCTGGTTACATTTTTATTGTAGAACAGTTGTATTTAAAGCAAGGACAATTTGCAGAATCACTGTATAGCAGGGGGTAGCTACCTTTGGTGCAGCAGGTGCAGTGGCACTGGAGCCCAGGGATCTGAGAGGCCCATTGAACCCTGTAGTGTGCTCTATTTGCTACCCCAATAACAGCCAAAGGGCAGTTTTCTGTGATTGCACCAGGGCCTATGGCTTCCATGCTACACTGTTTGTAGAGAAGCCATTTATGATTAATTTGAGACTAAGGGGGCTAAGGAGGTTATTTACAGTTCAGGTCAATGAACACTCCATCATAAATTGCAGAGCTCCTGTCTCGCTGAGCGCACAGCTCCCATCCTCAGTTAAAAGTGTGAGAATTGCTAGGTTTCAGACGGTTTGCTCTACCATTGGAAATCTTTGATGCAGTGGCTATTCACCAAGGGAGTATCCGTCAGTTCACAGTGTTGGTCACCTTCACCCTTTAAAGAGCATGGAGACCTTCACTGATTTCTTCTTGTAAGGCATGATGGTCCAGCCTTGAAAATAGGAGAATGTTCATGGCACAAAGGGAGAAGATTCCCTGCCTAATGGGCACATGTGTATTTTGTTCTGAGGAGCAAAAACTCATGCTGAGTGGGATGAATCAACCTTGCAATCTTCAAAAAATACTGGATGCATGTGATACTGTAAACTGTCTCAAAATGGCTAGATTCCAGGAAAATGACCCATTAACCCTTATATCTCATTCCTTCACCTAATTTACTCTGTCTTCCACCCATTTTACCTTACTGCTAGTTATTTAATCGGCACTGAGATAAAGCTTTGCACCACATCTACCACATCTACAATGCTATATTTACTGACTTCGCCTCCCAGTCAGGCATTTCACTGACAGACTGGATAGGCAAGCTTTGTAGAACATTGATTAATGAAGAAAACAAAGGGTACCTTTTAAAAAAAAGGTCTACCCCAAGGTCAGAGAGGTACTAAAGTAATTCTCCCAGGGCAGGTAGGCTGTCATAACCTGCTACTCACCCCACATTAGACCGATCATCCTTAGGGTGGTCTTCCACAAACCTTTTGCCTGTCCTCCTCCATTTCGTTGAACCTATTTTCTGGCCTTAGAACTTTGCACACTTTACTACTGTTAACCAGTGTTGAAGTGCTAGTGCTGTCTCCTTAAACAATGGTGGAATAGGCTTATACCCAATTGGCATATTTAATTTGCTAGTAAGTCCCTAGTAATGTGGCACTACATGTACCCAGGGCCTGCAAATTAAAGGCTACTTATGAGCCTGAAGTGTTGGTCATGCAACCCTCTTACGTAACACTGTAAAACATGTCACAAGCCTGTCATTGCAGCTTTAAGGCAGTTTTAAACTGCAATGTTGATGTAAAATTTAAATTTCTTTGCCAAGTTTTAAACTCCCTTTTATTACATCTGTCACATACAAGGTAGACCCTATGAAGCCCATAGGGCAGGGTGGTGTGTAATTAAAAGGTTAGACTTGTACTCTTAAGTTTTACATGTCCTGATAATGAGTAAAACACCTAAATTCATGTTTAAACTACCGTGAGGCCACCCCTTCACATAAGATAACATTGAGGTTTCCTTTTTACATTAATAAGCTGCAATTTCCAATTGGGAGGGTAGCTATTTCATATGTGGTGTCTATAAAATTGTAATGATAAAGCCTCTTTAAAATAAAGTCATATTTTTCATTAACATTTTGAAAATGCCACTTTTCAAAAGTTTAAGTTTTTCTGCCCTTAGAATTTTTGTGCCTGTAGCCTGTCTTGGGTCACATGATTTGGTGTAGCTGAGAGTTTGACTCCGTGAATTCCTGCCACAGGCACACAATAGGCTGGATTAGGTGTGCCTGAGTGGGCCAACTATTAGCAGGATGGGGGCAGAGCTGAGAACAGCCCCACTTACACCTGAATAGCCTGTTTTCCACCTTCACACAAAGCATCTAATGACCCTGCATTGCCAATTCAGCAGCCTATAGCTGGGTCTGAACTGGGCTGGCGTAGTGAGCTAAAGAACGATGATGGATTCAACACAGATCTGTGACTGTGGGTGATTGTCTGAAAAGTTTTAGTGCTCCGTCCATCATCTCCTTGTGTTTGCTTTGTTTGCCCTAAGTTGGCAGTATATGCCCAGACGTGGGTCTCTTGCTCACTTTCCCACTGGATTCAACCTAGCCTGGCTGATGAGGGGGTCTTACACCAAAACCAGCCCCAGGATGCTTGTTTCCGGTCCAGGGAAGACCTGGCTTGGCAGTTCGGGCTGGTCGGTTCCCATGAGGGACAGGGTCAAGACTGATTTGCTTATAGCTGGGTCTGAACTGTGGTGGCGAAGTGAGTTAAATAACAATGATGCATTTAACCCACATCTGTGACTGGGGGTGAGTATCTGTAAAGTTTAAGTGCTGCATCCATCATCTCCTTGTGTTTGCTTTGTTTGCTCTAAGTTGGCAGGGTAAACCCAGACGTGGGTCCCTTGCTCAATTTGCCACTTGATTCAAGCTAGCCTAGCTGATGAGAGGTGATACTCCGAAACCAGTCCCAGGATGCTTTTTTCCGGTCCAGTGAAGACCTGGCTGGGCAGTTCGGGCTGGACTGTTCCTATGAGGCACAGGGTCAAGACTGATTTGCATATAGCTGGGTCTGAACTGGGGTGGCAAAGGGAGCTAAACAGCGATGATGAATTCAACCCAGATCTGAGCCTGGGGGTGAGTGTCTGAAAAGCTCCAGGCTCCATTCATTATCTCCTTGTGTTTGCTTTGTTTGCTATAAGTTGGCAGGGTACGCCCAGACGTGCGTCCCTTGCTCACTTTTCCACTGGATTCAAGCTAGACTGGCTGATGAGGGGTGTTACCCTGAAACTGGTCCCAGGATGCTCCTTTCTGTTCCAGGGAAGCCCTGGCTTGGAAGTGCAGGCTGGACTGTTTCCATGAGGCACAGGTTCAAGACTGATTTACATATAGCTAGCTGGATCTGAACTGGGGTGACAAATTGAGCTAAAGAATGATGATGGATTCAACACACATCTATGACTGGGAGTGAGTGTCTGAAAAGTTTCAGTGCTCCGTCCATCATCTCTTTGCGTTTGATTTGTTTGCCCTAAGTTGGCAGGGTATACGCAAATGGGGGTCCCTTGCTCACTTTGCCACTGGATTCAAGCTCGCCTAGCTGATGAGAGGTGTTACACCGAAACCGGTCACAGGATGCTTGGTATCGGTCCAGGGAAGACCTGGCTTGGCAGCTTTGGCAAGACTGTTCCCATGAGGCACAGGGTCAAGACTGATTTGCATATAGCTGGGTCTGAACTGGGAAGGTGAAGTGAGCTGAAGAACAATGATGAATTCAACCCAGATCTGTGACTGTGTAGTATTCTAGCCTTCTGCCATGCATGCTCTGCCACTGGAATGTTACAGCATGATTATGTATTATGGAATGTTGGGTGTCTCTCAAGAAAAGCTACAGTTATGCTAGGGCTGAGCAGAATGCTGGCTGCTCCTGGTGGAGCTCATCTATTTATCTTCAATAAACCATCTTGAACTACTACAACCAGTATGGACATCATCACTACACTTTGATGGCGACGAGGATGGGATCCGAACGCACGCGTGCAGAGCACAAAGGATTAGCCCAGTTTTCATTTAAAAATGAACCACGTGTGTTGCTGCCTATGCACACGTTCTTACCTCCTCCACTTCTGGATTCCTCCTCTCACATTGTTGTCTTCGTGACGTTCAAGTTTCACTGCACTGCCTTTTTGTGTGCAAGCACATGTCGTGAGCCATCCTGTGCTGGTGTGACTGCGTGCTCCCATCTTTCTGTTGAAGTCTGCAAAGTTTTCAACATAGCCTTCAATGGACCATCTTCTGCCAATCACGTTGTCTGCTTGTATAAAGTTGTATTCATTTTCAATGGCGTTGGCTTGCTTCCCATTTCAGGCATCGGTGCAGCTGTCTCCTTTCAAGTCGCCAGACAGTATACACCGGACCCCTCCTACAATTTCTACACAAGGTTATCCTCCTGCATGACTTTTGGGGAGCATTGGGAGTTCACTTATTCCACTCATCTCGTTGGTATATCTACAGCGAGGTACTTTCATCGTTTTTGTTTGTTGTATGTTCTTCGTAACTTCTTTAATCTGAGTTTGTCAAGACAGAACCAAATCTCTACTTGTACCTTCATTTCTGCCTTCAGTCTTCCTGTTTTAGGGATTTTTTTGGGTTACTTCGTGTGGCACATAGTGTGCTGAGTTCAAATTTCTTCACAAACCCAGGCCTAATTCAGGCTCACAATTGTATGTGCATTTTCAATCATCTACCATTAGTTTAATGAGAAAAAAACATTTCTACACATCGAAAAAGGACTCCATTTGTGCACAAGAAACTCAATAGTTCTAGTCCTCTCCTGTCAATCTCTTCTTAGTTTGTTTGCTCAAACTGTGGTGTGTTTCACATGGGTATGGTGACATTTACACATCATTGTAATGTTTTGTTATATGCGTCTATGTTTGGGTTTGTTGCACGTTTCATGATGCTACTGTTTTCTCAAGCTTTACCCTCACAGGATTGTTGTGTTTCGATTTAGCTCGTTGGGGTACATATATGGACCCTAGACTCTCTCTTTTGTTTGAATATTAAATTATCTCGATTTACACACATTAATGCAGTTTTCTCTACGTTGGTATAGCAAGGGGTGCTAGTCCCATTTGCTCTATGTACATTTACCCTTTTGTACTACTCACTGTTTCTAATCTGTTTTCAAGTATATTTCATAGGTTTTTACCCTCCTATGTTACCTGCCCATGGGTATACTCACTCACTTTTCAAGGTATCTTACTTTTAAAGGTATTTCAGGTTCAGGTTCTATATTCAATTATACCATTACTCCACACAGTGTATATAGTATGAGTAATGGTTCAATATTCAATTATATCATTGCTGCACACAGTGTGTGTAGTATGTGTAATGATTTAATATTCAATTATATCATTATTCCACACAGTGTGTGTGGTATGAGTGATGGTTTAACATTCAATTATATCATTACTCCACACAGTGTGTGTATTATGAGCCGGGGACCTTGAGGCTTATCTGACGGAGGGCAGCCGAGATAAGGTCTACAGGCCCCTCCACCCGGGCGGACAATGGGGCATATTGTTTCTACCTAATAAATACAGCGGCTACAGCGTTACCCGTATGTATGGTCGAAAAACACACACATTAGGTGTGTTGTGTATTAAATATATTTTTCTTACTACCAAATTTAGGTTCTTTCACAGAGGTGGTTCACTTGAGGCTGGCCCTCAAGTGATCCTGAAGAAAAGGTGTAGGGGACACCTTGAAACATGTCGACAGGATATTAGGGATCTTGACCACATAACAGTTATTTTTCCTTTATCTACCCCTTTTTAGCATACCGGCTAGGAG
Organism: Lissotriton vulgaris; assembly: GCF_964263255.1. Classification (NCBI taxonomy): domain Eukaryota; kingdom Metazoa; phylum Chordata; class Amphibia; order Caudata; family Salamandridae; genus Lissotriton; species Lissotriton vulgaris. The sequence goes on from NW_028252909.1 coordinate 195,736, forward strand.
CAGGAATAAAACTTTTGCTTACTAGTTAGGTATTTTTAAACTATCACTACTCTCCACTCCACCACCACACTGCACCACACATAGTCTCACAAATCAGTGCTCCCATGTCTCCTGCGCAAGTCTTAGCACACCCCAAGCAGTAGATGCTTGGGATGGCCCCAATGATGAAGCATGCCATGTCACCTTCGGCGAGTGAGGGGACTCAAGAAAAGAATTGTTCTTTTCTTCAAAGGCACGCCCAAATTCTGGACAAACCTTGTAACTCCTTCTGGCTGGGTTCCCACGATCCATCATATATGGATTTTTGTGTTGTACTTTCACTTAGGAGGTCAAACCTAGCCGTATCCGCCTTCTCCCTCTTTTTTTGATAAGTATACAGTGACCTCTACATGAGGTTGTCCAGTTCAACTCACACAGAGTATGTCACATGGGTTTAGTCTCATTGTTTCAATCTACAACATGTGACCTCTTTACGAGGTTTCCAATGCCGATATTTTATTGCTATGTTGTTTTCAGGGAAGTAGGAGTGATGCCATTGTGTTCTTTCATTCTTTCTTCATCCTGTCGATTTGTCATTGCTTTGTTGTGTACAGGGAAGTAGGAGTGATGGTATTTAATTCATTCTGTCTATTGTCTGTTTTTTTTATTTATCCTGCTGTGCTGTGCCTCCTGTCATACCCGTCTGGCCAGTGGATGTGTCTGGATTTAAAGTTAGGTTCTCTCTTGTTCTTTCTTCGTTTCTATCTCTTTCGTTTTTTTGTAGAAGCTAAGGAGATAGGTAGTATTTTAGCTTTCTGCCCATGCATGCTCTCCTAGTGATGGGGCTGAGCAGCATGCTGGCTGCTCCTGGAGGGCCTCATCTATTTATCTTCAATAAACCATCTTAAACTACTACAACCAGTGTGGACTTCATCACTACAGACTGGGGGTGAGTGTCTGAAAAGTTTCAGTGCTCGGTCCATCAACTCCTTGTGTAGCCTGGAGCCAGGGCAGGGGATGTCGGAATTTTCCATTTACTTTAAAGCGACTGTCTAGAAGGTTCTCCCACTTTCCAGAACCGGGGCGCCAGCACATAATCAACTCTTCAGTACACTTCAAGACCAGTGGATACTCTGCCAGGAAAAAGGACCGCTGTGCAGCTCCAATGACTACCACTCTGATGGACTGCTGCTCTAAAGGAACAGCTGCCTTGCTGCCCTGCTGTTCTGACCTGCAACTTCATATTGAAACCAGGACCCCAGAGTGACTCAAAGGACTAGTCTGCTGGCCTCTGGATCTGAGCCTCAGGGACATAAAAGTCTCCCCAACCAGAGCCTGGACCCAGCTGCTACATGTTATTGAACCCCGAGTGGTACCTCTCAGGTCCTGGACCCTTGCTGTGGCTCACATGCCATGGAAATCTAGCATTTAGGCTATTCATGAAGGTGAATAGGCCAGTTCACACTGGAAAGCACTGCTCACACCGAAATTCAGTGTGAGCCACTGCCAGCACATCTCTTCACATAGCAAGCATCGATTACCCATGGGAACCACCAACACGAGGCTCGAGCCCACACATCTGCGACACCCGTCCTGCCGACCACTGCCTGTAACCCTCTTCTTACTCTCTACGACCCTCTCCAATGCAAACAGGACTCTTGGCACAAAACTTGTGATGGTAAACCTTCAGTGGGAATAATATGGGACTGTGTTAGACCTGCACTGCATCTTTATTTATTTTATTTATTTTTGGAGTTTTATAAAGCGCTAGCTAGACCCAGAGGTATCAGAGCACTTTACATAAGGAAACAACTATTGGCAAGTCGAGTGTCAGGATTAAAAATAACAGGGGGAGCTATCAGTCAATTGGAAGGAGGTAGCAGCAGAGTAAAAGGCGAGACATATGTCCGATGTCCGGCTGGGTAGGTGATGGCCAACGCGGCACTGGGCCAATCTCCCCTATAGCTGTCGGTGCAGCTCCACCCGGAATCGGTCATGCGGTTCGGGCTCTGCCTGACCAGTATCAATTCAAGAAGAACAGGGGGAGCTGGGGAACCAATTGGAAGGAGATAGCGGCGGAGAAAATGTGAGACATATGTCCGAGGTCAGGCTGGGTAGGTGACGGCCAAAGCGGTGCGCCAGAGCAAGTCTCCCCTATAGCTGTCGGTGCAGCTCCACCTGGGTTCAGCCATGCGGTGCAGGCTCCACCCGTATTAGAGAGATGATCAGGAGGTGACCGAAAATCAAGAATCAATATCCATGTGAGTGGTCCAAAGCCTCAGCCACAAGACTTCACCTTGAACTAGATGGGTTCAGTGGCAGTCATTTTGGGCTCAGGCGCAGGGTGATGCTCATGTCCCTTGTTGATGGAGTCAAGCCAGTTCCCAGGATTGAGTTTATGAGCAATCAGGAGCTTCCCTGGTGGAGGAGGTAGTAGATCATCAGTTGGAATGGGCCGCCACTGTCCCTCCTGTAGATACAGCAGCAAGAGCGCCATGTTGGAGTCAGGAGCCGACGGGGATCATTAATTCTCCTTTGAATGGAGAAAGCCCTTTACTTACAGGGAGAAGGACCCTAGTTGGAGTGGGCCAAAGCCGTTACTGGTGAAGATATCAATGCTCCCGCTCGCCATTAGCCAGCAGGGCAGTAAGCATTCATTGTTGCATGTTGCTGCTTTTCTGAGCACCGGGCGCCATGTTAAGGTCAGGCAAGTCTCGCCTGGGCGCCATGTTGAGATTATGCAGATTATCGGGTCGCCTCCGCTACACATCTCAGACCCCCAGACCCCCACGCTTAGATAATGCATTACTCCAGTTCGACCTGTCTTATTTATTACATTTTACTTTATTTGTATAACTTGGCGTGGGATACTTTTTGTGTGTATGTTGCACTTTATTACTGTTTGAAGTGCTACAAAAATACATTACACATTGCTTCTAGGTGAAGCCTAACTAATCTGTGCTAAGCTGCTAGAGGATTGAGCACAAGTTAATTTTGGGATGGTTTGTGTCTTACTCTGACAAGGACCATTGTTGCTGCTTGACCGGAGCTCACAGCCCAGTGAACCACCAACCTAATTTCTAACATTGGTGGCAGCAATGGGATAGGACTTGTGTTTGTGTTTGTGTAGTGCCATACAGTGATTTAGTGTACACTATCATGCCATATCTAAGACCAACTAGAGTTGCAATTTTTTCCTGATTGTTTTTTTGATGTTTCCGAATTTTCTCCAACTCTACCTAACTGTTTGTTTCTGTGGCCCTACCTGCAAAGATTGAGTTTCTGCTTGTCAACCTTGAGAGCTACACTGTAGCTGAGCTCAGGGTGTTTTGCCAGTAGAGGAGGCTGCCTGCCAATATAGGCACCAAAAAGGTGAAGCTCTAGAATACCTTGAGGGCATGGGCAGAGGCCCAGCAGTAGCCAACAGATAAGGAGGAGGGAGAGGATGATGAGGAAGGATCACATCAGGATCTGCAGGAGGGTCTCTGAATGCAGCCTGTTATGGAGGCGGGTAACCTACTCCTAGGATTGGAAATCCCTCCTCGTGCATGGACAGGTGTGTCTTCCTGGGGCCCAGAGGAGGTGGTGGACAGTAGGGAGCAAAGGAAGCTCAAGCTAGAATTGGCCAAACTAAAGCCGTAGATGGAGGAAAAGAAACTGACCATGGAGGCAAAGAAGGCTAAGAATGAGAGTGCCTTAGAAAAAGCTGAGGCAGAGAGGGCCTTGACTGATAAAAGCTTCTGTTGGATCATGAGGAAGCTGGAGCTAAAGTCAAGGCAACCCACAGAATGTAACAGTGATTGTGGCAGCATACCAACAGTGTCTACTCGAGAGGCCATGGTCAACATAGGCCAGGACCTGGCGCCTAACTATGTGGTGTGAGCTGATTTGGACAAGTGGTTTACTGCTTCTGAAGTTGTGCTTTGGGTACATAAAATCCCAGAGGAGTACTGGTGGGAGTAGGCTATGAAACCTCATGCCCATTGTGGGGATGGACACACTCCTGACACTAGAGGCAGAGGATCAGACCTGGCATGCCCCATGAAGGAAATCCTTGTTGCTAAGTAAACTTGTTGCTCCCAAATCAGTTCTGGGTGGACTTCTTAGTTTATGTCAGCAAGGAACTGTAAGGCTGAGTAATGGGCAGCAAAGTGCATGCACTGGGTTGTACAAAGTAATTCTGAGGGTGCACATGTTCAATACTGGTTTTTCAGAGCTGTGACAACACCTAATGGTTAGCAAGCTTACTTATCAGAGGAGCTTGCTGTGGAGGCAGACTTACGGTCAACAGTAGAGTGTCTAAGAAGGTTTCTATGGGGGGACTCCCAAAAGTGTGGTCAGAGTTATGAACAGAAGAAAGAGAGGAGAAAAAAAAACAAGGAGTTCTCTCATAGATCCCAAATCATTTCATAGGGGAAAGGATCACACTCGCAATCTGGCAACCAGAAGAAAGACTTCACATATCAGAAAACTGGAAGGTTTGTCCCTGAGTGCTGTAAGTATGGGCATATGAAGGGAGATGCCAAGTGCTCCAAAAGGGCACCCCTCCACAGTGGTTCGGAGTCACAGGGGGAAAGTAGCATAATGCTTGGAGAGGATTTGGCCCCAGTTAGTGTGGGAGAGACCAGCAAGGTTACCCTAGGGTCTCTGGGTGATATAAAGACAGTGCCCAAATCCACATGCTCTCTAATACTTCAAGTTCAAAGTGTAGGCATTGGGTCACCATCAATAAGCGGAAGGTGGAAAATCTAAAGGACACATGCAACAGTATGACTACAGTCAGATGTCATCTGGTGTCCTCCAAGCATGTGATACCCAATACGTTTCATGAGGTTGTGGTAGCAGAAAACCAGGAACGCCACCACCCTGAGGCTCTTGTTCCCTTTGAGTGAGGAGGGGGGTCTCAGATCTTCTGAAAGTTGCAATGAGCTCTGCTGTGCCCGTGGACTGCATGTTAGGTAATGACTTGGAGCACACTACCTGGAGGGAAGTGGAGCTCAGTTACGTCACACCTGGAGATGTTAGGGTTGTCAGGGTGCATATGTGCAACCACCTGGTACATGAATGCCCAGGAGGGAAGTCAAGAAGGTCTAGAGCCTGGAAAAATGACCCGGACTGCTCTCATGAAATGAAGGGCACAGGGCATGAAAGCAAGCCCCTGAATGTCCACCAGAACAGGTGAATGGGTCGCAAGAGAAGACCCACTCTGGAGCTTACTGGGGAGGTCATTTTCTCTCTTGGTACCTGTCTGAAGTTGCTGAATGGCAAATGGAAGGACAGCCCACCAGAGAGGAGATCTGCAAGGCACGGAAGGAGTTCCAAAGCCGAATCCCAGGTAGCAGGTGACATCTCTCGAGATCAGTTCATGTATTGGGAGAATGACCTCCTGTATAATGAGCCTAAGGCTACTGAGCATGGGCAACATATGTATTGGTAGTTCCCCTTGGTTATAGGTCCTTCCTGCAGGGGCTGGCTCATGAGACACCCCTGGCAGGACAGATGGGGCAGAAAAAGTCCTTTGAGAGACTTGTCACCCACTTTTATTGGCCCTGGATGAGGACAGCTACTGCTGTATTTTGTAGGACTTGTCCCACTTACCAGGCTAGTGGGAAGACTGGGAAAAAGCTCCTCCTACTCCCATGCCTGTTCTTGCATGCTCTTTGTGAGGGTAGGAATTTGTATTGTAGGACCCTTGAACCTCAATACAGCTTTAGACAATAGGTTTATCCTAGTCTTGATGCACCATGCCACTAGTTACACATAGGCCAGCCCTCTTAGGTCCAGTACTGTACCAGTAGTGGCTAGGGCCCTAATGGGGATTTTTACCAGAGTATATTTCCTTATGGAAATGGTGTCAGACAGGGGCATCAACTTCATGTCCACATACATTGATGCACCATGCCACTAGTTACACATAGGCCTTCCCTCTTAGGTCCAGTACTGTACCTGTAGTGGCTAGGGCCCTAATGGGGATTTTTACCAGAGTATATTTCCTTACGGAAATGGTGTCAGACAGGGGCACCAACTTCATGTCCACATATATGACATTTATGTGGCAGGAGTGTGGAGTTATAAGTTCCCCACACCCTACAATCCACAAACAAAAGTGCTGGGTAAAAGATTTAACAAGACCCATAAAGGCATGGTTTTGGGCCTGCATGAGCCCATGAGGTGGAAGTGGGATTTCCTTTTACCATGCCTTCTCTTTGCTTACAGGGAAGTGCTACAGAAGGTGGATGGCTTTAGCCTATTTGAACTTCCGTATGTTCACCCTTTCAACAGACCTCTCAGTCTAGTTAAAAAAAGGGTGGGAGCAAACTCCCAAGAACCCCCCCAGGATTTGCTTAGCCAGCCCTTTGGACCCAGATAGTCAAGTTGTGGAAGAAGGGTTCTAAGTTTGTAGAGGCTAGCCAGGAGGTTATGAAGCAGCGGTATAACCAGATTGCTACCAATATTGAAATTCAACCTGGGTAGAAAGTGTGACTGGTAGATCCTGTAGAGCCCAGTTCTCTCCAGGATAGCTGAACTGTGCCATTCGAGGTGGTGGAGAGAAAGGAGGAGTCCAACTACCTGGTCGATCTCAAAGCCAACACGTACTCCTTAAGAGTCCTTCATCTCAATTGCCTCAAACCCCATTGTGAGAGGTCTTAGGTCACATGCTGCTGGTGACAGATTATGAGGAGGCAGAAGAGAATGAACCTTTCCCAGAACTCCTGTCACTTACAGAGAAGGATGAGTCACTGGATGGTGTCAACCTCTCCACTTCCCTGACCACAGAGTGGCAGAGGGACTGTTGCCAGTTACTGGAAAGTGCTGCCTTCATATTTTCCCTCGAAAACAAAATATACGGGCTGTTTCACAAACTAAGGGTCAGCATCAAAACAGAAGTCATTAGGATGATGGGGTTGGGGATAATTGAGCCCTCCAGGAGTCCCTTGTCCAGCCCATTGCAGCTGATTCCAAAGGTGGCCCCATCAGCCAATGCCCCAGAACTCAGGTTCTCTACTGACTACCAGGACCAATTCCATCATGAAGACTGATGCACACCCTATCTTCTGAGTCGGCAAGACTGTCAATAGGTTATGGGCTGCCAGGCTCCTGAGCAATTTTAGTTTGACTTCATGGTACTGGCAAATTGCCCTGACCAAGGAGACTAAAGAGTGGTCACTCTTCTCTGCCCCAAGGACCATATTCAATGTTGAGTGATGCATTTTGGACTCCAGTATACCCAAGCCACATTACAGAGGCTGGTGAACCAGATCTTGGCTGTGATGGAGGCTTCACTGCTGCATATTTAGGCAACATAGCTGTCTTTAAAAGCACCTGGCAGGACCACCAATTTCAACTACAAAAGGTGCTTCAGGTCCTGCAACAGGCAGGCATGAATATCATGGCCAGTAAGTGCCAGATAGAGCAGGGGTATGTTGTGTACTTGGAATATGTGGTGTGCATGGGTAAAGTGCTGTCCCTCCTTTCCAAAGTAGACACTATCCTGGCCTGGAAGCCCCCAAAAACTCAGCAGAAGGGATGGCCTGCATGGACCTCACTGGGTACTACAGGGGGTTTGTCAAGGGGTATGGCACATTGTTGACCCCTTAACTTAGCTGATTTCCAAGAATAAGCCCAGGAAGGGGATCTGGATGGAGGCCTGTCAGAAAGCTGTTGACATACTAAAACAGGCCATGTGCACAGCCCCTGTGCATAAGGCCCCAGACTTTTCTCAGGAGTTTTATTGTCCAAGCAGATGCTATGGAGCATGGTTCATGGTTAGTACTATCACAGCTGAATGAGGAGGGCTGGGATCAACCTGTAGTATTTTTTGGGATCTTTCTGGGAGGCTACATCCAAGATAACAGAGGTGCAGTGCTATTGGGAGAGAAGCATTTGCTGTGGTCTGGATGCTAAAGAACCTGAGACCATACTTGCTTGGGACCCAATTCTGGGTTCAGACAAACCACAGGCCCCTTAGGTGGCTATTGCAAATGAGGATTGAAAATCAAAAATTGTCGCGGTACAGGAACAGGACTTTATGGTGGAACACCGCCATGGGTCAAACAACACCACTGCTTATGGTCTCTCCAGGTTTTTCTGCCTTAGTGAAGGGAACTCTCACAGGGTGGGGTAGTTCTTCGCACTTTCAGCTGGGAGGGCGACATGTCCTGGATCTTTCAGCCTTTGGGTGGTCTTCCCCCTACACTTTTTGCCTCTCCTCCTCCATTGTGCAGAACCTATTTTTGTTAGCCTTAGGACTGGTGTGATCGGCTTATACCCAATTGGCACATTTAAGTTACTTATAAGTCCCTGGTGAAGTGGCACTATATGTACCCAGGGCCTGTAATTAAATACTTCTCATGGGCATGCAGCACTGGTTGTGCCACCCACTTAAGTAGCATTACAAAATCGGTCCCAGGCCTGCCTTTAAAGTCTGAAGGCAGTTTTATACTGCCATGTTGACCTGGCATTTAAACCTCGTTGTCAAGCCTTAAACTACCCTTTTATTGCATATAAAACTCCTACGGTAGGTCCTAGGTAGGCCATAGAGCATTGTGCTGTGTAATTAAAAGGTTGGACATGAACTCTTAGCTATTACATATCCTGGTAGTGAAAAGATTTACATGCATTTTCACTACTGTGAGGCCTACACCTCTCAAAGGATAGCATTGGCTGTGCCAGTTCACATATAATACGCTGTGATTTTCAATTAGGAGCAGGTCGTTATTTGGTGTTTGGTGTCTATGAAATTGTAATGATAAACCCTCTTTAACGGTAAAGCCATATTTTTCATTACAATTTTGAAAATGCAACTTTTATAAAGTTTTCATTTCACTGTCCTTAACCCTTTTGTGCCTGTAGCGTGTCTTGGGTAACATGACTTGATGTAGCTGACAGTTAGGCCTTATGAATACCTACAAGACAGTCGCACAATACATAGGATTAGGTGTGCCTGAGTGGGCTATCTTCTGTCAGGATGGGGGTGGAGTTAGGCACAGTTCCACTGACACCTGAATAGCCTGTACTCTACCTTCAAACAAATGGACTAATGACCCTGCATTGTCACTTCAGCCACCTTGGAGCTATGGCAGTAGAGGCAGGAAATTCCGTGCACTTGAATGCCACTGCCTAGAAGCTTCTCCCACTTTCCAAAACCTAGGCACCACGTATAAAAGAAGCACCTTAGACACCAACTCTTCAGCACACTTCTGGACCTGTGGATAGTCTGCCAAGAAGAAGGACTGCTGTGCTGCAACAAGGACTTCCACTCTTCTGGACTGCTGCTCTAAAGGAACTGCTGCCGTGCTGCCCTGCTGCCCTGCCACCTGCTGCCCTCTTGCCTGGGGAAGACTAACTAGATCTGCAACTTCATCTAGAACCCAGGAGCCCAGAGTAACTCAAAGAGTTAGTCTGCTCAGGCTTAGGGAGATAAAAGGCTCCTCAACCAGCTGCAGTAAGTTCCTGACCTCAAGTGGTGCATCTCAGGTCCTGGAACCTTTATGTGGCTCATGGGCTCTTGATATCAAGCTTTTGGCCTCATTGCGACCATGAACAGAACTGAACCACACTGCTCATACCGAAATCCTGTGCATGCTGCCACCAGCCTGTCTCTGTGCAAAGCAAAAAGCGATTGCCAGCAGAGGGCTGCCAATACAAGGCTCCAATCTGTTCATCTGCAACACCCGGCCTTCTCTTCGTGCCATGCCAACCACATCCCACAACACTCTCCTTGCTCTCTGTGGCCCTCTCCACACATTCTGGTGTGTATTTGAGCATAGGGAAATTCAGGGTTGGCTTGTATCTCACCCTGATAAGGATTGTGGTTGTTGCTTGACCAGGACACACATCCCAGTCAACCATTAACCCAATTGTTAACACACCTTTTGAATTCAACAGCCAGTGTCTAAATTGAAACCTTATCTGGCCTTCCTGACTGATGTAAGATTGGTAGAACAACTCTAGGCAGACTCAAACAGTAAACCTCTCACTTCTAGATGAACATTTTCAACTCTGTCTGACACATTGGTAAGCACCTATTTCTAGAACAGGGGAAATAATTAATGTAAATCTGTAGATCTAAAAAGCGAAGTTTTAAAAGCTTTTTAGAGCATTGTGTGCATTTTTGTACCTCTCAGAGAAGGTGGAAGGAAATTCCAAAGGTTTGCTGTAACTTGAACAAACGGCGTGAGAAGGTAAGTAATCTTTAAGTCTATAAACAATAGGAATTTCTTTAGTTGTAAAATGAACAGTCTGGCTGCTTTCTTGGAGGCAACCGTGCATGATTCAGAAGGATGCAGAAATACACCGAGAGGTAATTAACTGCTGATTCCTTTGAGTACTTAACTGGGATTGGTTCTCCGAACACTAATATCTCATCTTGTAAAAATTCTACTGCTGCATGGCTTACTCTACTCATGACATCTGATAAATGAGCCTGCAAGCAATTAGAAAGGACATTTACACATTTACCGGAAGACAGAGAAAAGTCTGCATCTACAGTACATGCATGTAAAAAGAAAAACTTTGAAAAATAATAAAGAATTTGTTAAATTCTGTCAGCATCCAACACAATGTTATTCCGTCTTTGGAAATTTGCAATTGTTTATCTTCATTTTCAGTAAAGATTACTTAAATCTATCAGCCATTTCCAGTGTGTTAGTAATCAGGGCTCTAGTTGGCAGAGGTATGCACCCAGTCCAATTTTAGTCAGGGTACATTAGTCACCGACTTCAATCAGCCCTCTGGTAGCTTGACACAGAGCAGTCAAGATTAACATAAGAGGCAATGTGTAAAGCAGTTGTGCATACTTGGATACAGTAACAAAGTGAAACCACCACAAAAAGAATACACAATAAGGTACGAAAACATTACTCTTTAAAACAAGATAAAAACAATAAAAATCCAATTAAAGCCTCTAAAGTTACAAATTCTTCAAGAATGTACAATACTGAAAAAGTTATTTTGCTTCAGTAGGTTTTTAAAGTTGCGCTGTGGAAATCACAACGATCTACGTCGTGGATAAGGAACAGATTTTCTCCGATGGTCAATGCAAAGCAATCCTTCCAAAGTTATTACAGTTAAAATGTCATGTCAAGTTTGCAGGAGAATAATCTACTCATTCCTATTGGGGCCACCCACAAGAGCACTGGTGGGAGGCAGGGACCTCGTAAGTCCTGGAGTGCACAATACCTTTCTGGGGGGATTGCAGCGGTGCTGATGGCCTCGGGATCTGGACTCGCATTGCTAGAGTCCAGCCTCACTGGATATGATGCAGTGATTAGAGTCACAGAGGGCAGACACTTGTCTTTCCTTGATGCGCGCAGAGTGTGCCAGGTCGTGCTGGACTGCCTTTGGGCACTCCAGCTTCTGCAAAGTCGTCAAACATGATGATATGTGCATGAGCAAGCAGCCATGGTGGATCTTGATCAGTGCACTGCGCTGATGCATGTGGATGCCCAAAAGTGGTTGCTGGCACTCTGCAAAGGCCTAGGACTGGTTGAGGGCAAGTCAATCAGAGTCAGACTATGGATTAGCAGAGCCTAGCTATGGTCGTTTGTGCGAATGAAATCTTTGATGACCCTGAGACTCCCTGAACAGAGGGGAGTTGCGTAGGTTGCAAAAGGTTGTAGTGAACAGTTCCATTCCTTTTTACTGCCCAGGTCAGGGGCAGCAGGCTGAGCAGTTCTTAGCCATGCTATCCAATGGTAGGTGGATAACATGACTAAGAGCATTAGCTCGGTAATGCATGAATATCGCTGTCTTTTCAGCGATATTCATGCATTTCGGCCGATTTTTATCGCTTAGGAGATAAACCTTGATAATAGCAAGGTTCCTAAGCGATAAAAATCGCCGCAGCTCGGCGATAAAAATATCGCCGCTAAACCGACATAGCGCTAATTATCGCTAGTTGTTGGTAATATGCCCCGTAGTTCATACAGTCCCATCTTCCTTCTGTATATTGACACGAAGATTTTCACAGGAGTACTAGAAGCCCGCCTTAAACCCCTTATGGCGGGAATAATTGATCCTGATCAGGTAGGATTTATTCCCACTCGGCAGGGGGGATATAATACCACTTGTTAGATTATGTGCGGAGATCGGATCGGAAGGCCTTTTGCTAGCTGTGGTGATCTGAGGTGAGGGGCGCTAGGCCCTCATGACGCAGCAAGCACACAATGAGGCAGACACCGACACAGTGGTAACAGATGGGTGAATGGGCCTAGAGCACGAGCGCTCGGCCCCTTTTATTGGCCAGTGTCACATGACCTGTGACGCCTGGTGGTGGGTGGGTGTTAGGTGTGCAGTTACAGAAGGAACTGAGACACTAGACCGTGTCTTACATTACTACATCCCTCCCAACCTTAGTTAAGCAAATTACCCTAACTAGAGTTCAACCTGCGGGGAAAAAATAACAGTTCAAACAAAACCTATGATTTACACGACGATTCCCACGTGGTGGTCTTTACTGCTGGTTCAGTTGATTGCTGGCAATGTCTTTTCTTTTGCCTTGGCAGACTTGCAGCTTGTAAGTGGGCTTTACAGTCTCTCTCGCTCTGTTTCACATCCTGTGAACGTGCAGAAGTATAAATATACATTGAGTCCCAAGTGTGTTACTTTTCGCTGGACCGTCCTGTTCAAAGTGCTTGGTTGAAACTGGTGTCTGTTCCTGACTGGACTTTCAGCTGCAGGTTATCCCTCTCACGGATACCCCTCTCTCGTGGGTGTCCCCTCTCACTGGACGACCCGGAGGCCTTTCTGCCAGGTTTCCACTGGACCGGTGTGCATGCCGCCTTGCCTCTTCAAACATGTTGAAGGTCGTCGCTACGGGTCATCTTCTCCGTGTCCGAGTTCCACCTGAAAGGGTGTTGTTAGCACTGGTTCAGTCGTGTGCGACCTTCGGTCTTCCAGGATCTTCAGCGTGAGCTTCAACAGTCCGTCTCTCGTGTGGGACCCGCTGCCACCGGTGTCCCTGAGGCCTCTGCCCCTGGATTTCCGCGGCCCTTTCGTCCGTTCCATCCCAGAGGTGGGTGTTGCCAACAGACTGGCGTGCTCTCTTCTGTCCTTCCATGGATGACTGTCGAGTTCGCATGTGGATGCTTCCTTCCAGTGATGTTACTTGTCCCGGTCGTGCTTGTGGACTGTCGTGCACCTCTCACGTTCTCCTCGGTGTTTCCCCTTTTGAGTGTCGTGGTGTTTTGGTCTACACTCCTCTTGGTTATCCTCCATTCTCTTTGTCGTCCTGTCGTCGTGCTTCTGACCTCTTTTCCTTTTCTTCTCTTCGGTGGTGGCAAACGTGCCACTCAGACTTCTTCTCCTTTCTCCATCTTCTTCGCAACGCGGTCTGGTCACCTTGCTGTAACATCTTCCTAACCAGACTTCTCCAGGCAGCGTGCACTCCACCTGCTTCCATCCGGTCTTGTCCTGGTTCACGGACACTGTCTTCTCTCGTCAGTCTGTGACTGGACCGGGCGTTGCGATCTTCTCTCTCTCTTTAGACGTTACATGTTGAATTGTGGTTGTCGAAGTTCGTTAGTCGCTGATCGTGGACTGTGTCTTGGTGTTCGAACTTCTTGGACCTCTGCCGGTCCACTCTGCCGATGCTGGCAGGCTATCTTCGGTCCTCTTGTGGGATACTTGCTGTGTTACGGTTTGTTGACTCTTGCTTCGGTCACCTCCTTTTGCGACCGCCGGTGGGTCAGCTTTTGGTGCAGCCATCTGGCTGGCCGGCTTCTTGAGTGTGGCACGTGTGTGACTGTCTGTGTTCTTCGTGCGATCGTCTGAGGGGTCGGCTTTTCCTTCTCTGCGACCAGACGGGGTGGTCTTCTGCGTGAGTCCTCACGCTTCGCTGTTTTCAATTGGGTCACTCTTCGCTCCGTTCCGGTGCGTGAGCATTGGCGCACTTTCGTCCGCGCTCTTCCTGTGCTGCATTTCTGTGCGGAGGGTTACGCCGCCACTCCAAGCTTCTTCGTGTTAGGTCAGCTCCCCGTTACGTCACGGGTGTGCTTGCTTTTCTTCTGGGACCTTGGAGCAGTGTTGACGGTCGTCGCGCTTCCTCCCTGTGTCGTACTTGCTTGCTGGGGAGTCTTGGGACCTCTGTTCTGTTCCCGTGGTGACGGAACTGCAGTTCCTTCCCTGCTGTTGCAACGACAACCTGTGGCCATCAGGTGCCGCTCCGCTGGCAGTTGGTCTCTGCTTGTCCCCTGTGCGTCAGGTGGTCTGCGCCTCCGTTTTGTCTCCTGCTCCTGGTCACTGCTTGCGAGCGTCAGTCCTTGCGCCCTCCTTCGTGCGTGGAGTTACCTCACTCCTTCTCCTGGTGCGTTAATTCTGCGTGCTTGGCGTATTTTTGCCTTTCTGGCGCGTTCCCGCGCCTTCACTTGCTGCTACAGTCTTGTGCTGTTGCTGGCCGTTCCTAGGCTTGTGCAATGCTTGTTTGCTTCTTTGTATCGGGTGTGTAGCGGTTTGCAATCTACCCTGGACGTGATTGCCGGTCGAGTGTGGCAATTTGTAGTCCTTTTCCCTGCAGCTGCACCTGAGGGCACTACTTTCCCCTGAGCCCCTTTTGTGTGCTGTACAATTGTCCTTGTTAGTCCCTGACTCTCTTTGGCATGTGAGTAGGTGCCATAGCATTTCACTGCGGGGGTACAGTAGTGTCCTTCAGTCACCCCAAACTGGGTAGTGTCCTTGCACCCTTCTGGCATATCTGTATGCCTTGCATCGTCTTTGGGGAAACTTCGTCTTGCAGGCTGCAGTGTTGCCTGTTGGCCACTGGGTGGCAGTATATCTCGAACCGGCTGCCTGCCGCCTTTGCTTTCACTCGCTCCCGGTCTTCACCCCGGAAACGCGCAGGCCTTGTGCAGCTTGCTCCTGACGGCCTTGCAGTCATTACCCCCTGGGCGGGCACATCATCAGACAGCCTCGCTGTCTCTGCATTCCCGGTAAGTCCTTTATTTTTTTTTTATCCCCAGTCGCACGATGCCCATTCAGTGCTGGGGGGGGGGGGGGCTGGAGTTGGCGCTTTCCTTGACGGGTGTGGAGGAGTGGGTAGCTACTCCACTCCCCACTGTTTTCCCTGCGGCCTCACTGCCCCATTGCTGTACGGGCTCACCTTCTGCCCGCTTCCCTTCACTTTACACTTTTCCTCCCCCCGCAGCAGCTCCTTCACTCACGCGCTGCCGGGGGTGTGGTAGCGCCGTCAGCCTCTCCTCAAAACGCGGGCGGGCTCCGCTTGCGATGCTCTCCCGCCCGGCAGCTCTCCTACACGCTGCGGGCACTTCTTTTGTAGATTCTTCGCCCCGTCGCCGCGGCCTCCACTCACACGCTGCGCGGCGGGGACAGGGACACTCAGGGTCACTTCTCACCTGCCGGCGGACCTCTTCAACCACGCGGGTGAGCACCGCGTGGTCCTTTCATTTTTTCCCTCAGGGCGCTCAGTCACCGCTGCCGCTTATTTGTTCAGGGGCAGTCGCGGTTGACGCGGGTAGGCTCCGCTCGAAACGCTTCGCCCTGGGGCACCCCTTTATGCTTGGCGTCCCTCTTCAACCACGCGGGTAGGCTCCGCAGTGGTCTCCTCAGTTCACTCACGCCGCCGCCGCAGCCTTTCACCTCACACGCTGCGCGGCGAGGACAGGGGACGCTTCAGGTAGGCCGCGGGTGGGCTCCGCTGGCCTTCTTGCACTCGGGGCACACTGCGCGTAGGCTTACCTTCGGCCACAGGGCCACTCTTGCCACGCGGGTGGGCTCTGCGTTGGTCACCTCACGGTGGGGCTCAGTCGCGGCCCAGTTTTTTTAGCCGCTGCAGGTGGGATCCGCGCAGCCCTCTATTTATCCCACGCAGGGGGAGCAGCTCACGATGTGCTCATGAGGTGCGTGGTCGGCTCCCGGTCACCTCCTCGGTCTTGTCGGCCCGGGGCTTGGCTCACGCCCCGCGGGCCTCACGGAAGGCAGGCGCCGATCCTGTGGGGGGAAGGGGGGGGGGCGCGACGTCGCCTCACAGCTCTCTCCTCTTCCCCCACGATGGTTTCAATTAGCTGTGGCACGCTGGGCACAGCTCCGCCTCGTCGCCATTGTGGTGATCTGAGGTGAGGGGCGCTAGGCCCTCATGACGCAGCAAGCACACAATGAGGCAGACACCGACACAGTGGTAACAGATGGGTGAATGGGCCTAGAGCACGAGCGCTCGGCCCCTTTTATTGGCCAGTGTCACATGACCTGTGACGCCTGGTGGTGGGTGGGTGTTAGGTGTGCAGTTACAGAAGGAACTGAGACACTAGACCGTGTCTTACATTACTACACTAGCTATTGACGCAGAGAAGACCTAGAATTAGGTAGATTGGGACTATCTCTTTGAGGTCTTGCGCCACTTCGGCTTTAGGGAAAACCTCCTTAAGTGGATTCAGTGTATCTATTGTGCTCCGTCAGCCTTTGTACGCGCGAATGGCCATAGGTCCCTGTTCTTCCCGGTCTCCAGAGAGACACGACAGGGATGTCCTCTGTCGCCATTATTGTTTGCGCTTTACATGGAGCCCTTTGCTCAGTGTATTCGGAGGGACCAGCGCATTGTAGGTTTGTAGGCAGAAATTCATAAAATAAGCTTATATGCCCATGATGTGATCTTATCCCTCATGCATCCGCAGACCTCCATGCCGGCCCTGATGGATGAGATTGCGGCGTTTGGGGAGGTGTCCGGGTTTAAAGTGAATCTACACAAATCTGTTATCTTGAATGTGGGCATTCCCCCTGAGGAAGTGGCTGTTTTGGAACAACAATTCTTATTCCGTTAGATGCAAGGTGATATACAGTATCTGGGGTTGCAGCTGGCTCCCTCTCTTGCCCGTACGGTGAGGCTTAACTATTCAACACTATTGGAGCAGATGCCAAGAGGCACACGCCTGGTCAAAGCTGTGCCTCGCATGGTTTGGACAAATAGCGACAGTGAAAATGTTGATCCTCCCGGGCATTCTCTATGTTTTTCAAATGATACCTATGGTGTCACCGCCCCAAGCACTGGCAAAATTGCAAGCCCTCATAAACAAGTTTGTCTGGGGGGGAGAGACTGTGACTTCTCTTGCACAGATGATACATCTGAAAATACAAGGTGGGTTGGGCCTGCCGCTCATTGGTGGCTACTATTAAGCCGCATGTCTCAGGTATATAGTTGAATGGAATAGGCCGTTATCAGAGAAGCACTGGAACTTTATGGAGCTGTCTGTGGTGGGCAAAAACATCTTGAGAGAATTGTGACTGCCCCACCAATTTCGGAGCTGGGGCTTGTATTCTTCACCGGTTACGGCGCCAACGATCAGGGTCTGGGTTAGAGTGGCAGTACAGAGGGGGTGAACCTCTTTTCCCTCGCCGATGATCCCCATTGGGGATAGCCCAGGTTTCCCTCCCTAGTCAGGACTCAGCGATATTCCAGTGTTGGCAAGGGCAGGACTGCAAGCATGTAGGGTCCCTTTTTGATCTAGAGGGGGTTGATACCATTTCCCCCATCTTAGGCAATGTTATGATTTACACGCCGCTGATGAATATTCCTACCACCAACTAATGCATTGGGTTACAAGGCCTGCTAATTACGTGCAAATGTTGAGATTTGAGATTGCTTACGTCATTTGAGAAATGAATCCACCTTTAAAATTCTCTCTTATTGGTACTACACACCTGCGTGAATACATAGATGGGATAAAAGCAAGACAGAACAATGCTGGCGGGGGTGAGGAATGGCTGGTACTCTTGTGCACTTACTTTGGCACTGCCCGAAATTGCAAACGTATTGGGGTGAGGTCTTAGATGACATAAATGCAGCATTTGGCATCTCACTGCTGCGATCTCTGGAGTATGCTCTCCTTGGTTTCCCACATCCTAAGACTTTCCTGCTGACATCTCTCGGGGGTAGACAAATAGCTCTAGCACTGTTGGCAGCCAGACAGGTCATGCTAGCACAATGGGGCTCCGTGGCAGTCCCTGAGCTCCTAGCCTGTTTACATCGTTTATGGAACCTCTTAGCCATGGAGCGTCTATGTCTGGGGGTGGAAGGGAAGGGGAGAGACTTCGCAACTTTGTGGGTGCCTTTTGTCAGTTTATTGTCATCAGATATGAGGGAAGTCATGTGCCCGAAGTTTCTGCAAGTCCTGCGCCTTCTACCAATGGAGCGATCATCAACAGACGCTCACCCAGTGGTGTGAAGAAGGGGTGCATATCAAGCTGAGTGTTGATGCTTAGCATCGTCTAGGAAGTTTAACCGGTGCGGAGGGGGGGAGGTGGAAGGGGTATTGGGGGGTAGGGTTTGTTTCTTTTTGGTTCCTGTTTGATGTATTCTTTTATGAATGTTCTTGTTTTACTTGTCAGAAACTGGAAGATGCTTCTGGTAGCCTGTTAGTTATAGCTGTATACGACAGGCCTCCGGGTTGAGGCGTGAACATTGTGTTAGTCCGCTTCATGCTCGCTCTGCCGGCCTATGGATGTAGGCAGATAGCTGTTTTTCATGAATTTCTCTTCCTATTAATAAAAAAGGTTGATTCATAAAAAGAGCCAATTTTAGAGTAGTCACAGGGGATCCAACTTTAACACTGGACATAATACGCTAACAGAGCATGCAAAGTTTGTACTAATTCACACTTCGCAAATTACAATTAGTACAGTACCAAAAGTATGCTTAATCACGTAGCATATCAGCCAAATCGACAACATCCTCAGATGCTTTGATTCAGAAATTTTACATGCTTAAAAGCATATAATTAATTCTCAAAAATGAACGATTACAATGAAAACAGTAGGCAATGAGAGAGCTGATGATTTTGGGGTCCCCCTAACCTAGGGGGAGGACCAAGCAGATGCCTTGAACACAAAGAGCATAAACAAAAAGCACATTTTTTTGAACTTCAGTGGTGGTCCCATCCTCTTAGGACCACCCCAAGCACAGTTATTGGCAACAAAAAATCCCAACCAAAGGCCCTGAAAAGCATTATGGGACGAGATTAGCAGTGAATATTATAGTATCCAATATCAAAGTAATTCTGCAGTTCACCTAGTCGTTACTAGATGTCCCTCATGAGTCAAATGCAAAGCATTGAAATTATTCTTACATCAAGCTACAGTTCCACTAGTCATTACTAGATGTCCCTCACGAGGCAAAAGCAAAGCCATTGAAACCCTTTCATCAAGCATTTGCATTTGACTCGTGAGCGACATCTAGTAACCACCAATTGAACTGCAGCTCTTTGTAGAAGTATTTTGATATTGGATACTATATAATATTCACTGCCCACTGCTAATCTCATCCCATAATGCTTTGCAGGGCCTTTGGTTGGGAATGTTTTTTTGCCAATAACTGTGCTTGGGGTGGTCCTAAGAGGATGGGAGCACCACCAATTCGTTCAATAAGATGTGCTTTTTTGTTTTCGAGGCATCTGTTTGGTTCTCCCCCTAGGTTAGGGAGGATCCCAAAATCATCACCTCTCTCACTGCTTTCTAATTTTTCAGTTTCACTGATGTGAGAATACTATATGCATGTTAGTATGTAAAGATAGAGATACTTATTTTATCATAATTGGCATTGTGTAGGATGTTTTTTGCAATTTTTTCATAGTGCAAACAAGTACACAGTGTCATCAGCTACGCTATGTAGACTATGTGTACTATGTGAAGTTCAAAGTATACTACGCGAAGCTACGTGTAGTGCTACTACGCCCAGGGATATCCAACTTTACCACTAAAGAGGATTTGTCATTACCATCCAATGATATAAAACATAAAGGAACTACTCCTATGCAATTAGAAATTACACTTAAAAATGATATTTAAGGAATTCCCACTGTTAACCTGTGAGATGAGCAAGCCTCACAGTAGTGAAAATGAACTTGAGTGGTTGTCACTACCAGGACATAAAAAAGGTACATGCCCTACCTTTTACTTACACAACACACTGCCCTTAGGGCTACCTAGAGCCCTGGTAAGTAGTTGGAAATTCCATATTGTGGTGGCATTAAACTGTACCTGCAGGCCCTGCTGTGGCCGGCCTGAGTCAGGTTAGTGCTGCAGGCCCACTAGTAGCAAGACTCTGGGTTTATGGGTTTATGGTATACAACTTTACTAGGAATTTATAAGTGAACCAAATATGCCAATCATGAATAACCAATTGTCATCATAGTGCTCAGAGTCCAAAAGTCTGCATAAATGAAGTAAAAAACAGTAGCTCTGAAAAAGATGTTAGGTCAAACAGAAGTCAATAAGGAATAGATCCGGTTTTTAACATCTGAAGAGTATGTGGCGGATGATTTGCTTGTGTCGGTGGTATTGCCTTGTAAAAAGTTGTATTACAATGCAAAAATAACCTAATTAAAGTCACATGCGTAACATTAACGTGCAAATTATATTGAACTAACACAATAATATAATTTTCAAAATGCAGTATGTAATTATACCTGTTATTTCTAGGCCTCAAAGTGTTAAACAAGCTTAATTTTACAAGTAACTAAACCAAATGTGCTAAGGCATGCACAATATGCCAAAATTTGCCTTACCCTGACATGTCTTTTGTAAAAAGCTTCACATCATAATGCAGAGTGTTCCGATTAATAATAACATTTTAAAATTTGCTAGAAATGCTTTATTGTAAAAAAAAAAATGAATTCTTGTTTCACATTCTGAATACAATGCATGAATAAAAAATATTGGGGCATATTATCAAGGGAGTTTATCTCCGCTTTTTTGGCTTTAAAAGCCAAGAAAGCGGAGATAAAATTATCTCCCTATTACCTTGCTGTCCCTAACACCAGTTAGCGACAGCTAGTAGGAGATAGCGACCATCTTGAGCCCCACTTTGCATGTCAGTGATATTTATCACTAATAACATGCAAAGTGGGCGTGCCAAGATGTTAGCGACTGGAAACAGTCTCTAACATCGCTATCTCCTATTACCAACTTTTGGAGATATTCGTGCTAAGCGCGAATATCTCCAAAAGCTTACACCTGCCCTGAGCAGTTCTTAGCCTTGTTATCCAATGAGAGGTGGATAACATGGCTAAGAGCATTAGCTCGGTAATGCATGAATATCGCTGACTTTTCAGCGATATTCATGCATTGCGGCAGATTTGATTGCATTTGCGATAAACCTTGGTAATACCAAGGTTGCGATAAAAATCGCCGCAGCTCTGCGGTAAATTTTTGTCTCTAACCAAGCAATAGCGATAATTATCGCTATTGCTTGGTAATATGCCCCATTGATCCTTACAACTATTTATCCTCATTTAATAATGAAGAGATGTGGTGCTAAATAATATTACTTGTAGCTGATGTTTCTAATTCACATGGCCTTTTGTTTAGCTAAAATTACAAGTATTATATTAGAAGGTTAGCAATGCAATCATACCCAATGGAAAGGAGATCTGAGAACATAGAATACCTTAAACATAGACATACTTTTAATAATGTTTTATACTTCATCGTCATTCTTTGTAAGTGCTTTGTGTGAAATCGTGACAAAGGAAAAGGAGATGGAGAGTCTGTTCTCAGAAAAACACTGAAAGTTGATTGGTCGAGAGGAGAAGAAGATACAAGTGCAACTGCAATATTTCTTTTCAACTATTTATATTATTACCTGTTCCTAGACAAGGTTAACACTCAGAACTCTACACTTAATGCCTTTTTCCCAGGTCCTTATTCCATGCCCTTTGTGCTAGATGGTAAAAGCTTAATGCTGAAGTCTGAGCTCTGATTTGCTACCCATTTCTGACCTGGTTGCTAATTCCTAGTGCATGACTATTTTGCTTCATTGCTGAGATTTATTGAGTTTGATGAACCTCTCTTTTTGGTAAGTTCAGCCGTCACTGACTGACCTAATTTGAGCTTTCTTTTATGCTCTATCTCACTCTTGCCTTTTGAACTTGAACTCTTTATGGGTATATGGTATCCCAGTTCCATCCATTCTTTAGAACAGGGATTTTTTTCCTCTATGGAACGTGCTGAATGCAGTATTTGTTATGATTTGTTCTAGCAATATTTTTTACGATCAATTCTGTAATTTGTTGTTCAGAAACTGACATTTATCACACCTAGGGTTACTGCTTCTATTATGATCATTCTGGTACTGCCCTGATTGTAAATGCAACCACTCCTATGAACATTTTTGTGACTCTAGAAGCTGAAGGAGCTATAGGAATATTGGCTGCATAAGGATGTATCCTGACATCTAAAAATTCACATACTATTGCCTGAAAACCACCACAAATGATTCAGCCATTGAGAGATGGTTTACAACGCCAATAATAAGGGGTGAGGCACATTTGTTTGAGGATTACATTTTTCCACCATGGTTTGGGGAAACAGCAGGACATACAAAGAAAGCAAGTGCAGAATGACAAGTTACCCCAGAACCTGAAAATAAGAGACCACTTAATGTTTGATAATTAAAGGTTGAGTCCTAAGAAATTATTAGGCGATATTCAGGTCTTGAACATTTTGACCGGTAGCAGGAAAATAATTAATTAACTTGATTACACAAATTACTAGAGGCGCAGCAATCACACATGATAAATTGGCTGATTTGGCCCGAAAGTATGATGCCGACTTTTCAAAACAATTCCCTTTACAGAGAAGTTACAAAGTTAAATTAGATGATGGAGCAATTGAAGCAATGATTTCTTCAGGGATGGGTTTATACATAACTGAATTGGCAAAGTTTGTCAGTAAATGGAGTTATTTCAAAAGATTAGAACTTAAATGGTCCAAGAAGAGTAAAAGAAAAAGAAATAGGCAGAAGTAGATGGGGAACATAAATAGTCTTTGACAGATTCACAAGATGTAGACGAAGCTTTGGCATATCCACTAAGAGATATAGAGAGTGGAATATATGTCCATGTACCATGGAGCTGAGGTGATCTTGTAGCATTTATGAACAGCTTTCCAAAATTGACAGACAAATTTGTGCAGTGGTTCACACAGATTTGTCAACATTTCAAAGGAGTTGTGGATGGATTTGCATATGTTCTTTGACATTATATTGCCAAATGATCTGTGGGCTGAATGTAAAGTTATTGTGCAATGTCCACATGTAGAACCAATGAGAGAGGTACACACTAATGCACCATCTCCTATAGTTATGAAAAAGTGAAACGTGGTGAATATTTTCCTGAAAGGCAAGATGTTTCTGAAAGATTTTGATTGCGTGAAGATTATAAGAAATTTACAAGAGCCAAAAGAATTAGTGCATGATTAATATGAGTGATTTCATCAGGTGTTTCAACTACGCAGTGGGAGAGAATATCATGATCTAAATGATGTAGGATTCTTTGTATCTCAGTCCGCCATTTGGTTAAGACCAGAGATGAGAATGCATATACAACATAGTGTGATTTGCTGGCAGAATAAATGGCTTGATGAGATCCTGGTGTATGCAAAATATTGTAGTGATGAAAAAGAAATGAAACAGAAAAAACCTAAGTAGAATTATATGTTGACCCAGACGAAGTTTGCAAAGAGAGGGTTTCAGAACCAGTTTTTTGTAGTGAATCAAAGCTTTATGCAAGGTGTTGGCACACAAGAAGGAGAGCAAGGTACTCAAGGAGGATTTAGTCCTTCATAGGGTAGAGGTGTTCCGGTTGGTCGGAATTCTGGTATGGATGTTTGACTTTAAAGAAAATGACTCCTTGTCACTATTATAACAAAATCGGGCATTGGAAGAGGTAGTGTAGGCTTGATCCTCATGGAATAAATGAGAATGTACAAATGCAGAGTGATAATCAAATGCAAATGCAAAATGTACCAGTTCAGCAAATGATGATGAGGATGATGAGGATGAAGATGTATTTGTAAAGTGTGACAAATACCCTAAGGTGTCTAGGCGCTGGACTTAGCACGTACAGATCTAGCTGGAGTAAGTTTAAGAGTTATGCCTTAAAACACCATGGGGCATATTATCAAGGGGGTTTATCTCCGCTTTTTTGGCTTTAAAAGCCAAGAAAGCGGAGATAAAATTATCTCCCTATTACCAAGCTGTCGCTAACACCAGTTAGCGACAGCTAGTAGGAGATAGCGACCATCTTGGGCCCCACTTTGCATGTCAGTGATATTTATCACTAATGAGATGCAAAGTGGGCGTGCCAAGATGTTAGAGACTGAAAACAGTCGCTAACATCGCTATCTCCTATTACCAACTTTTGGAGATATTCGCGCTAAGCGGGAATATCTCCAAAAGCTAACACCTGCCCTGAGCAGTTCTTAGCCATGTTATCCAATGGGAGGTGGATAACATGGCTAAGAGCATTTGCTCGATAATGCATGAATATCGCTGACTTTTCAGCGATATTCATGCATTTCGGCCGTTTTTTATCGCATTTGCGATAAACCTTGTTAATAGCAAGGTTTATCTGCGATAAAAATCGCCGATGTGCGGCGATAATTTTTGTCTCTAAACAAGTTAGAGACAAAAATTATCACTAGTTGTTGGTAATATGCCCCCATGTTTTTATTCCCTTTCTACATTTTAACAAGTTAGCCTCTCTCTTTTTTAAGCAAGGTTGGCAGGGAGTTCCACAGTTTAGACGTTGTGGTAATGAAGCTCCGGCCACTCCACCTAGCCATACCTACTCTAGGAACAGCAAGATTTCCAAGCTCTGCTGACCTGAGGGACCTTGCTGGAAAATATGGTTTAGGAAATGTTGCCAGTTGCATTGGCCACAACTTATTCAGTGATTTAAAGGCAATGAAAAGTGGTTTAAATTGGATCTGTTTAACTACCGGCAACCAGTGCAGACAGAATAAAGCCGAGGAAACAGAATCAAATTTACAGATTCCTAGAAGTACTCTAGCTGCTGAGTTTTGGGTTGTCAGCTGGTAAAAAGAGCTTTGCAATAATCCAATATAGATGATATTAATACAGATACCACAGTTTTCCTTCATTCTATCAGTATTGCGAAAAGTATCTTCCTCAGAATTTTAAGGATAAAAAACAAGCAGAGGTAATGAAGTTGGTTTGCGCTTCAAAAGACAGCTTAGTGTAAAAAAATCCCCTAAGGTTTTAGCTTTAGCCGCTGATGTAGGTAATGGACCACATTGGACCAGCCACCAGCTATCTGTCCTGAAAGAGGGATTGTTGCCAAATACCAAAACCTCAGTCTTAGATGAATATTAACTTCAGACTGTCTTCCAGTTGGCTATATAGCTCATACAGTTATTCAAACTGATGGCCGCGGAGTTTGATGAATTGCTTACTGATACAATGATCTGAGTATCGTCTGCATACAATACGAGGGTAAAACCATATCAAAGGAGTAACATAAAGATTAAAAAGCATTGGGCTCAGACAAGATCCCTGGGGGACTCAAAACGGTGGCAAAAAGGAGGGTAAAAATGTAATTTCCCAGCGCAACCAGCTGAGACTGCTTAGACAGAAGGGAGTTCAACAGGGAGAGTGTTGAATCCCTCATCCCAATGGAAGCTAAACGGACAATCAGTAGCTCATGATTAACCGTACCAAAAGCTGCATATAAGTCTAAAAGGATCAGGATAGTGCTCCCCCCACTATCTAAAGTCTGCCTGAACTTCTCAGTAGCCTTGATGATGGCCAGCTCTGTGCTATGGTAAGCACGAAATCCAAATTGGCAAGGATCAAGAATGGTATTATCTCCGATAAAGGAAGACTATTCAGGGTTAATGACTTTCTCGATCACTGTAGCAGGAAAGGGGAGTCTTGATATAGGTCTGTAGTTAAGAGTCTCCTTAGCACCAAATTAGTTTTTTTTTAAATAATGGATGTATGGAGTCTTTCTTCCACTCCATTGGAAAACACCATTAAAATAGCAGGAGGGGAGTAGCTATGACTTCCAGAGACAGGTGCAGAATCTTTTAGGGGCAGGGATCTGAGGGCGAACCTGATTTAATTGCACTAACAATTTTGGTAGTCTGTTTGATGGTGAAAGCAGTAAAGGATGAGAGGACTGGGGTATTTGATTCTACTGTGGATTGTATCTTATTGAGTTGGGCAGGAGTCTGATCCAGACAGTTGTCCTCGAGCACTAAGGTGTCAAACACAGACACAGTCAAACCTTGTGTTAAAAGGATTCAGCTAGGGAGTTACAAAACTCCTGACTGGCATTAGTGACTGGCATAGCTGGCAGTTTAGACATCTTCTTTACCATGGTAAATAAAGCTTTAGGGCTTCTATTGGCCGCTCTGATTTTCTCTGTAAAGTAGGAAGCCTTTTCCCTAGGAATGCATTTCTTGTACATTTGAAGGGATGATTTATATCCAGTTTTAGGGAGTACGTTGTTGTCAAGTCTCCATTTCCTCTCCAGTTTATGGCATAGTTGTTTCTGATCACTAAGAATATCATTAAACCAGGGTTCAGAAGGTGAGCACCTGGCCCACTAACAATTTGTAGGAAGGGCTAATTGCATCATAGCTGAATCAAGCCAGAAATGGTAGTTAGTTGCTGCTTGATTGGGACCAATGACGTGGGCGGCAGTGTTTCTAGAAGAAGTGGATTTAGCAATTTTGCTTCTAGTTTGTTCCATGAGCGACTGACAAGAGGTTTACTGTGGACTTTGGGGTGTTGCTTAATGGGCAGTGAGATTTCAAAGAGTACTGCCTTATAATTAGACCAAATCAGAGGCAGGGATCTGGTCCATCTTAGATGAGGGTTATCAGAGAAATCCCATCTAGACAGTGTCCAGCAATATGTGTTGAACATATTACAAGTTGACATAATCCAACGCTGGCCATCTGATCAGTAAGCAGTTCATTGGCAGAGTAGGTGGCATTTTCCAAGTGGAAGTTAAAGTCACCTAACGGAGAATTTGAAATATTCAGCTTTCCAAGCTAAGAAGGGACCTAAGTTGTCAATAAACGAGACCTTTGGCCTAGGTGGACAATAAATTAGAATGCCATTGAAGGAGTATTGACCTTCTAATTCAACTTTAAACTTTAGAACTTCACAATCCCCATTGTACAGATTCACTTTGACACAAGATTTAAAGCTTGATTTGAGAAAAAGAGCTATGCTGCCGCCTTTTCTTCCTACTCTGCCAACTCTATGAATTGCAAAATCTGCCAGTATGGGTAGAAGTAATCAGGGCCAGAGGAAGCATCTGTCCAATCTTCCATTATAATGACATTTTCGATTTGATTGAATTCTGAAAGCTCACGGAATGCAATAGTATTCTTAACTAGTGACCTCACATTTCTTGAGTACACATGCCATTACAGGCCTCACTTCCCTATTAGGAGGAGCAGTGGGGATGATGGATATATTATTAAGCAATGATAGGTGCTGGGAAGTAAGGCACAATGAGAGCAATGCAATATGCCCTTAGCTGAGTAGGGGTCAAAACATGGACCAGGACAGTTCTTACCAGACACTTTCAAGTTCATTAAAATGTCTCTTGTATATTGAAGTTTAGGCTTCATAATGGAGTTGTCTGGCTCAGAACCGGCAGCGTGGTTGGCGCTGAGCATGTCCGAGAGTGGATGTGTGTAGACAGGCTTGCCTTCGGGACACCAGTGGTGACTCCGCTGCACGCGCGTGGGTTTCCATCCCGTTTAAAGAACGTACACGGAAATACCAGAGAAAGGCAGAGGAAAAGGTTGGACCATCATTCTCCTGCAGTTACGGCCAGCCCGAAGTGGAGGCAAGTAAAAACCACTCTCTTCGCAACGAACGGGACACCCCATGGTGGACCACCAGGGAGTTTTAATAGCAGTAGCAGGAAGGGACCAAAATATGTTTAGCCAAATGCAAAGCTTTAAAAGATGTTCTTTTAAAAATTATAAAAACTCCTGCAGTCTCCCCAGACTATCAAGTAGCTTTCATCAAAGCATTTACCATTTAGCAGCGCCTTGCTTACTATACGTGTCTGCTGCGTGCCCGGGTTTCCAGCCCATTTAAAGAACTTAACTAGAAATGCCAGAGATAAAGGCTGGGCCATCACCCTCTTGCATCGGCGTCCAGCTGGAAGCAGAGGAAAGTAAAACACTTTCTTCAAAACAAACAGGACACCCAGTGGGTGACCAGAGAGTTCAAATAACAGCAGCAAGTAGGGTCAGAAATATGTTTAGCTAAATACAAAACAATCAAAAGTTGACCCCGAACACAAAGTGAATAATACCAATAGCTGGTGTTGTATAAACAGTTCTTGAAGAGGTCTAGGTATTTCAGATTTCAATGTCCATGAATTTCTTAAGTTTTCTTCAAATCAAATTTCCATTTCAAGGACTCATTTCTAGGCACAGCTAGATATCCACATCCAAGGATAAACAGTCTTCAGTTCAAACAAAGAAATACAGCAAACGTGTTTTGTTGTGCAATGTAGTGCACTTGTGACTTCTTCAGGGCTGAAAACCAAAAGGAAACACATTTACTCCATTTATACTGTACAGAAACATATCATCCAAGACTAGAGACAAAATATATTAAATAAAGACCAAAATTCAAGAAGTAAAATCTGTTAGAAGAATCGTTAAATCATAAAAGTTGATATATCCTCCAAGGTCACTGAAAAATGTGAACGCCCAAGAGCAAAAGAGACAGAAAATAACAAACATTTTCAAAGCACCTGATTGAGACAATGCAAAGTTGCTACCGCTAGAGGGAAGCGGTAGCGACTTTGTATTATCTCAATCATTGTCTCAATCTTCTAACAGATTTTCCTTCTATGATCTGGGTGGTGGTGTGCTTTGATAACCTTCACGGTCATCTTTGAATTCTGGTCTTTATTTAATATATTTTTACTCTAGTCTTGGATGATATATTTCTGTACAGGATATAAGGAGTAATTATGTTTTCTTTGGGTTTGCAGCCCTGAAAAAGTCACAAGTGCACTACGTTGCACCATGAAACACGTGTTGGCTGTATTTATTTGTTTCAACTGAAGACTGTTTATCCTTGGATGTGGACAAGTGATGGTAGACCAGAATCTTCCATTTGTAGAAGGTGAGGTGAATGGCCACCCCATACCATTTCTAATAGATTCCGGAGCTACCAGATCCACCCTGAGAACAGCCGAAGTCCCAGATCTACCCCTCTCTGGTAAAAAGATCCAAGTTGTAGGAGTTTCGAATAAACAGATCACAAACCTGGTTTTAGAGAAAGGTCACGTATAAATATGTTCATTTTAGGAAACTCATCAATTTGTTGCTTGTGAATCTAGTCCTGTAACCTGCTAGGAAGAGATTTGTTGTGCTAGTTAAATTGCACAATTTACTGCACACCAGATGGTGTTGAATACCAGACCCATGATAAGGATGTTGAGTTTAAAATGGTTCAACAAGATTCAGCTGTAGGTTTGTTCCCAGTAGGACCAATTGAAGAGTTACCTCCTGACTTCAAAGAAAAGTGAACATAGAAGTATGGGACTTCACAGGAAAATATATTGGACTATTAAAAGGTGTAAAACCAGTCTGAGTCACACCAAAACCAAAATCAAATGCAGTCCATCCAAGAACATCGCACTACAAATTGACACCAGAAACAGTTGCAGGAATACCTCCTGTAACTGAAGATATGCTGAGCAAAGGATATTATGGAAATTGGTAGGAAGGCCATGCAACTCTCCGATTATGCGTTTACAGAAGCCTGATGGCAAATATCAGATTGTGCAGAATCTTCCAAAAATGTATAGCATTGTTGGTCCTTGTTGTCCTGTGGTACCAAATCCAGTCCTTATAATTTTCTATACCCTGTGCACTGCAGAATGGTTCACTGATATTGATCTTTGTCAAACCTTTTCCCAGTGCCATTACACCAGGATAGTCGATACCTTTTTTCCTTCATGTTTCAACAGAGAGTTTTGGCATTATGCTGAGTCTCACAAGGGTATACAGAAAGTCTTTACATCTTTAACAAGATCTTGACAAATCTGGAGTCACTGCAGGAGCCCTACAAATCAGTACTTATGCAGTGTACAGATGATTTACTTGTGGCAACAGAGAAGCAAGAAGCCTGTAAGCAGGATATGATTGCACTCTTCAATCATCTGGATGAGAATGAACACAATGTGTCTCCAGTAGTGTTGCAATACTGTCAAAAAGAAGTTCAATATCTGGGACAAAACATTGAGAAAGGTGTCACCTGAGAGGGTGGAAGCACTTCTTAAGATAAAACCCCCACACACTAGTGTTCGTCCAGTTCTCAAAGTCAAAGTGTGCCAAATGTGTGAACCATGTGCTCACAGCATCGTAGCGCAAACAGTGCTGTTTCCATTCAGAATTGAACTGGTATGTCCATTGCTGGGCAAAGAAATTCAAATCAGGATTCCCACCAAAAGTAGCAGGACAAGCGGGAGTCCTCCTAAAATGCTTCCCAGTACCAAGTGCATGAATGATGGAATAACTCCGAAAATTTTTGAAAGGTGCTAACCAGTCCAGAACTGATACACTAATCCTGTAGTATCAGATATGTTAAAGGTACAATGGACTAGCTCCCCAAAATGCAGTGGGTAATTAGTGTGGAGTAGTGCCTGTATCTCAGATGAGGACCTTGCAATCTGGAGATCAAGTTAAGACCACATCCTTTTGAAAAAGCA
The DNA here is from genome assembly GCF_964263255.1 of Lissotriton vulgaris. Lineage (NCBI taxonomy): Eukaryota > Metazoa > Chordata > Amphibia > Caudata > Salamandridae > Lissotriton > Lissotriton vulgaris. The sequence continues at coordinate 226,218 of NW_028252909.1, forward strand.
TGGCTTTCAGTCTGCTAAGGTAATCAAAGCGTATGTTGGAAACAATTATCGAAGGCCACAGTGCTGCCTCCCTAATTTTGCGGGCATGTGGAAACAGTACTTGTGTACAACAAGTGGCTAAGGAATTAACTTTCACCAGATAAGTGATTATTTATTCCATTCCACTTCAACAGTGATCATTCAGCATCAAGTAGCTTACATTCAAGAGCAGTTTGAAGACCAGACGTATCACGGCAGCTGGGGAACCCTTGAGATAACAGGACAAGTTTGCAACATAAGCATTGCATGCCCTGTGAAAAGAAATGTCTTTGCAAACAAAGGACCCGCTTAAGGCTTCCTCACAATCAGAACCACTCAGAAAAATATCTGTGTCCCCTTTCCTGTATTTAAACCTGAAAGGTAAATCCCAATACTAATGCATGTAACCTTCCCCTCGCGCTTTGTATCTGCCTACCTGTTGGCCTTGGAGACAATATTAGAATTGGAAAGTCGTGACCGGTACAGTGATTTAACCATGGATTATCCAGTCTGTGGATGGTGTCTCTGCCACTGTAAACGGTAATTGGTCTAATTTTGCAATGTGCAACATGGTGTATTTAGCATCCCTGCGTGCCATAGTTATCTGTCTTTCCATCAGACCAAATACAGAAAAAAGACCAGTAGTGTTGATGAAACGCCACAGCACCTGGCCAGAATGTAGTGTTTGTAAAGTCCAGCTCATTGTTACAATGGAATGTAATTGTGACTGTCCATGTTGTAAAATAGCATGCCCTGCTGAATTATGTCGATTGCAGATGACACAATGTTGACCAGTGAATACATTTTAGATGATAATGTGGTCATACAGTTGTTAATCACAGCCAAAGCTTTTTCCATGTTTACCCAGTTGATCTTGCACAATCTCTCTGCAGCTTCCTGCTGAGAAATCTTCCATAGTTTGTTGTATGTTTCATACAAGAAGAGGGTTTGACGTGAGTTTCTGGGACAGAGTAAAAAATCCCTAAGATCCAGGTCATCAGAAAGAAGGGAAAATTGTTGTTTCACCTCGGTTGAGGTCTATAGCCAATCTAGGCATAACTTCCCAACACTATACGATGTCACCACCCCTGCGTGTTCTTTTTGTACATTGAGTAGGTCAGGCCTGTTAATATTAAACCCTCCCAAGTTACCCATGAATCCAGACTGGCATTTATTTGTGTCTAGAGTCCAAACCAACCATCCCTGCTGATCGGGGTCTGTTGTATTGTATGATCCATTGCTGACTATGGCATCTAATGTTTCGTCACTATACTTTTTGTATTGTTGCCAGTGTTTAAAATGTACAAATGTGGGAATGCGAGGTATGTTCAAATCTTTCACCTTAGCTAAACCAAAACGGAAAGTCTGTTGCACTGTTTTATTAATGAAAATCATTTGCTGCGAAATGAGGCATGCACTGAATAAGGCCTTTTGTCCCTGCACCTGTCAATCTCTTGTTCCCCAGACAGATTTCATGCCTATTATGTCTCTCCAAAAGTCAAAACCTTGTACAGACAATTGATAAATAAAGAAATCAGAATGAATCAGCTTGGTGTTCGTGAACATATTCTTTGTTGAAGGTGTAGGTGCGAGCCTATATTATAAGAGGCTCGGTCTGATGTGTCAAAACCAGAAAAATAGGCAAACTTTCCTGTAAATAAATTTGAACTACCTTTTGTATGATGTTGGCAGTGTTCCCATCGGGTGTAAGACCACATAGGTTACTAGCTTTATGTAAAAAATGGTGACCATAATGTTGATAACAGAACATACTGCCAAATTACTTGTACCATCATACAATTTATCATTAGAAAATACTGCTGATTTCTCTAGATTTAAAAGCAAATTATGCACAGTTTTAATGTCCCAATCATTAGAGAATGTACTAGAGGTGATGATATAATTTATTGAAATTGTAAACAAATATGGAATTTGCAAAAGTTCAGTAGGGCCATACACATCATAGGATACCCTGTCCCAAACTATTCCATCAAGAACTGGAACTGCTGTAATGTTCACCAGGGACAGGTCCCTCAGTTCACAGTGTAATGATGCATGTGGTTTTAGTACCTAGGTCACATGTTGCGCTGCAGAGCGTTCTGGGAGATAATGTCCATTGAGAAGTAGAAAAAAGACAGTTACCAAACCAATCCATAGTACCAGTAAAAGTAATCCAATCGTAACCCAGAGATGCATCCAGGGAGCAACAAGGTATGTCTTGTTTAGCCAATGATAGAGAGAATAAACTTGTAGCTTGAAAGGGAGTAGTGGCGTTGGCAATTCTGGTTGACGTGGTTCTGATGAAAAGTTGTTGTGATGCACAAAGGAGCCAAACACCATCCGTTCTATTTTTGGCAGCTCAGCAGGTTTAGTAGAACTGGTAGATGACTCAATCTGTGCATGTTGACATAGACGTTGTCACTTTTTTAATAGAAATGTCTATTCTTTTTGACTGTACTGTTATAGTTGTTTCAATATGGAGAAGCATCATCTCATTTTCGTTGAGAGACTATCTTTGGAAACTGGAGTCTTCAGTTGCTACTAAAGCTTCCATTTGATCTTCCTGTGCAGTAGCAAGAGGAGTGGGGTGTACCGACCGTCAGGAGAAAGAAGAATTACAGTTCTGGTACCATCAACAGCCAGGACAGATACAGGTGTAAGATGGCCCACATTCTTTCTTGGCCTTTTATTATTTCTCTGACCAAGTCCCCAATCTTCAGGACCCATGCAGGTCTTGCCAATACTGCTTTTCCTTCCCCAGTGGTGGTGCATTTCACTTGGAAATTCCTTCCTGAAGCTGCGAGTTAATTAGGTCACAACGATCATGGAGGTCAAATGGTGTTTCTGTTGCCACTGTATGGTACCCACATTCTCATCGCAAACAGAAGCTCATAGGGTGTACGGCCCCCAGGGATATTCTTGGCATGTTATTAAGTGCCTACTGGACCCCACATAGGTGATTAAGCCAACAGCCACCCAAACCTAGTACGCTAGCTGTTAAGAATTGCTTTATGCTCTGGTTCTTCCTCTCAATTACCAAATTTACCTCAAGATGGTAGGGGGGGGGGGGGGAGTACCGCAAGGCCACGCCCAAAATTTCCATGGCTTCTCTGTAAGCTTCAGAGCTAAACTTCGGACCCTGGTCGGATTGTAGTGTGCCAATTGTGCATGTTCCAATAAAGAGTCGCAAATCCTTAATAACAGTTTGGGTGTCAGCCGAGCACCGGGGCCAAACCCATAGGAATCTAGAGCATGAATCCACTGCCACCAAGATGTACTTGTTAGCCCTGTCAGAGTGTAAGAGGCCACAGTGATCCAAATCAGCAAATGCGAGAGGTTTGTCTGAGATCAATAAAGGTGTTTTGGTGGACGTGCTACAGTGGAGCTTTTCATCTGCTCGCAGATGTCGCATTTGAGGACAAAGTCCTTGATATGTTTAGTGAGACCTGGCCACCAGTAGCCCTGCCTCAGTAGTGAAACTTTAGCAGTAATTCCTGCATGAGCCAAACCCAAACCCTCATGTGTAGCTAGTATCAATACCAACTTGCGATCTGTGTTTGGTATTACTCTATCCCCCATTCCTGGAATCTGAGCATACAGAATGTTTTGTGCATCTAACTGGTAGAAGTACTTGGCTGGAAAGCCTTTCAGCGTTGCTGAGCTGTTGCATGTGACATTGACAACTATCATAGTTGTTCCATCTATCCTCGTACTGGAACAAGTGATTGCAGCAACGGCAGCAGTAGAAACTGTTGCCTTGGCAGCTTCATCCGCCATTGAATACCCTTCAACATGAACACCAAAACGTAGATGACTCAATGTATAAATAACATTAGCCCAGGAAGGCCTTCTTTCAGCTTCCCCACTTATTTCCAAAGCATCTTGTGCTTGATTGCACAACCCTTGGAATCTCAAACCCACGTTGGCGCCAGTGTAGGTATTCATTGAAAGACTGGACACAGTAAAATGAATCACACACATAAGCGTGGTGAATTCACAATCCGTATTTTGTAGTGCCAGTATCCAGGCTTTTAGTTTTGCCAGCTGTGCTGTACAGTCCCTTAGGGACTGTGTGTGTGTTCTTTCAGGAAGAAACTTTCCGTCCTGCACGCAACTTTACGCATGCCAAGGAATATTGCTGTTTCAATCTGAATGGCAGGTTAAGTAGATTCATCGGTATAAACGATACATTCCTATCGATCCGGAGGAAGAATTTCATTTGGCAGAGGATATTCTTGTTCACAATGCAGGAAGGCTTGTGTTTGGCATGTAGCACCAAATCTACAGGGTACATCTGTTGTAGTGAGAGTTAACCCATTGAATCCATCTTGGATGTAGAGCCTTATCATTCGGAATGCTTGCTTTCATATCAGCCTCTAGGGTAGGTACTGGGTTAACAATAAAAATCTGTTTTCCCTGAGCCAGGGCTCTCTCTCATTACAGCAGTCTGTACAGCTGTGAGAATGTACTCAGTAGCTGCAAAATGCATTTAATCGTTCGTGAATAAATGTGACTTGCAAATTATAGGTACTGTATCACCATCATTGAAAGTTATATAGGTGAACACTGTTTGTCTAGCGACTACACGGATCACCAGGTTAGTTGTATTGACGAATGTGTGTAAAAACCAGGAAGCTAGCATGTCAGCTTGGATGGAACCTACATTATCAGTATGTTCCTGTCTCCAGTGTTCCACGGAAAAGTTGTGTCTAATTAGAATGGTTTTACCCTTTCTGTGTAATTCGTAATGTAAGTTCTGCTAAAATTAAAAAATCCTAAAATAGATTGTTCTTTCCAGAGTTGTTGGAGGTTGGAGCAATGCACATTTTTTTAAAAAAATGTGTTGTCAGGCTTTTGCCTTCACTTGATGACTCATATCCAGGAAACTGGACACTATGGTGGGCTATTTTTGATTTCTTGAAATTAAATTTGTATCCCAGGTAAGCAAATCCCACTATTATGTTGTTCACGCTAGCCAAATGTTCCATTAATTAATCGTCCGTCAGATAAATATCATCTACATAGGCCACTGCCTCCTCATCAATACTTTGAGGTAACTCTGTTGCTCTGGCTGAAAACAGCCCAGGGCAATTTGTATACCCTTGTGGTAAACAACAAAATCACAGCTCAGACCCTAGCACCGAGAATGTGGTCAAATATCTACTTCCAGGCGCTAAATTCTGGCAGAAAATAACATTTGAGATGTCTAGTGTTGTGTTGTATTTTTTCCGCATGATGTTATTCATCAGTGCTCTACATGTGGACAGAATGAATTGCAAACAAATACCAGACTGCTGTAACTGCCACAGAGCTGGCAGTCTCACAAATCGAGCGATCACGCTCAAGCCAGGCCTTGGATACAGAGGAGATAGTGTCGGATAAGGCTGTTTTGGATACCACCACGAGTGAATTTAATCGCTCCTATATTTCTTTGAAATTGGTTCCACCATGCTCGCAGTAATGCAGAAAGGCATAGTGAAAATAATGTTTTGTAATAAGACAACAATGATTATTTCTCTGTCCTGATGATGATGCCCATAATCAAATAAGGCATCGAAACGTCGTTGACCTGTAAAAAAACCCTTATGCAATAATATACTGAAATATTGTAAAAATGCAAAGTTGTGGTTATGAAAATTCGCGTTTGTAAATACTGAATACAAGTACACAGACTTATTGTAGCCTTGCCCTTTTGGCCATTGCTTCGTTGTTTTGTCTTGTATGTTGTGGGTCACGGCTGTGCCCACTTGTTATTTCAGTGTCTTTACATCTTTGTTTTATTGACTTGAACGCTAAAATAAAACTTCTTGTCCGGCTGGACAAAAGACATTACACTTATTAGGTGTTCTGATTATTTGTTTGCAATTCATTCTGTCCACATGTAGGGACCAGTGTTCTTTATAATATGAAACTGCCCAAGGTCCCTGCGACATACCTTTGGGGTTCCCTTGTTTTTTGTAAAATGTTATTCATCAGTGCGGCACTGTGTGCATTCTGTACTGCAAATTTGCATGTGGATGCATTTAAGTGCCTGTAATCTAAGACTAAATGAGATGAATTGTCGGGTTACAGGAAAAATAGTTATTCAAAGATGAGGTGCAATTTTCTATTACACCCTGGTACTCAAGTTGATATAACATCTCCCTGACTTGTTTCTTTGCTTCATGTTTAATTGGCTACTATCTCTGCAGTTGTGGGATCATTTTTAACAGGATGTTGTGACGAGGAGACTCATCATCCCAAGCAGCAGGATTGTAGTATAGAGTAGGTACTAACGCTGATGCCCACTGCTGCACAAATACATTCTTAACTGATTCTGCTACAAGGTTGGAGAATGCAGGTAAAATTACCTTTTCCTCCAGTGGGTAATCTATTACGAAATCAGATGGCCAATTTTCAGCTAAAATAATTCCATAACCATATCTCAGGTCCTCTCAAAATAGACCCTTCACCTGTCTTTGTATGTACCCCACTATTTGGAGCCTTATTTGTGTAAACAATGTGGCACACTTACTCTTGTATCAGCTGTTTCCACCGTGATATTCACTCAGTGCTACTACTTCCAGAAACTCCATCAGGTACTGGCGAGCTATTGAGACTTCTGCTGCGCTGTCTAGCATCGTCACTGCCTATTCCCCATTACGAAGCAGTATGCCCAGCAGGCTGGGCATTTCTGATCATATTCCCTGCTACCTTTCTATTTTTGAATAGAGGTTTTGTGGATTTTTGTTTATCTTCTTGTTTGGTGATGCAGTCTGAAGTGCGATGTGTCCCTCATTTTGACTTGACTCACTCTTCTGATGTTTGCTGTGACCGTTCTGCCCCCTCCGAGCATTTCTCAAATTGACCCTTAAAGGTTTATGTATCAGTATCCTGATATCGGTCAGTCTTCCTATTATTATCACACAGATTCTAAAATTGTATCTCTTTTCAGTATGTTCCTGTTGAGGAGACCTACTCCGTGATTGTTGTTTATTTTGTTCATTTTTTTGTTTATTATTATATTTCTTCTTTGAAGAACCAGGTGCTTTCTTATAGTTATCCTTTTCAGAATTACCCTTAGCCGCTGGTTTCCCTGTTCTGGCTTCCAGATTATCTCTTCCCAGAGAAGAGTTTGGTTTTGTGATAATCTTAGGTAACTCCTTCTCCTGTTGTATAGGAGTGAATTACCTCAGGCATTTGTGTATAGCCATCACGACTGCCTCCCCTTTTACGTTGCTTAACATATTTGCTGAAACCTGGGCAAAATTGCCCATTAGTTTCATCCCTAAGTCCAGGGCAGGTTCCCCCCTGTACTCGTTCTGTATTTGTTTTAATACCTCTAGTTTTACCTCTACTGGAGGGGTACCATGAGTTCTTGTGTGAGCGCAGCGAAGACTGTAACCAAAATGGCACAATCTTCTATCAGGAGAGCCATCCACATTGGCAAGCAAAGTGTGTTAATTCTGTGTTTTTCCTGTGGGCCCATATAGCAACAACTGGTTCAAGCTGTGCTGTTTTTGTGCTATCAAGACCAATGCTTGCTCCTCACTGATAGGAATCTTTCCAATTACGGCATTCAGCATTTGAACGCTGATATCCATAGTAGCCAATTGAGGTTGTGCAGCTTGAGCAGCCCTCACAGGATGAATTATAAGTGTTTGTATTATTAATTGTGTAAGAGAACTGTAAATATTTATGAATTCTTTGTATACTGTTTGCATTTCTGCTGTTGGTAACCTGTGAATGTTTGGATGTGGTGTATATGAATCTAAGACCGGCCAGGTAGCTCCTTTTTTCCTGAGCAGACCGAGTCTCACGTTTTCTACAGTGTTGGGGAGGAGGACTTTAACTAATGTATATGCTCTTGGTAAGTTAACAGGACTTTTGTGTCCACGTATGGAAAGTATTCTTCTTGTGTCTCATCTCCAATGTAAGTGTGAAACAATTTTGTGCGTGCGTCTGCAGCTAGGAATCTAACCCAAGAAAAGAGGGCCCGATTCACAAAAGTAATCCGAGCCAAAATCCTAACTTTACGACTTTCGGTATTCACAAATTGCATTTAGGAGTAGTAAAGTTAGGATTTTGTCTCAGTTAAACTTAAGTTTTGGTCTTAAGTTTAACTTAAGTAAAACTTAAATTTAACTGAGACAAAATCCTAACTTTACGACTCCTAAATGCCCTTTGTGAATCAGGCCCAGAATACCTCTGTCCTGAATGCTTTGTGGACCTCGACAACTAAGATAACATCTCCATCTGTTGCCGGAAAGCCATGTTGTAATAATTTCATAGTAAGTGCCTATCTGCCATTTTCTGAAATATTTAGAGTACCTGTACTTCAATATTTGCTCCATGTTCAGACATTGTAAAAAATAAAAAAGTTTTTTTTGAAAGATTAATTTATTGAGATTTAGTTTGTACAAGATGGGAATATTCGTTAATCCTTCAAGCTTGATAAAACCTACAGCCTATTACCATAGGATGTACCAACACAGCTGAGGTGGATTCCCTTTCCCACTATGGATGTCTCTGGTTAAAATATAAGTAGGGGTCTCTGAGAAAGCACAACTTAACTACTCAGATTTGACCATTAAAGAAGTGCCTAATTAACATTGGACACCATGTTGTGTAGTTCCTACTAATGCATATGATGTGCGCATTGTTTGAACAACATAAACTAAGGGCTTGGTGTTAAGACTAATTCAGGACACCCCAGCAGGATATGTGGGCCTATAGACCAGCTATCTCACAGTGCCAGCATAAGCCACCCTAACCTTACCAGGAAGTGAATGGACTCTGGCAATCACTGAACATGACAACACTGATCACTCAAGGATCATGGAAAAAGTACAGAATCTTTCACTCAGTCACTCATGCTTACTCTCTCTTAGAGAAGTATACAGAATACACAGTGGGGCGTTTTCAATATATTTATCGAACCAATGTTATTCTTGTATAAAATACATGTGCTGCAAAGATTAGGAGATAGAAGCAAATAAAGGAGATTACGATCACCAAAAGAGTGAACAGTAGATACATTTCTACCATGGTGTTGGAGCAATGAATATATGCAGGCATATGTGCAAAATACAGTAATCTAACGTACTCCTACTACTCGGACCAATGTATGGGTGTAGAGGCAAAAATCCCTCCAAGGGACGATCCAACCCCATTACCTGATCGGAGAGAGTGATAGACTCCGTCCTGGTCTCGAGTTGAACATCACTCACGGAATATCAGACAGGTGCATGGTGATTTCTCCGCATGTAGGGGCTTTCAGTGTCAGCTGAAGTGCCTCCTCTCCCAAATCTATCTGTATGCCTGATATTTACAGTAAAATAAATATATATATATATATAACATTTCTGCTTTGTGGCCTCTTCAGGACTTTGTTGAACGAATGTCACCCAAGCATTGGACTATGCTGAAAAGGATATCAGGGTGAGAGTAGAGGGGTATATTATCAAGGGGGTTTATCGCCGCATTTTTGGCTTTAAAAGCCAAAAAAGCGGAGATAAAATTATCTCCCTATTACCTAGCTGTCGCTAACACCAGTTAGCGACAGCTAGTAGGAGATAGCGACCATCTTGGGCCCCACTTTGCATGTCAGAGAAATTTATCACTAATGACATGCAAAGTAGGCGTGCCAAGATGTTAGCGACTGGAAACAGTCGCTAACATCGCTATCTCCTATTACCAACTTTTGGAGATATTCGCACTAAGCGCGAATATCTCCAAAAGCTAACAACTGCCCTGAGCAGTTCTTAGCCATGTTATCCAATGGGAGGTGGATAACATGGCTAAGAGCATTAGCTCGGTAATGCATGAATATCGCTGACTTTTCAGCGATATTCATGCATTGCGGCCGATTTTTATCGCATTTGCAATAAACCTTGGTAATCACAAGGTTTATCTGCGAAAAAAATCGGCCCAGGTCGGCGATACATTTTTTACTCTAACCAAGCAATAGTGATAATTATCGCTATTGCTTGGTAATATGCCCCAGAGTGCGTTACAAAACGGAGCGCCAACATGTAAACCTTTTAAGACATATTACTGGGTTAATGGCTTATCAGAAGTGTTCGCCCTCCATTTCGGTTGTTGTATGAGGGTGCCCGAAGCCCCAGGTGAGGCCGTCACTTTTGTAGCTCCACGGCTGTAAAAGTTATTTACAAGTCCTGGGACAATTAGCTTGAAGGGAGGTGGCAGAAATCCTTAATATGCTAGACAGGTTTGGGTCACGAACGTGATCCACAAACCGGCGTGTGAAGACTCACCACGACGTGCTCATTGACTGGGAACAGTCAAGCCTGAACTGCCAAGCCCCGTCCCTTACATCACCAGTGACTGTTAAAATCAGTCATTTTAGTGTTCGAATACGCACAGAAATCTAAGATTCACATAAATCTTCTACTCTTAAATTTAGTCCTCAGATAGAGATGGACATTTCAACACTATAACATGAGATGTATACCAGTAAGAAAGCTTTAGGATATTAACATAATCTAATATATGCATTGATATTAAATCAGTATAACAGTAGTAATAGAAGAAAAGTTATTTTACTAGCAGATGGCTACCAATCATTCGTTCAAAGCATTGTTTTTAATACATTATGTACAATTCTAAAATTCCCCTACAACAGGCATCACGTAACATGGACAGCCTTTCTACGATATCCTAAAATCACTGCTAGGTTGGTACCGTGTCTGGAGTTTTATTGTCGGTAATGGATGCACCACCACTGGGATGAAGCACTGCCTGTTATTCCTCAGGAGAATTTATATACTTGACTAATAGTGTTAGTGCTTTCGTAATTATGTGAAATTGGTAAATTTAAGTGCACGAAAAGATGAAGGGCTAATAGCTCTGGGGAAATCCTAAAAGGAGTCTTATTTATGGCTTCCTAATTCATTTATTGCGCTAACTTGCGAGTGTAGAGAGTCTCTGCAAGGTAGAAGGTAAGAACTCCTGTAATTACATTTCCATCTAGAAAAGACTGCACAGCTGTTTTAGTGCATTGCTAAAATTAAGCAAAGCAGCAATATTTGGAGCGGAAACTGCAAGAAGCGAGAGTATATTTTGTCCACGATAGGTGCTCCGTTAGTCTGGGCCCTAAGCACACCCTCCAGTGAGCTCCGGGCAGCCTCTATATCAGAGGCAGCTTTTTATCTCTGAAGGTTCCGGGGCAACATATTTCCCCTGAATTCCAGCAATCAAGCCCAATGGCTTCTAGGTGGTTTCGGGGGTTCTCTGCCCAACAAAAATTTGAAAAATAAATGGGGTCAAATATTGTAATTAAGGAACAATAGTCACTCAAATGTGCTAAAATAATGAAAGGCCTTTGAAAGTGCACTCAGTAAATATTAAAGTACTTTCATGATGTGCCACGTCAATGAAGTCTGATGTTTCCTAGGAGTTAAACCTATTTTTTTTGCCCCAAATATCAATAATTACATTGATTGTGTCCGACTAGCATTTAGTCATGGATATCCCCACATACCACAAGTGCTCTTTTATGCCTCGATTAACATACAATATGCCAGTGCCAGAATGTTGCCATTGACTGCATCTATATTGAATAGGTAAACCATATGGCAGAAACAAGGATGATGGAGCCCCCGCGTCCATAAGAGCTCACTGCCACAGCTCTAAATCACCAAAGTCAATATTTAAAGTCTATAAAATAGACAGTTTTCACCCAGTGACTTTAAGATCAAGGTACAAAAACCTACTTTCTACTTTTAATTCGTCGGCACAGCATCCTGTGATTCTGCACACATCTGTGGTCATTGAACCTCACTTTTCCTAAAAAAGAAAGCAAGAAACCAGCCTGACATGTGCAATGCAACTGGTACCCATGTAAACCGCACCAATACTTACAGGTCAAGTTTGTGTTATATAAAAATGCAAAACAATTAATCTGTAATAAAGTATGGGGTATGTTTATCAACATGTAACGCAGCACAGCACAGCAAGCCATCTTGCTGAGCTGTGCTGCTTTACAGGGAAAGCCTTTTTCCCAGTGCTGATGCACAATGTGCTGCCTTGCCCTGATGCAGGCACTCTTGCACCATGGTGCTCCAAAACCCCTGCCAACCTCGACAACTACAAACAAGCATTTGCAATGCAATAGGTCTCGCATTTGCAAGAGTTTGAGCCGTTGGCATTGCAAATGACAATGCCTTTTATTCACCTGTTGGTTTTTAAATCATAAATAAAAAGCATTGCCATTTACAAAGCCAATAGCTGAAACTCGCAAATGCGAGACCTATTGCATTGCAAATACGTGTTTTGTTTACAAGGGGTACGTGGCATTAAGTAGTTTGAAGACCACTGCTCTACATCAATTTAACACTAGGCAATAAACCAGTAGGGGGGGGGGCGGTGCTGTCGACTCCCCAGAGAGGGCCGCAGGTAAGTGGGGAGAGGAGGCCGCAACCAAAACTCGTGCCGCCCAGGGTGGAACACCCCCTGCTACCCAAGTGCCAAGGATCAGACAGCTGGTTATGTGGAAATCCGGGTGAGCCCTCTGGTTTCACGAATACAACCGTTTAAGGCATAGACTGGATTTAGAGCCGAAACCTGGCATTTGGGGGAACATTTGCAATAGACATGGAATAGGTCTAACAGCATTAAACAGACACTGGGGGAGTTGCGCGTATTTTTTCAAATCACCCATCACACAAATAAACACAAAGATACACGAAAGCAGGGCTTGGACTGCCAGCCCAACACTGAATTGTACTACTTTCTAGCCAGATTTTTTTCTCCTGTTTTGCAGTTTTTATGTAGCGCTTCACACAAGCTTCATTACATTAAGCAAGGACATTTTTGACAGGCACAGCGAGACATGTTTTAGTATGCTTTTTTTGTAAAACAGGACGCTGGCGAGATTTGACCAACGCAAAAACAACAGTTGATAGACATAATGCAGAAGGGTATGCCCAGACGTGGGTCCCTTGCTCACTATGCCACTGGAGTCAAGCTATCCTGGCTGAAGACGGCTGATAGCCAGAAACCGGCCCTAGGATGCTTGATTCCGGTCCAGGAAAGACATGGCTTGGCAGTTCGAGCTGGACTGTTCCCATGAGGCACAGGGCCAAGACTGATTTGCATATGGCCATGTCTGAACTGGGGTGGCTTGGTGAGCAAAATAACGATGGATTAAACCCAGATCTGTGACTGGGGGTGAATGTTTTGCCATTGTGCAACATTCCGTCCATCATCTTGTTTGTTTTGAGATTAGACCAACACCACAAAGTCACTTGCACAATAGTCGGCGTCTATCAGGACAACAGCCTTTAATTCAACATTAAACACAATTCCCTGCCTAGCGCTTCTGAGCCACGCTGTCTGTGACTTCAGCTTGCCTCGAGGGTGAGGTTTGCTCCTGTTGTCACAGGAGTGTTAAGAGCTAACCTAGTTTGAACTTTTAGTCCAGACATAAAAAACATGGCATTGTCCGTTATCACGTCCAGATAAGCATGAGGCATCCACTTACCTGGAAGAGTGAGATTAGATAAAGGACCCAAAATTGCCTGGCAGGGGTTTTTAAGAGGCCCGACACGGACTCACACTGCGCAGCTTTGGTTATAGGCGCAACAACATTAAATAGCACCAACTGAGGACTTCTGAGCAGTGCTTTTGGGCACCAGCACTCTTTGTTTCCCAAATTAAACACGGTGCCCGCCCCTTTTCACATCTGGTCCAGGACTGCGCCTCGGGGTAGGGCAGGCGGAAGCACCCAGCAGAGGAGGAGTCCACTAAGTGACACTGTTGATTTAGTTGGCGGACAAAGGAAGTACAAATAATGCATCAAGCACAGGTAAACTGTGCAGCATGTTAAGAAATAAAAGCAGCAAGTGTGGAATATTCCGTGGCAGTTTCATCTAGCTAATTTGACATTTTAGCACACAGTAGTACCAAATAGAACCTTGATGCTATGGAATCCATATATTTCACCAGGCAGAAAAGTATGCATGCTCAGCAGACCCTGTTCCGATTGACATCGACCAGTCATTAAGGGTTTTGTCTCGCATCGAAGTAGTGCCCATTCTCCCCACCGGAGAAACATAGTCTGTGCAAAGCAAACGCCATATTACACTCAGCATGAAAGCAGACACACATGTACAGACTACTAGCAAAACAAATTACAAGTTTTGGCGGCCGCAAATTGCATTAAAAAAAACCACGTGTGACACACGTGGTGTGCACGTGCGTCAGCGCAAGTGCTACCTTGCCGGCGATCAGCTTGCTATAACGCGCATGCGCGCGTGAGCTCTTGTGCGCGTTCTAGCAAGCTGATCGCCGCAAAGTAGTATTTCTCAGAGCCCCAAAATGTCTCGGCCGAGATCAGCGCATGGGCTGGATCAGGCCGAGACCTAAACAGCCACCACAAACTCATCAGACACTCAAGGGAGAAAGCACTACAGGACAGAATCTCCGCCCACGCACACAACAGCAAGGAACTCTTTGGCATCATCAAAGAGTTTGCCCAACCCAACAGCGAGTCCACGACATCCCACCCTCCCAGGACCTCTGCGTCAAACTTAGCGCCTTCTTCCATCACAAAATCAAGAACATCTATGACAACTTCGACAACAACAACCTCATGAGGAACCCACACCTACTGCTTTCTGCACTACACAGTCCACGCTGGACCGCCTCAACATCGAAGACACCCTAAAGACCATGAGGACCACCCACTCAGGGGCTCCCATGGACCCAAGCCCCCACCACATCTTCCACAGAGCCGCAGACATCATCGCCCGGAGCTACAAAGAATCATCAACCGATCCATCAAGACCGCCTCATTCCCGATGACTGGAAACATGCCAAGATCAACTCTCTCTTTAATAAACCATCGGAGGACCCCAGCAAACTCAGGAACTACAGACCGATCTCCCTACGTCCTTATCCAGCAAAAGTCATTGAAAAACCAGTCAACAGCCAACTCGCCTACTTAATCGATTAGAACAACATCCACGATTCCTCGAAATCAGGCTTCTGGAAGAACCGGACTGCCCTCATCACTGCAACAGATATCTGCTCCCTCCTTGACAGAGGAGGGACTGTGGCCCTCATCCTCCTGGACCTCTCCACAGCCATCGACACAGTCTCACACCGCACCCTAGCCCTCAGACTCCACAATGTAGGATTCCGGAACAAAGCCCTCGACTGGATTTGCTCATCCCTCTCCGGCACAACGCAGCGGGTCAGACTTCCTCCCTTCATCTCGGAGCCCTTGCCAACCACCTGCGGAGTCCCGCAGGATCCTCCATCAGCCCAACTCTGTTCAACGTCTACATGGCCCTTCTCACTTCCATTGTCAGATCACAAGGACTCAACATCGTATCGTATGCAGACGACACACAGCTCATCCTCTCACTAGCCAATGAACCCAACAACTCGAACACAACTTTCAAGAAGAAATGGGAGCAGTTGCCAGGTGGATGAAGAACAGCTACCTACAACTGAACACAGACAAAACTGAAGTACTCATCATAGGCCCACATCCTGATTCCTGGAACGAAACCTAGTGGACCCCAGCCCTCGGGGATCCACCCCCACCCGCGGATTACGCACGCAACCTCAGAATCATCCTAAACTCGGAACACAAAATTGACCTTTTCCTGTTTTCACACCCTCCATCTCCTATATAAAACTTTCAACTGGATCCTCCTCGAACACAGGAAAACTGTCACCCACACCATCAGCAGCAGCAGACTGGACAACGGCAACGCACTCTATGCTGGGATCAACAAGAGCCTCACCCGCAAAACTCCAGAACATCCAGAAAGCCGTAGCCAGACTAGTCCTTAACCTACTGCACCATTGCCATATCACCCAACACCTGCAGGAACCACACTGGCTCCCCTTTGAGAAGAGAATCACCTTCAAGCTTCTCGCCCACAAAGCCCTCCATAACACTGGCCCCACCTACATGAACCACCGCCTCTCGTTCCACGCACCCCAACGATCTCTCCGCTCAGCCCAGCTTTCCCTCACCACGGTACCATCAATCAATCAATCAGTGACACTTATAAAGCGCGCTACATACCCGTAGGGTCTCAAGGCGCTGGGGGGGGGGGGGCCGCTACTGCTCGAACAGCCAGGTCTTCAGCTTCTTCCTGAAGGAGAGGTGGTCTTGGGTCAGGCGCAGGTCGGTCGGGAGGGAGTTCCAGGTCTTGGTGGCCAGGTAGGAGAAGGACCTTCCTCCTGTAGTCGCTCTTCGGATGCGGGGGACGGCGGCGAGGGCGTGGTTGGCTGATCGGAGGTGGCGTTTGGGAGCGTAGAAGTTGACTCGGCTGTTGAGGTAGCTCGGGCCTTGGTCGTGTAGGGCTTTGTGTGCGTGGGTGAGGAGGCGGAAGGCGATTCTTTTGTTGACGGGGAACCAGTGAAGGTCTCTCAGATGTCCGGAGATGTGGCTGGTTCGTGGGATGTCGAGGATGAGTCTGGCTGAGGCGTTCTGGATCCGCTGGAGTCTCTTCTGGAGCTTGGCGGTGGTACCGGCATAGAGGGCGTTGCCGTAGTCCAGTCGGCTGGTGACGAGGGCCTGGGTGACGGTCTTCCTGGTCTCGGTGGGGATCCACCAGAAGATCTTCCGTAGCATGCGTAGGATGTTGAAGCACGCCGAGGAGACGTTGTTGACTTGCCTGGTCATGGAGAGGGAGGAGTCCAGGATGAAGCCCAGGTTGCGTGCGTGGTCTGTCGGTTTGGGTGCGGTGCCCAGGGCGGGAGGCCACCAGGAGTCGTCCCAGGTGGAGGGCGAGGAGCCCAGGATGAGGACCTCCGTCTTGTCCGAGTTCAGTTTCAGGCGGCTGGTCGTCATCCACTCGGCCACCTCTTTCCTCCCTTCGTGCAGGTTGGCTCTGGCGGCGGCGGGGTCGTTGGTCAGGGAGAGGATCAGCTGGGTGTCGTCGGCGTAGGAGATTATGCTGAGGTTGTGTTTGCGTACGATGGCCGCGAGGGGGCTCATGTAGACGTTGAAGAGGGTGGGGCTCAGAGATGATCCTTGAGGGACGCCGCAGATGACTTCGGAGGCCTCTGACTTGTACGGTGGTAGGCGGACTCTCTGTGTTCTTCCGTCGAGGAAGGAGATGATCCATTCCAGCGCCTTGTCCTGGATTCCGATGTTGCTGAGGCGCCGTACTAGGGTGCGGTGGCAGACCTTGTCGAATGCCGCGGAGAGGTCTAGGAGGATGAGGGCCGCTGTTTCTCCATTGTCCATCAGGGCTCGGATGTCATCGGTGGCGGCGATGAGGGCGGTCTCGGTGCTGTGATTGGCTCGGAAGCCGGACTGTGAGGGGTCGAGGGATCCGTTCGTCTCGAGGAAGGCGGCCATCTGCTTGTTGACGGTCTTCTCGATGACTTTGGCTGGAAACGGGAGGAGCGAGATGGGGCGGTAGTTCTTGAGGTCGGTGGGGTCCGCTGTTGGTTTCTTGAGTAGAGCGCTGAGTTCGGCGTGTTTCCAGCTCTCAGGGAAGATGGTGGTGTCGAAGGATGTGTTGATGATGTCTCGCAAGTGGGGTGCGATGACAGCGTCGGCCTTGTTGAAGACGTGGTGAGGGCAGGGATCGGTCGGTGATCTGGAGTGGATGGAGTTCATCGTGCGGATGGTGTCTTCGGTGCTGATCGGGGTCCAGGCGTGGAGGGTGGTGGTGGGGGGTGGTTGTTCGGTCGTGCGTTGGTTGGTTGTTGAAGCTGTTGTGTATGTCCGCGATCTTGTTGTGGAAGTATGAGGCGAGGGAGTTGCAGAGGTCTTGCGATGGGGTGATGCCGTTGTTTCCTGCGCTGGGGTTGGAAAGCTCTTTCACGATGTTGAAGAGTTCCTTGCAGTTGTGTGCGTTGTTGTCCAACCGGTCCTTGAATGCTGTTTTCTTGGCGGCGCGGATCAGCTGGTGGTGTTTCCGGGTGGCAAGTTTGAAGGAGGTCCTGTTCAAACATGCATGAAGAAGACCAAAACAGGAGGTCATTCCTTCTCCTTCCTTGTGGCAAAGGCCTGGAACACCCTCCCTCTCCACCTCCTCCAGACACCCACTCTCCCCAAGTTCCTGAAGGACCTCAAGTCCTGGCTCTTTGGCGAATCACCATGAGCATCCGGCACTGCACATACCCTAAAAGGCCAGGGAAGACGTCTGACCCACTTGGCCTCCGAAGATTCTCCATGAGCACCTAGGAGCTGCGTGACCCCCCTCCATCCAGTGCCTTGAGACCCTTCCGGGTCAGTAGCTGCACATAACAAACCCTTGATTGATTGATTGAATGCAACTCAGTGATTTCCTCTGTGTTGCATTACTCTGGATTTACCAAGTCTGTCAGGGCTACGCAAGCTAGCATTGTGTGGCTTGATGAATCACACTTAAGGGTTGCGTCACACATTCATCCCAATGCATGGTATAAAAGCGATGCAACCCTTTAATAAATATGGTCCTAAAAGCGTTACCCAATCATCTGATGTAAGAAACTTTGCAGTTTTGTGAAATCAGTACACTCTTCTATCACGTATGCCCCTCATTTGTCTTGTCAAAACACTTGGCATGTTGTATTTTAGTTCATGGATTTGTCCTGGCTTTCTGTTCTATGTGGTTTAGGTCAATGTGAGTTGCACATGTATCTTCAAACACTGAAACCTACAGAAAGTGGACATTAAGCTGGCATTAGAAATACAAGATATTGTCCCAGCACTAAAGTATGGAAGCAGCAAAATGCCAATTCACTGACTGTAGAACTAAACACTTGAAAAAAAAAGTCTGGTTGCACTCAGGCAAGGCTGTTTCAGCTTATACAGTAGTCAGCTGTTGGTCACCAGTGATATGGACGTATTTTCTGGTAGTGGTACTTTGTAAATTGAATTCATTTCAGTTTTCAGGTGGCGGTTGAAAGTGAGAACCCAGTGCATTCTGTACTGGTAGACTTTTGATAAACATCGGGCCCGATTTTCAAAGGTAAACTAGACGAGAGTCTAACTGTACGACTTTCGGTATTCAGAAAGGGCATTTACAAGTAGTAAAGTTAGACTTTTGTCTCAGTTTAACTTAAGTTTTGGTCCCAGTTAGACTTAAGAGAAAAACAAGTTAAATTTAGGCAAAAGTCTAATTTTACTACTCGCAAATGCCCTTTGTGAATATCGAAAGTCTCAAAGTTGGACTTTTATCACAGTTTACCTTTGTGAATCGGGTCCATTATTTTAGTAATGAGGTGTTGGGCGGACCCCAATTTAAATACATTACAAGCTGATTCTAGAAATGTTTCATATTAGAAGCTTTCACATTGTTTCCTACTGTAATGTCAGTATCACGTCACACGCTTCCATCTAATCCATGTTTTACCACTTATACCGAGAAGCTACTGTTCATTCTTGACAGCAAACCATCAGTGCCAAGCAACCACATAAAATGTTTTTCTGGGTTTTTGGTAAGTTATTTGTCACATTTGACCTGGTAACATAGGGCCCCATTAGGATGGCGGGCGGGCGGATTGCCCCCGTCGGGCCGGCGGTAGTCACCGCCGGCCCGGCGGGGGCAATCCGCCCTCCATCCCCGCATAAAAGACCCCCGCCATATCACAATGGCTGAGGGATCTGCTGGGGATGGAAAGACGGTCCACCGCTTTTCCGCCCAGTCGACATGTCGATCGAGCAGAAAAGGGTTCAATTTGGTGGCGGTGTCTGAAAAACACCACCAGCCTTATTAGAATTTGGGATTTGAAATGCTTTTTCGGGGCAGCAATAAAGGCATGCAGAGTCTGCTTGGGAGGCCTATTGCGGGTCCCCAGGGAGTCCGGGGGGCCCGCAATAGGCCCCCGGACTCCCTGCTCCCTGGCCCGCGGTGCCTGCCATGTTGTGCATGGAAGTGCACAACATGCCTTCCTGGCATTGTGGCCTGCGGTGGTAAGAGCACCCCCGCCACAATGTTAGGAATGCAGGATGCGCCCACCACTGTGAAGGGCGCATCCTAATGGCATCCATGGGGCCCCGCCCTTGAGGCGGGTGGTCCCTTTTTACAACGGGATGATGGGCGGACAAAGTCCGCCCGCCATCCTAATGTGCCCCATAGTTTGCCTTTACCTGTGTTGCTTTTTATGGCTAATAAGAGACTGTATTGTTTTAACTCAAATCTCACCACTTTATACTAATTCTGCACTACATAACGCACAGCTACCTAAGTCCCATTTTCCCAGCTAGAAATTTACAGTAATGCAAAGATGGAGATTCTATGAAGGTACTAATTCAGAAAAGAAAGTTGTTGTGATTTGAAAATGTTCCTAATTATGTGAATACTGACAAAGCGGGCTTACCCAGAATTTGCTTTATGAGGTCAATGATCTTTGTGCTAAGTTTTCAAACATTATCAAATGGTACAGTTTATGGTTCATCCCATTCATCTTCCAGAGAGAACGTGTTTCCAAATGTCAAACCATATCCCAGCCCAGTGGCAACTGGTGACACTTGGAAGTGGTGGGCACAATAGTGTTTCATATTGCCCTCACACATCCCAAGGGATGTCATGCTTCATTATAGGGAGGTTGCTCCTTGTCGGGCCGGCGCTGCAATGCCATACGGGTCCCCTGGAGGGTCACTTTAGCGGCAATCTTTTGTTTTATTGCTGTTTGATGAGTGCAAGTAATATCTAAGTGGGATGGTGTTGAGTGTGCTGTGATGTGAGTTAAACCTGACTGGAGATGTCACTGAAACTCTTAAAAACTTGATTCCCCTGTCAGATTAAAAAACCTCAAAGGTTAGTGCTACTGATGGGGTAATGATGTACCCTAGTAGTCTTATGTTTGCAACCTTAATAGGGTCAAACTCTGGTCAACATTGTTTGCAACCCTAGTGATCAAAAGGGATCTGTGGTACTTCTTTAGGACCAAAAAATATGGGTGAATGTTCCTACCCCACACTTGTGGGAGAAGCTGAGGACCAGGGCATGTGTGACAAGTGGCTCGCACTGGGGAACCTTTAGCATGCCCGAGCAGAGCACTTCTGCCTCATCCCATGGAGCACCTCAATTTGCAGTCTTAGGTTGGACAGCCAATACCAAGACAAATAGGTACAATTCTCTAGGTACTTTTTTTATCAACACATGTGGGGCAGGACCCGTGGGGCATTGCAGCGCTGGCCCGACGAGGAGCAACCGCCCTTTGATGAAGCATGACATCCCTTGGCATGTGTGAGGCCAACATGAAACAGTCTTGTTGACTGTCTCTTACGATCTGTCCAACTTTCAGAAAGTTATTTTTCCCCTTGCTATTTAGGAACAGTGCATTTATTTCAACCCCAGGAGCACAGGCACTGGTCCTTTTTCAAGCTCCTAGAACCCACTCTTACTTGTTTTGATAGAAGGGCGTTATAGTTTCCAGGAGCGCATCCCTTTTTTTGCAAAATATGTCTTACTCATACCCACTCCATCTCACATTTAGTCTCTTTCCTGTTACCCGCTCTAACTCGCAATTCATCACTTTCTCATTCTCACTCATACTCAATCACACTCACTAACTCACACACAAATGCTGTCATACTCGTTCTCATTCCTACTAATGCAGTTGCACACACTCAGTGGCTCTGGGCCCTGGTGCAACTCCACATGCTGCACCATTGACCCATCATCATGAGTCCTTTCTCGTCCCTCGTGAGGTCACTCATCATCATGAGGCCCGTTCTCCTCCTTTGTGCAGGTCACTCTTCATCATGAGCCCTTTCTCCCCCCTCGTGTAGCTCACCCGTAGTCGAGTCTTTTCTTTTCGCAGATTCTATGCCAACAATACAGCATCTAGTTCTTGGTGACCTCCCTCGAGATTCTGATTGGCAGCATGCCAAAATAATATTCCAGGTTGGACAGGCCAAACAGTCTTTCTGTATTATTTGTTTTGTTCGCCTGCCATTTTAGCACAACACAACAGATCATTGCAGCAGCTCTTCTTGGACAGCTCATTTCTTGTTTGTATTTCTGTTTCAAACTCGGTGCTCATCTTCACTACCCCAGAAAAACTAAGGGTCCAACAGGTGAAAACTTGCTCACCCAATTATAAACACTGGTGTTAAGATATTGCCCCACGCTTATGCTGCCCAGTAGCCTCTGAGTTCCATAGTGCCTAGACTCTGAAAATTATGTAGCTTTGAGAGTGTGTTTAGCCATTGTCAATGAATAATTCATTTGCATATTCAATCAAAGTCCCAGCTACTGGGAGCGTTAGCAGAGCTTGATTTCACCTGGTAGGGCTGTCAAAGTGTAGGTTGCAAGAAAACACCAAGTCAGTCAGGGTTGTGCCTGCTCAAGTTATAAGCTTTCGTATTACTGGCAGCACACCCACCAAATTCAGGGTACTTCGCATGGGCAGATCACAGTTTGTAACCCCTTGAATCTGACAACCATAAGTCCTAGATTCTGAATATGCAGTACACAACATTCTATTTTCCTCCGCATGTAAGCAGGACCCCCTGGCTTTGAACCCTCCACATTGCATAACAAATGAAAGCCAGCTGATGAATTATTGACCAGGCACAGTTTTTTAAAACTTTTGTTGCAGCGTTTTCAAAAGGTGTCTTTTTTTATGTTTGAAAGCTTTATTAGAGTAAAACCAGATATTACAATAAGGTGACATCAGCAAAATATAAGAAACATGCTAAAGGTTGGGATAAATTAAACATAAGTAGCTAATATCACAATAAAAAGCAAAGCATTTTGAGTTATTTTACGGGGAGTAGGGGGGGGATGGGGGGAGGTAAATAAAAGCATGTTAATAGCATAGAGAATGAGTATAAAATAGAAGATACAATGAATGTCAGTCAAAAAGTACAGTAAAATACACCATATTGAGCAACTATTAGAAATAAGAACTTGTAGCAAAAGGGGAACAAGTATAAAGCTAAAAAATTACAATAGTGAAAATTGAAAAATATCATAAACTACAGGCAAGAGTACATGTGTTCAAGAGGGTTTGAAATTATCCGAGGAAAGTGGAGAGTATATCTTTTTGGCAGATTGATCTAAATATAAAGTGAGAGGTAACCAGTAGAGTTCAACATTTCGGGAGGGTTTACATGAGGAGGCAAAGGCAACGTCAAGTCTATGTGATTGACATACTAGATTCCACCAACAGTTTAGAGACAAAGTATTCAAGGATTTCCAGTTAGATACAATATGCTGGAGTGCAAGGGCTAACATAAGATCAAAAAGACCGTGAGAATGTGGAGGGAGTTCCAAATCATCTGAAAGACTACCTAGAAACACAAAAGAGGTGGAGAAATGAATAGAGATGTTGAAAATACGGGAGAGGCGAGAGCATATCTGAGTCCAAAAAATACGAACTGAGGGACAGAGGAAGAAAAGATGTAGAAGATCTGCATTGGGAGCATTACAGGTCCAACAATTAGATATAGAATTGGATTGAAAGTGAGAAATAGAAAGAGGAGAAAGGTAGAGTCTGTGGTAGAAGAAGAATAGGGATTGAGTAAGAGAGGCAGTCCGGGAAATCTTCAAAGATCTGGCCCATATTTTGTCCCAAAGAGAAGATGACCATGAAGAACCCAAATCCTTCTCCCAAGACAATTCCAATTTTGTTTTGAGACGGTCCGGGTCGGGGGCTGAGAAATATCGATAAATAAGGGAAGCTTTAGGAACAGTAGAGAGGACAGTAAGTATAGAGGGAGACGAGGTTTGTAGGCTTTCAGAAGGAAGAGAATAGTAACAATCTAGAATGATTTCCATAAGGATGAGGAATTTCTCTGCAAAAGAAGGAGGTCAGTGGAATTGAGATTGGAATTTAGGAAACGAGCAGGGGGATGAGCCATCAAAAAGATGATGTACCCAAATGATACCTTTCGCTCTCCATGAGGGCCATGCAATAGGTCTGTTATGTATTAATATGAGTGAATTGTACCATATAGGCAATAGTAGGAAGGATTCCTGAGAGACCGAGGTAGGGGAGACTAAAGGCCGTAGAAGAGAGGAAGTATGTTTGAATAAAAGGGGGTTAAGACATGGGGCTTTAGAAGTGAAGCGGATTACCTCTTGTAAAGAGTAAGGAAGCAATAGTTCCTGTTCAACAGAAAGCCAGAGGGGAGAAAAAGGGGAGGTTTCCTGAGATAGCCAGCGGGAAGCTTGTCGAAGTGAGAAGGACCTGTGGTAAAGGCGAAAGTCTGGAAAGTTGGTTCCACCATTAAGTTTAGATTTACGAAGGTGTAAGAGAGATATACGAGCCTTTTTCTGTTTCCAGAGAAATTTGGACAAAACAGAATCAATGCGGCGGAAATATGAATTTGGGATACGAATTGGAAGCATGGATAATAAGTAGATCAAAATCGGGGCAATCATCATCCTGATGGAATCAAGACGACCCCACCAGGAAAGAAATAGAGGATTCCAAGAAGCGAGTAGTGAGTCTATTCTGGAGATGACCGCATTCATGTTAAGTTGAATAGAAGAGGAAATAGAGTTAGAAAATAGAACACCAAGATATTTAATTTTCTTAGAGTTCCAAGCAAAGCCGGTGGCTGTGAAGAAGTGGGGAAGGCAAAATTTGGTTAAGAGGAGAATTTCTGTTTTGTCAGAATTTATTTTATAACCTGAAACCAGAGAGAATTTTTCAAATTCACTTAATAAAGAGGGAACAGAGGTGACTGGGTCTGAGATAAATAAATGGATATCGTCAGCATAGGCAGATAATTTAAGATGATGAGCACCATACGGGAATCCAGAAATGGAGGGGTTGTTACGTATGGAAGTAAGGAAGGGTTCAAGCGCCAAAATAAACAAAAGAGGTGACAAAGGGCAGCCCTGACGAACTCCACGTTGAAGCGTGAATGGGGAAGTGAGTTGACCATTGACGAGAACAGAGGCCTTGGGCATAGAATATATCAAAGAGATATAAGATATAAATTTAGGGCTGAAGCCATGCCATTTCAAGGAAGCCATGAGAAAGGACCAGTCAACCCGATCAAAGACTTTCTCAGCATCTACTGAAATGGCTGCAATGGGAATTGATAGTGAGGGGGCTTTACTTAACCCCTTCGAGGCTGATGACGAGCTGGGCTCGTCATGGTGTAGCCTTCTCAAACACTGATGACGAGCCCAGCTCGTCATGAACAATGGGTTTTTTAAAAAGTCAGCATAGAAGGAGAATCAACGCAGCGCGCATGTGGTTAAAACATTAAGGAAGAGTCTGGAGTTATCCGAAGTAAGGCGGCCCTTAACAAAACCACATTGTTCTTTCCCTATGAGATGTGGTAGGAGCGGGTCGAGGCGAAGAGCTAATAATTTTGCAAAAATCTTATAATCCACATTAACTAAAGATATAGGTCGATAATTTTTACAAAACGTAGGGTCTCTACCGTCCTTAGGGATAAGGCATATGGTAGCGTCCTGAAATGAACCTTGGGCTGAACCAGTAGAACAAAAAGCTTGAAAAAGAAATAAAAGTTTAGGTAAGAGGAGATCTGAAAAATGTAGGTAAAATTCAACTGGAAAGCCGTCAGGTCCTGGGGTCTTGCCTTTAGTGAGGGAGGATAAAGCAGTGGACAACTCTGAAATAGTGAGATCAGTACCAACGGCCGAAAAATTAAGGTGGGAGGTATCTGGCTGAGGTATGTTATCAAAATAAGATTGAATAAGCTCTGGAGTGGGGGGGTTCTCAGGAGTGTATAAAGATTCATAAAAAGAGTGAAATTGTTCTAAAATTTCTGCGTCTGTGTGAAGAAGAGTATTAGAGGGGGAATAGATAGAATCAATATTAGTTCGTTCTTTACGCGATTTTAGATAGTTAGCTAATAAGTTACCTGATTTATTTCGACCTCCATAGTATTGTGCGCTGCTGTGGAGGAGAAAAGAG
This sequence comes from Lissotriton vulgaris, assembly GCF_964263255.1. NCBI lineage: Eukaryota > Metazoa > Chordata > Amphibia > Caudata > Salamandridae > Lissotriton > Lissotriton vulgaris. The sequence goes on from NW_028252909.1 coordinate 252,045, forward strand.
GAGGCTGAATCTGTAGTAAGCTTGTTAAAAGCAACCTTAGCCTTAAGAAGTTCAGGAGACATATGCTTAGTAGAGGAAGTATAGAATTGATGTTCCAGCGATTTAATGTGTGCAAGGGTAACTTTACGCTTTTGAAGGAACTTTTTCTTCTTTTTAGAGACAAAATCAATGATAAAACCTCAGGCAGTGGCCTTGAAAGAGTCCCAAAGAATATGAGGGGAAGTATCAGGTGTAGAGTTAAGTTGAAAAAATTCAGAAGCGAAAGAACGAAAAGAAGAGGAAAAAAGAGGATCAGCAAGAAGAGAGGGGTTAAAACGCCAACTAGAAGATTTAGGAGTAGGAGGAAGAAGGTCAAAAACAGTAATAATAGGAGCATGGTCAGAGATAACAATAGGTTCAATAGAAGAGGATATAAGGTGTTGAGATAGAGATGAGGATAGAAAAATGTAGTCCAAACGAGAGAAAGAAGCATGAGGAGGAGAGAAAAAGGAAAAATCCATAACATCTGGGTGAGTGAGTCTCCATGAGTCCACAAGATGAATTTGAGTAATAGTGTCAAGAAATTGTTTATGCGGTTTGTGAGGGGAAAAACGAACAGAAGATTTACGGTCTAAAAAGGGGTCAATGATCTGGTTACAGTCTCCACCTAGTAGGAAAGAATCATCCTTATATTGAACACATTTTGCTGTAATGGAGGGCCAAAAAGAGGAGTCAAAACATGTAGGGCCGTAAACATTGAACACAGTAATTGGGATAGCATTAATGAGTAGTTTAGCCAAAATCCAACGCCCCTCATTGTCCTTTTCTTCTAGTAATACTTTACACTGAAGGCGTTTATGAATCAAAATAGCCACCCCGTTCTTTTTTTGAGAAGCAGGAGAGAATAAAACAGTTCCAACCCATAAACGCTTTAGTTTTAAGGACTCAATATCTGAGAGGTGGGTTTCTTGAATAAGAACAATATCTGGATTGTAAGAAGATAGGTGTGAGAGTACTCTTTGCCTTTTTATAGGGTGATTAAATCCTTTCACATTCCATGAAACAACTTTGAAGGTGAAAGAGTAACAAACTGATCATAATAGAAAAATGCAAAAACATACTGTATATTCAATAATTCAAACTTTAGAAAGGTAATAACCATAAAGATGATCAAAAAGATAGAAGGAAGAATAGGTAGAGGGTGAAAAAGAAAAGGGCAAGGGGAGAGGGGTAGGGAAAGGGAAAGAAGAACAGCAAAAGAGGGAGAAGGAAGAAAAGAGAGAAGGCATAGGAGACAGTACAATTCCAAAAGGATGACTGTAGTGAACATACCTGAAAGGGGAAGTACACACATGGGGAAGGTGGGGAAGTGGTGATGCGTTACAAGACGGATGAACCAGGATCAGGAGCAGAACCACACCGAGACCTCACATAAATGAACAAAGGAGGAAACAAGATGGTGAAGGGAACGTCCAATACACATATCCGTCTGGGGAAAGGAAAAAGAAAAAATTGTTACCATATGGAACATGCTACATAAGATATAGAACCAGAATGTAGAGAAAGAAAGTAAGTATACATAAGATATGCAAAGGAGAAGAGATATGAAAAAAAGAAGATAAGCAAGATAAGAAAATTAAGATGAAGATAAAGAGTATAGATAAGCACATGAAATTAGAAAAGCGCTAGTAGAAGACAGGACATGGAGACAACAAAAGCTAGAGTTCAGCCACTGTTCGGAGTAGAGGAGGAGGCGTCCATCCCTTCTTCACTCTGCAAAAAGAGAAAGTTCTTTAGTTCACCAGGATCTTGAAATGACCAAGTCTTATTCCGGTAAGTGACTCTGAGAGTACAAGGGTGAAACAGGCCATATCTTGCACCTAGAGAGCGTAGAGAGGAACGCATAGCTAGAAATTCTTTACGTCTGGAGGCAGTAACATTAGAGACATCTTGAGATAAATAAATTCGTTGACCTTGCCAAGTCACTTGTTTTTTGTTCCTTGCTGCTGAAAGAATCAAAAGGAGGTCTGTGTACTTCAAAAATAGGATGATGACTCCACGAGGCTTAGAGGAAGAGTCTGTTCTTGCGCCTAATCTATGAGCCCTCTGTATACTAATGGAGGTAGAGGGGGGTAAGTCCAGAAGCTTCGGCAGAAATGTGGTAAAGAAAGACACTGGATTGTCCCCCTCAAGATTTTCCGGCAAATTGTAAATACGGAGGTTGTTCCTCCTATTGCGATTTTCCAAATCCTCTGTGTGTTTTTGTAGAGAGAGGACAGTCTTTTCTAAAGCAACAATACGTTGCGTGTTGGATTGAAGCTCAGGGATGTGTTGTTCAACAGTAGAAATTCGGGCATCCATGTTCTCCCACTTGTCCTTCAAAAGCTGCATATCTGTACTCCTTTTTTCAACAAAGGGACGCATTGCTCGCAGTTCCTCCAAAATTTGGTCAATAGAAGAGATTGAAGGGTTATCCTCTGGTGTAGGAGAATTTTGTTTAAGGCGTTTGCCTGACGTAGCAGGTGGAGAGGGCTTACTGGCAGGAGTATGAGCCAAAGATCATTTTTGAGAGGACAATTTTGTAGAGCAATTTGATTTATTTGTAGCAGAAGAAGAGCTCGCCGAGGTAGTCACCGAGGGCGTAAAGACAAATTGAGGCTTACGTAGTCTCACCATAGAAATGACTACTTGTGTCAATCAGTAATCTCAATTCCCTGAGAGGCATATAAAGGAATGCTTAAAATGTTCCAGAAAAACATCAGGATAGAAAGTGAAGCACCATAAAGTACAAGACGTTCCAAAAAGTAGAAACAAAGGAGAAAATGAAGCTATCTCCTGAAGAAACGCTTGTAATTTGTAGGAGAGAGCGTCAGGGAATTAAAGTGAAAATATAATGGTGACTGAAAGAAAGAGGGTGGCTAAAATGGAGGTAAATGGAGGTGCGTCATGAAATAGCTGAGGTGTAGGAAAAATGTCCAGAAAGTCCCAGAATTTAGCAAAACGCCATGGGGAGGAGCATTTAGAAAAAAGCGCAGAGACTTGAATACATTCAGAAATGAAAAACAGGTCTCAGAGGTGAAGCGCTATATAAATGCAATTAAACGGTTCCCCTCAATGTAGAAAAAAAAGAAGAAAAACGTAGCAGAGGTTCTCCATATGATAAAGTTGCTCACCCCAAAGTCAGCGCTGCCAGGGTCGTTGGTGTCTAGTGACACGTCGTGTGGTAACGAAGTATGACTGAAGCGGCTCCGAGATTCGAGGGAGCCACAAAATGGCGACTCCGTGAGGGGCTGCTGAGACATCGCGGAAACGAGCGAGAAACGGCACAACAAGACCTGCAAAGCCGCTCCGCTCACTCCGCTGAAGCTACGCCAGCCGAATTCAGCAGCTGGGCTTAAGGATGCTCCCGTTCACATCGGGAAACACGCTGCGAGGCTCGTCGATGTGGCGGAGCTCCGCACCTAGCCGGCCATCTTGCGCGGCATCCAAGCCACGCCCCCCTTCAAAAGGTGTCTTAATGTGGCAAACCAAACTTCAGGTCATGATTGTACATTGGAAATTAGGTGTAGAGAAATATTCTGCAGGGAAGCTTACAATGTACACCCCGTGATCAATGCAGGTCACTGGCCCATCATGGGTCATATCGAGGCACAAGCTGTCAACGGGGCAGCCCACCATAAAATTGCCGCTCTGCAGTGGCAGATGTATGGGCAGGAAAGATGCACCGGTGTAAGTGAAACAATCACAGTTTTATGACAGGCCTGATGCACTCCATGCCCGAAGCCATTTTTGCAAGCCCGAGACTGGGCATACTCTCGGAAGGCAAGGTACTTTAAAATAAAATTATAAACATTGTGAATCTGGCCTTTCATGGCCTGCTACAACCTGGGAGTGAAACCTAGCAGGGATTTCCCAGCAGGAGAGAATGGAGCAGGACAAGAAGAGGGACGCAGAGACTCAAAGACTTCCAGAAGAGAGGGCAGTCATTCACGCGCCCTTCTGGTGATGGTTGAAGGAAGCTTTGAAGACCTTTCAGCATGAGTGTGAACCTTGGAGATTTCTGCAGCTGTATCTTCTTCGATCTTAGGTGTAATTACCAAAAATACATGAGATGTTAGAGGCAGCAGTACTTTCAAATGATAATATGAAAACTCAAACAGGCCTTCTTAAGAATATAACTCCGGAATTGAAACAAATTCATTCTTCTATGCCCTCACTAGCCATGCCAATGCCAGACTTAGGAAGTGAGGAGAAAGGCCTAAAAGAGAGGGAACGCGGGGAGCTTCCATGAGTTTATATATCTACGTGGATGATGTTGATAAAAAGAAGATGTGATCTAATTGTTTTGAGACCTAACTGTTACATTCGTTAAGAGGATTGCTGCAAGCGTGCGTTCGCTATGTTAAAAAGGTGTTCTATGGCGTGCTTGGTGGTTGCTGATATCAAGCAAAACAGGTGACAGTGGGTAGAGCACAGCACGCTGTGAGTGCTAGCATGCCTGTGCTGTGGACTATTATGGTGGCGCTATGGAGCCTGGTGGGTGTTCACAGTAACCTAAGTGTCCCCAGTGTCTTAACCGTGGTGATGCCGTCACCTATGGCGGCTGGCCCTTGCGCCACCAAGGAGTTGATATTCTCAAATGCGCAACTGGTAAGCATTTAAATGTGCTGTGTTGTTACAGTGAGACTCACATACATCTAAAAATTACGTAGTGACAGACATACATATAAAAATTATATGGTGAAATGCACACACAATTAAAAGATGCCAGAGAGTAAAGCGCCAATAATTACATCAATACTCATAAAGGTCCAGAGAATCGGGGCACAGGGGGGGAGTCACTCCTGTTACTATCTGGAGATAAAAGAGAAATATAGAAGTCAATACCCCTTGTGTATGTTGAAAGATAGGCTGTCGCCGTGCTAGAGGCGAATTCAGAAAGGGAGGCGGGACCTTACTTGTGTATGCAGAATGCTCCACTTTGATCCTATTCAGTATTCCTCTGTGGCCCGTCTGGTATGGGGCGGCGGGCAGCATCCGATTCAGTAGCGGCCATCACCGGAGGCTTGGGGGAGGCGCCTTAGTATCACGCCTCCCTTTCTGAATTTAGAGGTTTGCCAAGTGGTGAAATGTAAAGCCTGAATATGGGGCTCAGATAGGGTACGGGGAAAGTTGCAGTTCTCCTCCTGAAGCTTGGTGTGCTTAAATTGGTGGATAGCAGTCAAAAAAAAAGATACTGAAAGGCAGTACTGTGCCTTTACTGAGGCAACCAGAATACTGCAAAAGACAGTCAGAAGATAGACTACCTACAGTGATGCAATATTTGCAGAAGGAGGGGCCCCCTGACCTCAGAAGGCCGTCCACCCCCAGGGACCATGCAGGTAAATTCTGAATAATCCTGAACTCCGAACTCAAAATGGACCGCCAGATCAACTCTGTAGCATCCTCCTGCTTCCACACCCTCCACCTCCTATGCAAGACCTTCAAATGGATCCCCCTCGAACACAGGAAGACCGTCACACAAGCCGTCATCAACAGCAGACTTGACTACAGCAACACACTCTACGCCGGAGTCAACAAACACCTGACCCAAAAACTTCAAAACCTCCAAAAAGCCGCCTCCAGACTAATCCTCAACCTGCCATGACACAGCTACATCACCAGCACCTGCGTACACTCCACTGGCTCTCCATTGAGGCAGGAATCACCTTCAAGATTCTCACCCATGCACACAGAGTCCTCCACAACACCGGACCAGCATACTTGTATAGCCGACTGAAATTCAGTGCACCCCAAAGGACCCTACGATCAGCCCAGCTCTCCTACTCCTTGGTCCCTCGCACCAGGAAGTCCAGATCGGGAGGCCGCTCTTTCTCCTTTCTCACGGCCTGAGCCTGGAATTCCCTCCCACTCTACCTAAGGCAGACGACATCACTCCCCAACTTCACGAGGGACCTCAAAACAAGGCTCTTCAATAGACCTCCTCCTTGATGGACAGGAACGTGCTCCTCCCACCCCCCTGCTGTGAATCTGCTTTTCACAAAAAGGACAGATCCTAACCACAACCCTCCCTTGGGCAAAGGCAAAACCCAGCACTTCCCCAAGGCGAAGTAATAACACCAATCCAAACGTATGGAATATAACACATATACATTTATTAATACACTACTTCAACAAAGGCAGTCCAAATTCATTAGTCATGGCAGACTCCCAAGTAACAAATGGATAATTGGAATAAACGGCCAAAATAAAATGCAATATATATATATGTATGTAGCAATAGAGTGCTAAAGAATATAAAGGAATAAGAAAAAGGTTTGGCTTAGGAACACCTCACCGACTGATTCAGCACCAACCTGCCACCTGAAGCTGAGGGGAGGCCGGTTCTGCAACCTCAACAGGGGTTCAGTCAGGACACAAATTCCTTTGCCGTCCACAGCAATATGTCTATTCTGTGGTGAACTTCCATCTGGCCTGCGGAGACCCCTCATTGTAGTACCATTTATAATGTGAAACAAAGCTTCTACAAAGCTTCGCTCCTTTCTCCTTGGAAAACCGGACTGGCTCGTACCAGTCCATGTCAAGATCAAGACAGTGGCTGGCCAAGCCTCTGTATTTTGGCTTCGAGGTGGAGTTTGGACATTCCACAGAGCACGTTCTGGTCAGTTAGGTTAAAAAAAACAAGTGAGGAGTAAAAGCTGCCCTCCGCACCTTGTGAAGCACAGAAAATGGCGGCAGATGAGAAAATGGAGTCCGTTTTGCAAGTGCTCTCAAGCACATAAAGAAGCTTAAGCAGAGCAAAATTAGTAAGCTAGGTGACATAAGGTCATGTAAAAACCAATAGCAAGCACTACCATTAGGCAAGATAAAGATAGAGGGCAAGATTGACATGAAACCATGTCAAAGTCAATGGTAAGAGCTCATATCAAAAGGTACTATTCTACATAATTTTTCTCACTAGGCAGGTATATATACATATCATTCTACATTAAGGCTAGAATAAAATAACACACTAAAGTCAGTTTAAGATGGTGATAGTTGGTGGTCATCATCAAGTACCCAACCACAAGAGTGGCTCATTCATAACATTCCATCCCATGACCATTGAATAACATCATCAGAATAAATCAAAAATAACACAGTGTGTGGAGGCCCATCAATCCTCTCCCCCCACTGAGTGACTGAGTCCTAGCCAGGCTGTGGATAAGATCCAGGCAGCCTGAAGCACGTGTGCTCCCCACCGCGACAGGGGTACCTCATGCTGAGTCCACTGCAGGCGGCAGGGATTAGCGGCCGCACTCTGAGTCCGGGTGGTGCCACTGGGACGGTGACCATGGCATCTGGACGTAGCAACAGAACAGCTGCACAAACCAAACTAGAGAAATTCGCCTGGCAAAAACAACAGAGTGGTGAGCGGGGGGATGTGGCGGCCTCAGACGACTCTGCGGAACCCATTAATAATGATCTCCTTGAAGCAATCACTGCCATTAAAACGTCCCTCGAAGCAAGGATCAACACTGTGGCCACTGATCCGAGAAAACATGAAGAAAATCGCTAAACGTGTGGGCACAGTGGAGAGCGCGACCAAGGAACTGAGCAGCGACACTAGCCTTCTCAAGCGAGAAGTCACTGAACTGCGCGCCTCCCACGAAGCGATGGCTCAACAGCTTGATGACTATGAAGGAAGAATGCGCCAGAACAACGTTCGCATTATTGGAGTTCCGGAGCACGCAGAGGGACAAGCAGTGGCCCTTTTCGTTGAGGACTTGGTCCTCAAGCATATGCAACCTAGAGGACTCTCCAAGTGGTTTTTGATTGAAAGGGCTCATCAGGTGCTGGGAGGTCGTCCCAGGCCGGGGGCACCGTCTAGACCACTCCTTACTCACGTGTTCAATTTCCGATACCGAGACACCATTCTTCAAGCCGCAAAGGCGGCACCGCTGCTAATTGTCGAAAACAGCAAAGTTATGTTCTTTCCCGATTTCACACTGAGAGTTCAGAAACAGAGACGCCCCTTCCTGAACAAGTTAAATACACAATGATGTTCCCCGCAAAGCTGCGATTGGAGGCCAATGGGAAGTCACCCAGAAGAAGAATGGGACTGGCTGGAGATCTGGTGCACGGTGGAAAAGAAGGTAAAGAAGGGATTCTCTGTGGCTGACGAGGCCGACGTTTAGCGTCAGCAGAAGCACTCTCCTCCACATTCGGACTCTGATTCCCAGGGACACACAGGGGGACACTAATCTTGGATGCTGGGAGCAACCATTACTGGCGAAATGTCATTACTTGTCATCATTGAGGAAACTGATTCAGCTTTCGAATGCCTATTTTGAACCATTACTATGATTTGTTTTGTTGATTTTTTTCTCTTTCTTCATGTTTAGTTATTTGAAAGTGATTGTTTCCTATATGGGAGCCGTTGACTCATGGGTCCCTGAGCTGGGGCACTGTTTGATGTTGGTTAGTCACACGGGCTGAAATGGGTGTTGTATACAGTGTTGAGGATGGGGTTCGGTCCGGGGACGAGGAACCTATTGACTGTCAGTGACTGTGTTGGGAGTGGGGTAGCTCACGTTCCCTCGATTTGTTCATGGGTGAGCAACAGGCGCTCTGCATGTTGGGGGTGGTGGGTGGTTCTAGTCCCGTTATGCAGGGTGGCAGGGAGGGGGGTGAGCTACTGCGTATCTGGGCATGTTTGGGCTTGTTTTGTTGGGAGATGTTTTGTTGAGTTTAAATGTCTGGGACATTGCTTTTGGGGGGGTATCATGCAGCAGGTCAATGTGATTGCCTAGACAGGTACGGCTTGGTTGAGTGTTATGTTTGCAGGGCAACAGGGGAGATTCAGTATTATGTGGTGCTCATTGATGCTCTGGGGGTCGCACGTGTGACAGCTGTGAAGTGCCTGAGATGCCCCGGGGTCTCCATAAATACCATTCTACCAATTTTTGTGACAAATGAGAAAGGGTCCGGGACTTAGAATTGTCACCTGGAATGCAAATGGGTTGGGGGACCAAATTAAGAGGGGTATTGTGACGCAGTATATCCACTGACATTGCCTTGATAGGATATTATTACAAGAAACCCACCTGATTGGTAACTCATGTAAGGCCCTTGATAGGAAGGGGTACAGTATGATTGTGCATTCTGACTTTACCACTGGCTCCAGAGGGGTGGGTGTCCTCTTTCGAAAAGGTTGTCCATACGTGCTATATGACACTTGGACTGATCCGTAGGACAGATATGTTGCATGTGCAGGTATGTGGGAGGGCAGAGTTCTAAACGTAGTTACTGTGTATGCTTCTCCGGGTCTACAAAGATTGACATTGACGGATATTGGGGCTCTTTTACTTAATTATCCAGTGGGTACCCTAATCATGGGGGGTGAATTCAACCTGATGATTGACAATCAATAAAATAGGTCCCCGCCCAGACAGGACCCACAACAAGGCTTCCAATTACGAGACTTTATCGACGCCCTGGGGATGGTGGACATCTGGAGGTGGTCGCACCTCCATGACACACACTATACATTTCACTCTAGTGTACACGGCAATCAATCCCACATAGATTCTTTGTTCACGCACTCACAACACATACATGACTTCTCTGACCCGTGGTGTTTGGCGCTGGGGTTGTCTGATCATTCTCCTGTGCTGGCGACGCTTGGAGTACAATGCCCGCTGCAACCTTGGGTGCTAAATGTCCCGCATATTAAAGACAGCCTGCGCAAGGATACCAAGTACTATTTTCAAGAAAATATTGGCTCGGTCCAGTCGGCCATCACGCTTTGGGGAGCCTATGGAGCAGTAATCAAGGGGAGCGTGCTATGATTGATGGTTGGTCACAGAGCCTAGCATCACCAACGTGTGTTAGAACTGGAAGCCGAGATCCTACGCCTAGACGCTGATATCTCTCGATCCCCAGACCCTGACACTCAGCACCGAAGTTATATTAAAAAACAGGATTACAAACAACTTCTCCTAGAAGACGCCAATAGGCGTGCTCTGGCGACTCGACATACGAACAGGGGGAACACACTCGCAAGCTACTGGCGTGGCTGGAACGGAAGGAGCAATCCGCGCGGTGGGTGCGAGCTATTCGGGGATCCGAGAAAGTTCTCATTACGGACCCTCGGGGCATCGCTGAGACTTTTGCAAGCCACTATACATCTGTATATGATTGCCCACAAGTCTCTCAAGCTGAGTATGCTGCAGAACTCCTGGCCACTATTAAAGTGCCTAGCCTCTCGAAGCAAGATAAGGAGGCATTGGAGGCAGACTTGTCAGTTGAGGAAATACAGATGGTGATTCGGTACATTCGGGCATTTAAGGCGATGGGCCCTAATGGTCTCCTGATCGAACTATTCAAATCCATGGCTTCCAAACTAGCACCACATCTACTGAATCTATATAATGAAAATTATGATAACGCTCTCCTCCCGACTGATATCCGTGAGGCCACCATTGTAGTCATCCACAAACCTGGTAAGCCGGTAGATGAGTGTGCCTCGTATAGACCCATTTCCTTGATTACAGCGGAGGCCAAGATTTTAGACAAACTTTTGGCAAACCGCTTACTCCCCTATCTCAGGGACCATATCCATCCAGATCAATTGGGATTCATGCTGGGGCGGAATACTGAGCGCGATCTACGTCGAGTACATGGGGCACTGGGCTGGGTACATACAGTGGAGGAAGAAGCGATTCTATTAGCTCTTGACGCCAAAATGGCGTTTGATACTATAGCATGGGAATGCTTGTTCGCAGCTCTTAGCCATTTTGGGTTTATTCCCAAAATTCATGGGATGGGTTGAATTGCTTTTCACACAGCCCATGGCCCATGTGTCGGTGAACAATCATCGCTCCACTCCGTTCCCCCTGTGTCGAGACACAAGGCAAGGTTGCCCGTTGTCACCACTCCTTTTTGCCATGGTACTAGACCCATTGGCGGTTTGGATAAGGGGCGACCCGGGTATTAGAGGCATTCGCTGGACGAACAACCATGAAGACCGCATATCGTTGTACGCTGACGATATTTTACTCTATCTCGCTTCGCCGACGCACTCCTTGCACCATGTGCTCCACATTTTTCACGTACCAAATAAACTGGTCTAAATCCCAGATGTATCCCCTATGAGGAGACCACCACGGAGTCCAAGAGGCTACGATATTCCGGTGGCCTCACTGGGCTTCCATTATCTAGGAATTTTCATCACTATCAACCCCACACTTTTCTTTGAAAGAAACCTGCTCGAACCGCTGCAGAGGTTTCGCTCAGATGTCAAACATTGGAAAACGCTTACCCTTACCTTGCTAGGGCATGCATCCTTATTTAAAATGCTTGCGCTACCACAGTTTCTGTACACGTTACAGAACATGCCCAACCAGGTATCAGATTCCTATTTTTCGCAAATTGATGCTATGAAACTGGATATATTGCCAATACTATACCACCTAAAACAGAACAAAGAATACCAAAATCTGGGAACCATCCAAACAACTAAACCCACCACCTTTTTTTGACATCCTGCTTGACTTCTTTAGCTAACTTGTGTAAAGCATTGATGTGGGTCTGTATTGATTTAGAATGATCAGAAAGGTTAAAGCAGCGCATTCCTTCAAAATCAGAACATCCATGATCATGTTTCAAAAACAGGTAATCAATAGCGCTCTATTCTGCAAAATTGCTTTTCATGCCCCTCACATGTCTACTAAGAATTCAGTTAAAACAATCGATTTATGATTAGTATTTTTAACCATAAGACAAGCTAATTCACTAACAGCTCTGGAGTTATAAATTGCTAGGCCTGAAATTCTAACTATCAAAGCAGCTAAACTAATGTATTCAGATTTTGATAATAAATGTAATTCAAGATTTACAATGTTCGTTAAGCTAAACAGCTTCTCTCAGAGTCCGAGTATGAGATGATGCATCTAACGGGAACATCATCAAACTTAATCTAGTATAAGCACATGGTCCACCTGTGATATTTGCTGGGATATAAGTGTAGGTCACATTTTCACAGGAAAACAACAACCCTACAGGCAACTTGATATGTCTGAAATGACTGGTAGCAGATACTATATTTTTGCACACCATATTGTTCAGCACATTAGCACAAACATTGTCGTGTCTATATTGGCATAAAAGCTTTTCTTGCCAAGACATAGCTGATGAACTTCTGTTAAGTCGAATTTCAGCACATTTGCCGATAAAAGCAGGGTCACAAGTTAAATTGTAACAAACATCACCTTCAGTGATATTATATGTCAGGACCGGCGTCATATTTTTTCCGTCATAGACGGTAGCTATGGGACAGAATCTAAAAAACTCATAGGGCGATAGATGAGATCTCACATCATGTTCTTCTACAGCCCCGTCTGCATTAATGACAATAAAAGTGTGTACTAATTCGTGGACAGGGGTAGGCACAGTTACAAGGCATGTAGAAACCACGTCAAGCGTACTCCTCATATTGGACATACAGAAGTATGATCTGTTGAGTACTGTTTGCGCCAAATACATCCAGATGTTAGTCTTCTGAGTCAGCATCGCTGTCAGTCTGCGTGGCCAGCTGGCCACTTAGCTATATGGGGCTTCTCATCCTCCTCGGCTTCATGCGTACGCGGGCAAAATGAGTCCAGCGAGTGCACACAGAGCGCAAACATGCCATACAGTGATCTAAACGAACGGAAACAAAACAGGTATTACTCATTCTCACAAATAAAATTTGTCAGCCGGCACATTTTCCCATTTTTCTTGCCCTAGCTTCATAATCAGAATGACATTGTCTGTTCCAGTTGTAATGATTTCTGCCTGTTCGGTAGGTATATTTGTGGACTCTACCCACACTTTGACTCCTGGGTTTTTATCAGTCGAGCCAAACCCTGCTTCCACACGTACAGTGAGGAAGGCTGGGGCAGTCCCTTTCTTTACTACCCCTGTATACACTGGCAAGATCACCATTTGAGTAACTCTGTCAATCTGTATAAATTCAAAGCATGCAAGTCAAGGCCTGCAGCCTCCGGTGTCGCTCCTGCACCAATCTACCTTTGAAATGACTTCCGTTGTCACTTTGAATCTGTAAAAGAATTCCATATTACAAAATCAGTAAGTCTAGGGTTTTCAATGTATTCAACTGGGAAGCACATTTACATGGAAAAGCTTTTGAATATCCAAAGTATGTGTCCACAGCCGTGCACACATATTGACATCCTCTACTCAATGACAGCAGCTCGACATAAACGATTTGCCAAATCTGTGCTGGTAACTTCCCTGTACCTAGCTGACCTCTCACTATCTGTGGGACTGATCTGTGTCGAGCATGCTGACAAACAGGACACTGCAAAATCATGGTTTTAATCAAATCTAAGGGAACGTGTATCCCTCTATTTTCTGCCCACCTGCTCATAATCTGCTCTCCATAATGTCTGCACTTGTTTTTTTTGTTGGTAAAACCGTTTTTATTGTTAGAAACAAACTGCAGCAATTATGACATTATATAGACACCCTAGCGGGGTGATACAAAAAGTCGGCATTACATTATGACTCTGAATCCATCCAGAGGACAGAGGATTACACTCTATTTAATCAATCAATCAAGGCATTTATAGAGCGCACTACTCACCCGTTAGGGTCTCTAGGCGCTAGGGGGGGGAGGTGCTGCTACTGCTCGAAGAGCCACGTCTTGAGGTGCTTCCTGAAGCTGAGATGGTCCTGGGTCAGTCGTAGGTGAGTGGGGAATGATCTTCCTCTGGAGGTGGTTCTTCGAATTCGTGGGACGATGGCGAGGGTGAGGCTGGTGGAGCGAAGCCGGCGGGTTGGGGTAGCTTGAGACGGCTGTGCTTCATCCAGTCTGCTACTTCTTTCATCCCTTCCTGAAAGTTGGTTTTGGCGGTGGCTGGGTCCTTGGTGAGGGAAAGTATCAGCTGGGTGTCATCGGCATAGGAGATGATGTTGATGTCGTGTTTTCGTGCAATGGTGGCGAGGGGGCTCATGTAGATGTTGAAGAATGGAACGCCACAGATGATTTCGGTGGCCGCGGATCGGAAGGGGGGGAGGTGGACTCTCTGGGTTCTTCCGGAGAGGAATGAGATGATCCATTCCAGGGCCTTCCCTTGGATTCCAGTGTTGCTGAGGCACTGTATTAGTGTGCGGCGGCATACGGTGTCGAAGGCTGCTGAGAGGTCCAGGTGGATGAGGGCAGCTGTTTCCCCGTTGTCTATCAGGGTTCTGATGTCATCTGTGGCTGCGATGAGGGCGGTCTCGGTGCTGTGGTTGGCTCGGAATCCGGACTGGGAAGGGTCGAGCGACTTGTTGTCCTCAAGGAAAGCTGTCAGCTGTTTGTTGACGGTCTTCTCGATTACTTTACCAGGGAAGGGGAGAAAAAAGATGGGACGGAAGTTCTTGAGGTCCTTTGGGTCTGCTGTGGGTTTCTTCAGGAGGGTGTTGATCTGTGCGTGTTTCCAGCTTTCAGGGAAGGTCGCTGACGTGAGGGAGCTGTTTGTGACGTTCCGCATGTGGGGTGCGATGATGGTGCCGGCTTTGTTTAAGATGTGGTGGGGGCGAGGGTCGGAGGGGGAGCTGGAGTGGATGGTGCTCATGACGTGGGTGGTCTCCTAATTGCTGACCTTGATCCAGGAGTTGATGGTGTTGCTGGAGATTGTTGGTTTGGTGTCCTGAAGTGGAATTTGGGGTCCGAAGCTGTCGTGTATGTCTGCAATTTTGTGGTGGAAGAACGTGGCGAGGGAGTATCAGAGGTCTTGTGAAGGGGTGATGTCGCTGTTGCTGGCGTTGGGGTTGGAGAGCTCTTTGACGATGCTGAAGAGTTCCTTGCTGTTATGGGTGTTGGTGTCCAGTCGCTCTTTGAACAATTTTCTCTTGGTGGTCCGGATCTGCTGATGGTATTCGCGGGTGGCGGTTTTGAAGGCAGTTATGTTTTCCGTCGTTCGTTCTTGGCGGCAGGTCTGTTTGAGTGTACGGCATGTTCTCTTTGTGGTTCTGAGGGCGTCTGTGAACAATGAGGGATTTGTGGTGCCTTTTCCTGCCTCAGTACTAGAGCCTGGAATGACCTGGTCCTGTACATCAGAATATCCTTCTCAGTTCATGAATTCCACAAGAAACGGAAGATTTGGCCTTTCACCTAGCCCTGACCCAAGCTCAGCACATGCACCTCCTGCTTCATCAACAGGATACGCTCCCAGGTAAGTTGTTCACAAATAACATAACATAGTATAATATACAATAACATAACATAACAGAACAAAACATTACAAAACATAACATAGCATTACATAACAAATGTACTCATCCATGTAAGCATTACACCCGGCCAGGTTGTGATGATTAGACTTAACAATATTTTTTTTCTCAGTCTGAGCTAGAACAGGTTTTTGGTAAATAAACATCAGACACATCAAATGATTTGCAACAGTTTCTGAAAAAGATAACAACAAGAGATAAGTAAGTCATTTAGATTTTTGACCAAATCTCTCACGTCACAACACTCTGATAGCATGTGCCGAAAATTCACAGTATTACCTTCACATTTTTCATGCCTCTTTTCTATCAATAACTTATATTTGGATAGCTTCTCTGGTATGTAACAAAGTATCACATCATAAAATGATGATTATTTTGAATTGTTGCTGCCCAAACCCTCCAATACTGAATTATCATAACCTTGATTCATTAACATTTTTTATTAAACTCATCTTCTAGTGATGATCTCCAATTAATTATTGTTGTTCGATATTTTTTAATTGTAAATATTGGTTTAATTTGGCCATAGTAAAGTGCTTGAAGCCATTTTTCACATCATGGGGTCGCTTACCTTGGAACGGAAGAAGGGGGTTCTTCCACATAAAATTTATTTCCTAATTAAGTAATTTCACAATGCACATATCTATGCTTATCGGATTATTTTGGAAATGTAAACCTGTTTCCGGTACCTCACATTGTTTATTAAACATGGAAAATCTTTATCCTCTCAGGCCGATTTCATGTGGATTCGGAAAGGATGAGGTAGTTACAGCACATAGCATTTACTGATAGAGGACGGTGTCGTATTTACCAGGCATAGTAACTACATTGTATTCTTAGTTTTCCTTTTTAAAATAAGAATATGCATGAGAAATGTAATAATGTATGCAACAAACTCACATTGGAAATGACTGCATATAATCCTTGAGTAAAATTCAACAATTTTTACCTCACAAAATTAACAAGAAGTAAATTGTGGGACTGCAGTGTTTGTTGAAAAAAGTGGGGTTTCTGTCCTCCATCAAGCACAAATACTTTGAGCTTTTTATAAGTGACCCTAGGTTCCTCATATTCAAGAGACAGCTGCTAATGACTGAGCATTGCTACAAAAAGCTGAAACACGAATAATACAACTCACTAGATATTGTACGTCATTTACACATTTGTAGTTATCTGGGTTAATTCAAGTTACTTAAAAGTCTTCCACATGTGGTGTCATTCTTGGTAGCAAGCCACAGGTACAAAGGTTGGATACATTTATTCTCAGATTAGATCTGCTAGAGGCTTTGTCTGAGTAGAAAAAAGTGGCAGGCTGAGCGGACATACTTAACAAATTATTTTTAAGGTTCTTGTACAGACAGCTTTATCAAATCAAAATGCTAATAGTTCAAAATAGTATATATTTTACAGTAGATATGTAAACATTGCCTCTTTCAGAGTAGTCACTCTGATTTCTTATGAACTGGTGTGCCTGGGTTTTTAACTCTGAACGCTTGGGCACTGCTGACTAGTCTACAGTGTATGTGCCCTAGCATTTAAAACATGATAAAACTGACTACTCACCAATTGGCAAATTGATCATTCCAGTAAGGGCTTAGTAAGGGCCATCCATCACAATGACATTATGTACCCCACCCTGATGGACAGTAGGCTGCCATATTTAGACCACAAGCCCAGCAGTGATCTATGTTACTTTAGTTTGAACCTCTGTTGTGGTGATCCCTTGGAAAGCATTGTAGGTTGGGTGCATGGTTGCCATCTTTCAGGCATCCTCCAAAGTGAATGTTTGTTACTGGAAAACAAAAGTTTAATATCCCCACAACCTGGGAGTCTTCTCCCAGGGTGTGGGGCAGTTTTACTTTTCTTCTGTTCAGAATCACCATGTTAATTCCTTGTGGTGTAAAATAAAAACAAATATATTGGATAGTCCACTCTAATTAGGATAGGCAATGAGATGTACTTACTCTGATGGTCCCTACTGTGTCAGCCTGTTGGAGTAAGGTTTCTGAAGTCAGATCCAGCCATGACATAGCCATTAAGAAGTAGCTGGTCTTACCAAGTCTACTGTGTGCAGACAGACCATTGGTATGGCAGACAGTGTTCGCTGACATGTTTCTTGCCAAAACCAACAGGTTCAGTGGGACCTCAATGAATTTGTTGTTTGGATAAAATATCAGAAAAAAATCATGATACACAAATATTGTGTCAAGAACATCAGGACTTCAAAAACATTGTGGGAATGAATATCAAAGTTACACATTTTATTGTTAGTGTTCTTTTCATATTTTAGTAAAAAAATATTGATGTAGACAATATTGTTGTATGTAATATCATTTGTAAGTGTTAATTAGTATGTAATGTATTGTATTGTGTTTGATTGTACGTGTTTATTATTTTTTATTTGTGTTTTTAGTAAGATGTTATTTTATTTCTGAAATCGTTGAAATGTGTATACTTAAGGGCCTATTATGATGTTGGTTCAAAATCCTCCAACCTGAGGATGCAGGTTTTTTGACCAAGATCGTTGGTTTCAATTCCAACCGCTGTATTACAATTTAGGCAGTCGGAATTCAAACTGCCTGGTCATTCTGGCTGGATTCCAACGGGCTCAAGGAGTCCGCTGGCCAGTCGGAAACAGGCCTGTAATCCCAATGGATGGCGTTTCCGCCATTGAGATTACGATGCTCAGTTTCCCACAGGCTTTCCATGCCAGGCTTTCTTACATGGAAAGTCTATCGGAAAGCGCCTTCTCTTTGCGGCCCCAAGCTGAGGGCTGAGGGGGCACCTATGGTGCCCCCTGTTGAGCCCTGCAAAGTGCGGCTGGCACCGTGAAGTGCCTTCCATGCTTTACATGGATGAACACAATCTCCCATTTATCTCTGGGAGCTTGTACTATGGCCGTTTTACCGCCGCAGAACATGCTCCCATAGGGAAATGGGAGTATATGCAGTCACATCGTAATGAACCCTATGTTGTCATAATGTATATCATTAATTGTTGATTTTTTGTTTTAGTACTGGGATGTTGGGTTTTTTCGGGGAAAAGGGTGGAGAAAATATTTTAAAAAGTTATCTTTAAAATGTAATTGTAAGGGAATAGTTTTAAAGATAGGCACATTGATAATTTATCATTTTTACATTTACTTTAGCATTTTGATATACCTAAATTTGATGTTAATACACATATATTTTAATGAGATTACTTTTTTCATAAGAGAAAAAAATATAAAAGTAAAAAATGTATACAATGTTTAAAGTTATGTAGAATAGGTAGAGATAGTTTCATGAAAAAGTATACTTTTTGATAAATATATGTAAAATATATACTTTTTTAAATTAAAACTTAAATTTTATTTTTAACTTACATTTTTGTTATTCATTTTACATGTAAAATGCCTATTTTTAAAATGGTTAATTTAGTCCTATGATTTTTCATTTTTATTGTTAAAAGTCTATAAATAATAAGGGTTAGATTGGAGTGGGAATAGTAAATGTTACCCCTTTAGTGTTCAACACCTTCTCTCAATATGGTTAAATTGGAGTGGGAATAGTAAAAAATTCCCTTCAGTGTAAAACATCTTCCCTAAATTTGTTTACATTGGATTGGGAATACTAAATGTCACCCCTTTAGTGTCAAACACCTTCCCTAAATTGGTTTAGATTGGATTGGGAGTAGTAAATATCACCCCTTTATTGTCCAACACCTTCGCCCAATATGGTTAGATTGGAGTGAGACTATTAAATGTCACTCCTTTAGTGTCCAACACCTTACACAAATAGATTGAGATTGGAGTGAGAATAGTACATTTCACCCCTTTAATGTCCAACATCTTTCTCAAATTATTTTATATTGGTGTGGGAATAGTAATTATCAGAAGTCATAATTTTACTGTCCTTGGCATTCCTCATATTAGCAAATGTCACCCCTTTTGTGTCAAACACCTTCCCCCAATATGGTTACATTGGAATGGGAAAAGCAAATGTCACCCGTTTAGTGGCCAACACCTTTCCAAAATTGCTTTAGATTGGGGTAAGAATAATAAATGTCACCCCTCTATTGTCTAACACCTTCCCCGAATTTTTTATAGTGAAGACATGTCACAGATATTTCTATTTTCATTTGTTTCCAATTTTAAATTATTCTACAGTTTTACATTTTGAATTATACTTTCAGTAAAAGTAAAAAAATATATGAAGTTAAGTAAATAAAACATTTGTACATTCTATTTTAATTATAAAGAATTTGATAAATCATATTTACAGACATTTGTATGTTGTCCTTTTTCAACTCTTGTTTTTTATTGTTAAAAGTTTTTAAACATGTTTTATCTTTTTTTATCACATATCTTCAACACTATTTTAACACATTTTATTTGTATGTATCAAGTATATATTTTTATTATTATGTAATTTATACTTAACAAATGTTTTATAACATTGTTTGATATGTTTTATATGTTTAATTTTACACTTTTTGGAACTTTTCTAGATATTTGATATATATATTTTTAACATTATTTTAAAGCATGCTTCATTATTATATATAAAATATTTGCACAGATTTCACACTAATATTTAACTTGTAATGTGCAGTGTTTTCATAATGTCTTATAACATTGCTTGATGTGTTATACATGTTTAATTTCTTTTTTTCATTATTTTAAACATTTAGTCAGCAGCACTTTTGAAATATTCTCCATTCATTTCATGGGGAGATAACCTTTTTTTATTTCATTTAGTAGCCCTTTCTTTGTAACACTACCTTCTATGTCATCATTTGTTTGTGTTATTTTTAGTCTATTTCCCTGGAACCATGTTGTAGTAAGGTACTGCTCTACATCAGAACAGGTATGTCATTTGTTAAGGATTGGTAAAGGGTTTTGAGGGTAGAGGGAATATAGGAGGGAGGATTGAAAATTAGTTATTATATTGTTTGTTGGTTTTTGGTATATTTACATGTATTGCTGTTAGGGTTTTTAACTAGTTTGTAATTTTGCTTTTCTCCACATTGGTTAGTAATGTATTGTTAGGCTATGTTAAATTATGTGATTTTAGTTATATTTTAATGATTAGCTGCTACGTATTTATATTTTTGGGAATACAATGTAAATAACATTACATTTCTAAAAATACAAATGGATGAGAGAATGTTTTCAATTTACTTTACTAGAATGCCTTGTATGGGAATTTTGAGTTTGCATTTCTTTTTTAAAGGAAATCAGTGTTGGGTTATAATAAACCAATAGTTTTTACTTTGATTTCCATTTTTTCCGGTTTTCAGGAGTGGTTCTCTTTTTAAATCACTGTTCTGGGTTTCTTATGGAACCTACATACTTTGAATAGCATTCAAAGAGGATTGAATTGGATCTGTTATAATTTTGCATTTTTGGGGGGTGATTTTCAGATATCTCATTTTTGGTGGATTACAACTTTTTTTTACGTGGAGACAAAGAAAGGTCTGCAGCTACAGAACAGTAAGGGGCCGATTCCGATCTGGGTCGGAAATCACTCCGACCAAGCCGGATACGGGGTGTTTTCCAACCAATCTGGACTCCAATAGAGCGAGTACGATGCGGCCGTATGCTGTTGGAATTGTTTTGGTTGGACTCCCATTGAAGACAATGGGAGCCGGTCGTACACCGTGTACATGGCCTCCCATTGACTGAATGGGTAAGTTCCGGACAAGTGCGCCACCTTAAGTGTGTACGCGTTGGTGCCATCCGCACCGTACATGTCTGTGTTGGGGAGACCCATGGGTCTCCCCCTGTGTCCAAGTAGCTGAGGCTGCGGGTAGGAGGGGGTCCGATGCCGACCCCCAAAGTCCAGCTCCGGGAGCGATTCTGAGCCAGAAGCTCCGTCTTGATCCGGCTGTCCGAAACGCGCATCGTACTGGCTCGGTCCATATTCCCCTCCATTGCGAGCCATGGTTAGCTTACTTACGAGACGTGCGGAGCGGTTCGGTCCTGGAAATGACTCAGCTGGAGATTTTGTGCTTGTTCGCATCATACTTCGTCGTCCGGACCCGTGTACGAACCGGACGGAAACTCAGCCTACGAATCCAAACCGCTAATCCCGAACCCGATTAGGAGCCCTTCTGTCCGATATCGGAATCGGCCCCTAGTGTTATTTATTTAATTTATTTTGGGTGGGAAATGCACTATATTGTTTATGACAAATCTATGTAATCGTGAAATTGCTTGGAATATGTGCTGTAAATAATTTATGTGCTGGGTTTTATCTATTTTGCTTGGTGATAGTTATATTGCTTTTTAACACCTTCAGCGCGGCGCGAATTTTCATGCTGTGCTGAAGGTTCTAATGAGCCAACGGGCTCATGACGGAATGGTTCCGTCATGAGCACAGGCCAACCGACGCTATGATGGAACAGTTCCGTGCATCGAAGGGGTTAAATTATTGATATATGGTTTTGATATATATGTCTATATTAACAATTTGATTTTAAATACTTTTTTGACTGATATAATAAACATTATATTCATTTTTTCTTTTTTTCTAAATAGTACGTTGGTTTAGTGTTTCTCATACTTTCTGAGGACTTTATTAGGTTAGCATTCCTTTTCTAATATGATTATGGCTATCATTTCTAAATAATATGCTGCTTTGATATTTATGCAGAGTTGAACTTATAATTGTAGCATGTCATACATTATTTTGCTTTGTTTGCTAAGTTTAGGGCCTATTTGCTGATCAGATTGCTCCATTTGTAGATGTGTGTAACTTTGCTACTTTTTTGATGCTTCGATACATTTGTTTATTGTATGTTGAGTTCACAAAGCATGTTTTGGAAGGCACAGTGCCATCCTTCCACTGAGTTTATTGTTTTGGCTTGCCTTATATCAAGGTGCTGTTCTACCATGGTATTTAAAATTTGGGTTGCCGTCTGTGTCTGAAGCAACTTAGTCTGCCAACCCAAGTGTTTTCAAAATAAGTTCATTAGGGGACTAAGCTGCATATTATCAAGGAACGGCGTTACAATTATCGCCGCTTTAGCGGCAGAAAACTGCCGCCAAAGCAGCGATAATGGGCTTGATAATATGCCCTTGAGAATTCCAATAGAAGCCCATGTTCCTGTGTTAACATGGGCTTCTATTGCAATTCTCTATGGCATATTATTAAGCCCATTATCGCTGTTTTAGCAGCAGTGTCCTGCTGCTAAAGTAGCGATAATTTTAACGCCGTTCCTTGATAATTTGCCCCTTAGTTTTTCTTCACTTTGATGGTAGAAAGAACTTTCAATGAGATAACTATAGTGGTTAGCTACCTCTGTGACAAGGACATAGGTTATATATTTTTTTTATTTCAAAGGCAAGTTGGCTGTTTATGGATTATTCTACAATTAGGACCTAATTTGGAGATCGGACCGCCATTGCCGTGGTCAGGTTGCCACCAGACAAGCCAGTGGCATCCAGACTACCATATCATGACAACACCATAAGGCTGTTCTTGTTGTGTTGGTAGTGCAACAGTGGCAGCATGCTTTGTCTCATAAAGAGCCTGAACCATATGTTGCCGCTGTGGCAGTGCTGCTTCCATGTTGGTGCACTGTATGCAATGTACCCTAGGGCCCTGTTTGGGGCCCCTTTACCTGCCTTTCATGGTGGGGTTCCTGCTATGAGCAGCTCATTGGAAAGGCAGCATTGGCACTGCTGACACAGACCACTGCTTCCACACGCCTACTTGTCGATATCAAAGAACAAGACGGGGGGCAGTGGTCTTGTGTCAGGCTGGTGGCAGCCTGACCACCAAACATGTAATCGGGTGGTCTGTGAGCCAAGGTTGTGGTAGTCAGACCACCATCATGGGTATAGAGTTCTTGAGACACATAGTCGGGCCCTAAGTCAATATTTTTTAAGCTGCCTCTATATATTGAAATGAAGTAACAGCCTTGTATGGCTGTGTTTGGGTATATTTTTAGAATGGTTTGAATCATAGCATGCTAAAGGTGTATGATCATTTTGAGTATAGTACTTATTTGTTTTATGTTTTATATGGTTTAGGATCTTGTAGTAAGTGTTGCTTTATTTATTTGGTAGTAGGATATATATAAATGGGATATTTGTGTTTTGTTATTAACCATGGTGTATATCTGAGTGAATAGTTTGGTACACATTTTGAAGGTTCCATCAATCACCCAGGCTTGGCATTTGCTTAGTTTCATTAAGTTGTTTGGTGTAGAGAATATTACAATTTGTTTCTCATTATTTAGGTTGACATGTAAAAGGAAGGTTCCTCTTTATGAGTAATTGTAAAATGTTCAGATATGCCTATGTTTCAGTGTCTTTTAGGGAAAGGGGGGGATGGCTGGTGGCTTTTTTAGTTCATGCAATTAAAAGCTTATAAAGTGGGGACAGGTGGTAGTTGCCCTGTTTGTGGACTTTAGATAGTATATCTTTCAAGATTTTGAGTGTGGGTTCCTGGAAGCAAGTGTTTGCCTCTTTTATATCTTAGAATATTTCACTTATATTTATGTTACATTTGGGCGTGATTGTGCTCTCTTACATGATTTATATAGTATGATTGAACTTTTGCATGTTTGTCATTAGTATACTAAAAATGGTATTGTACACTTGCATGTATGTTCTGTTGAGATGTTTCACACAGTTTTACAGTTTTTGTGCTGTGGTATTTTAATGTGGAGCTGATGGGTTCTTCACTGTGGAATGAAAAAAAGTAAGTTACATTTTAAAAGGTACTTTGTTGATAGTTTGTAAAGACTGAGGTTGTTAAGTTTATGTTTTTTTTCTATTTGGGGCGTTTACAATGTATTATTTATTTCTGTATACTTACTATCCTATATCTTTTTGGCTGGTTAGTGATAGTTGGCATTTTCTGGCAGTTTATCGGCTTTCAAGTTGTAGATTTATTTTTTTAGGAAGTCTATGTAAAAAAGAAAAAAGTTGTAGTGTGTTAGTATTTATTTGTTATTTGACATTTTTAAGTATAATAATAGTTATACTTTAGTGTAATTAAATGTATTACTACTTGGCTATTCAGATGTACAGTTTTCTTTTTTAATGGTTTGTTGAGGAGCCTAGCAGTTTCTTCATCTTGCTGCATTTGTTGGTTTTAACATTTTGGTTAACATTAGCATGCCTTTTATATAACTGATTTCATTGTTTGTTTGATTGTATTGGTTAAAGTTGTTTAAAGTTTAGTATAGTTTTATTTTTTTTTAATCAGTCAAGTCCTTCTATGGTAAACACTAATTAATTAATTAAGCAAAGACTGTATGCAAAGGCATACAGTCTTTGCTTTGGGGGCCCAATGCGGGCCCCCAGGGTGAAGGAGGGTGGGGGTGCACATGGCACAGAATCGCACAGTTTCCCTCTCATTTTGAACAAATATACACATTCACATCAAATCACATTACTTCCCACATTAATTCAAAAGCAAACACACATTTCTATTGGTTACACATTTCAATCCTTTCCAAATGACATACATTTCAAACCTACCTCCATTCTGCCTTCTGACTGTTACCATAGAAACACTCCATGGAACACTTAACTGAGCACATAGGTCAAAAGTTCATCGCACAATGTTGCTAATCAAAACAGCAAATGTGCTTGAATTTTCAATATACCAGCTTATCCTATGTAATGTTCTTTTCAATCACTTTTTGTTAACCAATAAGAATCATGCGTTTAAGAAACAGAAACATGAACCCTAGTTTTCAGTGTAGAATGATGTCAAACAACCAATCATTTCTTTTCTTTTTTCAACACTGCATGTTATCCACCATTTTTGGGTGGGACACAGCTATATTTTCTGGAGCCAAAGTTATGCAGAACACAAAGGAATTCACAAAGACCTAGGTTTACCAAATGTAGACATTAAATGGATTGGACAGAGACGGTTAAAATGGCACCATTGGTGAAATCCTTTTTGCATCTCCAACACCTTGACCTCATAATTGTACACTGTGGTGGCAATGACCTAGACACTTTGACTAGGGTAGGTCTGGAAATGCTTCACCTTTGGAGAAATGATGTCACTTTTCCCCCAAACTGCCTTTGTCTATTGTAACATATGCCAAAGGCAGAAATGGAACTGGCCCAATCAATGTTGTCCACTGATTCAGAAAGCTTGGAAACATGTGAATAAATCTGTTTCTGCTTTTCTACGAGACTATAGAATGTGGTCCATATACCACAACAATCTGCGATTCAATATGCATGGCATCTATAGGAGAGATGGTGTACATTTTACAGATGAAGGGAACAGAGTCTTCCTCTTGAACTTTAGACTCTGCATCGGTACTTACTTGTAGGTACTAAAATCTCTCAATAAACACAAGGGCTTTTTTTAGAGCCACCTAACAACTAAAGTAAGTCCAATTGGTCGCACACTGCTTGTCCTACCAGCGTGTTACCGCAAAGCATTGGGGTCCATGAAGTAAGCTTCAGCGAGTACGCCTCTGCCAGAGTCTTGAGCAAAAATCACTGTCGCGTTGGCCATCCCTGGACACGTGTTTCGAGATTGTTACCTCTCATCAGCAGGGAATAGGCATGTATGTAGGATTGCTGCGTAGTGTGCCGAAAAAATATTCTCAGGTCCGGT
The DNA here is from genome assembly GCF_964263255.1 of Lissotriton vulgaris. Lineage (NCBI taxonomy): Eukaryota > Metazoa > Chordata > Amphibia > Caudata > Salamandridae > Lissotriton > Lissotriton vulgaris. Next base: position 277,865 of record NW_028252909.1, read on the forward strand.
ATCGCTTGTGGCACGCAGGTGCGTGACCATGGGCTCGTCAGCCCCACCGGCTCAAGGGAGCCTGAATATAAACGAAAGTCCAATTGGTCGTACACTGCTTGTCCTACCAGCGTGTTACCCCAAAGCATTGTGGTCCATGAAGTAAGCTTCAGCGAGTACTTCTCTGCCAGAGTCTTGAGCAAAAATCACTGTCGCGTTGGCCATCCCTGGACACGTATTTCGAGGTTGTTACCTCTCGTCAGCAGGGAATAGGCATGTATGTAGGGTCGCTGCATAGGCTGCCGGAAAATATTCTCAGGTCCGGTACCGCTCGTGGCACACAGGTGCGTAACCATGGGCTCGTCAGCCCCACCTTCTCAAGGGAGCCTGAATATAAATGAAAGTCCAATTGGTCGCACACTGCTTGTCCTACCAGCGTGTTACCCCAAAGCATTGTGGTCCAACAACTAAACACATAAGCTTGATGTATATCTGAAAAATATAATTTATTTTTTGGCTTGGAGTCGCGCACCCATTGAGTCAAAATTGTGCAGCCAACGCCTGCAAGTCATGCACCACACGCGCTGGAGCCGTGCACCCTACGGGTTAGAAGCCATACATGCAATGCGTGCACACCAGGGGCCGCACTGAGCGCTGCTCTGGGTGCGCGACTCCGAATTTTACCGTAAAAAAATAGCCCTTATCACTAATTTTTATTATCCCCATCCCCTGAGGCTTATAAAAACATTGGGGACCGTGGGGGGGAGCACCAATGCCCCCAGGGTCCCAGCCAGCTCCCCGCATCCTTCGAGAGCCGGCATTGCTTTTCCTCAGGGAGAGCAGCTAACATGCTGCTCCCCCTGAGGAAAAGCAATCTCCTTTCCTATTTGGAATAGAGTGCAGGTTGACCTGCTCTCTCTTCCAAATAGGAAAGAAGTGTGCAATGACAGGGTGGGAGCCGCAAGACTCCCCCCCTGTCACTGCAAACAGCAGTGTCCCGGGGGTGGGCACACCGGGTCACTGCAGGAGCTGGCCCTGGGGGATGGTGGTCCCTGGGCCATCTTAGGCTCCAGGAGGGGGGACACGTGACCCCCCCTCACACTTTCAAATAGCCCCGGGGTGGTGGTCCCCAGGGCTGTGGCGGCCTCAGAGCCCCATGGGATTTGCCCCCCCCCGGGGCTAATAACCTTTAAAGCAGCGAAATGAGCATCCCATGATTCAAAAAAAAAATTATAATAATTTTTGGGCCTCTGGGTTTGTCTGGGACCCCCTGAGCAGGCCTAGAGGGTCACAGTGTGTCTACCCTGCACCCTTTTTGTATTTTGCACACATATTTCACAGACTTCTTCAGCCTCGCTGCCAACAGTTTCTAGTTTTGAATGTTGACAATCACTTGACAGCCAATGCATTCAGCGCGTGATCGGGAGGGTGCAAGCAGGGTCCGCGGATACATGGTTTTAACAGTAATTTTCTCAGGAACTACTGAATGGATTAACACCAAGTAAGCAAAGACACAAGTCTGAACCAAGGACTACCTCTTTGCCAATTTGATGTAATTCCGTTCAGCAGTTCGGGCTGTAGCTGCGGCTAAAGGTCCTATGGGAAATTGTATGGGAAAAACAAATTTTGGGACCCCCCTTTTTTCCCTGTCCCTGCTTGACAAATCATCCCGAGACTATCAGGATAGGAGCGAACCGGAGCTGGCCAAAAGTTTGGAAAATTTCACAAAGATTCGTCAACCGGCGCCAAAGTTATTCCAAATAGAATGTTGTGGATTTCTTATGGGTTATAGGTCCTAACTATAACTACCTACTGGCGACCGCCAGTAGGTAATATATATGTATGTGTAAATATATATAAATGTATATATATATATATTTTTATAGTAATATTTAGGTTGGTGTTTCAAAGTTTTTAGTTAATGAAATGTTGTTTTTTATTGTATATATTTTAGATATACAATCTTTTGGGAGTGAATTGTAGCTTCTTTGCCACTTGCTCCTGGCACGGTCTTTGGGGTATCTTGTGTCCCGCTGCAATCTCAACAGAACACCGCACACCACACTACGAAGAAGTATACTTCAAACCCAGGTGTGCTTAAATTAAAGAACCCGGCCCGCGCCGACTGTAATTGATTTGCATCTTGCTCCTGGCATGGATTTTGGAGTATATTGTGGCACGCTGCTCTCCAAACAGAACACTGCACACCGCACAACAAAGGATGGGACCATGACCTACAGGATTCCTAGTGTGTCAATGCGCTTAAATTGGAGACGCATGCACGCGCTGACTATAGCTGCTTTGCCACTTGCTACTAGGATTCCTAGCAGGTCAACGTGCTTAAATTGCAGAAGATGGCCCACAGTGCTGGACACGCCCGGGCCAAGTGCAGGTCCATCAACTCCCATCAGTGCCTGGAGGAGGCTGGCCTGGCCCAACTCTCTGATATCATGATTGTGAGACTCCAAGGATCTTTAACTTTAGGTATTGTTCTACCTAATATTTGCTCCTTCTATAAAATACATTGTATGAACAATAGTTAAGCACAAAGACCTTAGTAAACATCCAGGGGCGGATTAGCAGGGACATTAGATGCTTTACTCATGAGGGCGGAGTCGATTTTGACCTACAAAATTGAAATAACAGAGAGGCCTCCCTCACTGGACTCTCTGATTGCCAAGAATCGCTCTTCTCTCAGTGGTAACACTGTGGACAGTATATCCCTTTGACTCTTCCTTCAGGACCTGTGCCGGCCTCTTAACTTCCGCCTACATCTCCTGCGGCACTGGCTGATCCAAATGGGTAAGATACTAATGCGCAACTGTTATTACAGGGGGTTGGTGGGAGGGGCACCTTTGTGGGCAGCTAAGACCAAATACGGGGACACTTGTTAATGCATATCAGCCTCTGCACCTTTCACAGGCCTCAGCCCTTCTTGTATTGATCCTGGGAAATGTCTTGACTTTGAAGGAGGACCAGGCTGAAACCCCTACCCAACTATTGGATAAATCCCTGCACTGTCTGTCCCACCAAATATCTAGTAGGGGTAACGGGGTTGTTCCACAGCCAATCAAATTATCATGGCCAGAAGGGTGGAGTGGCTGGGACCGAATAAGAAAACAATGGAGGATTATAATTATAAATTTCAACAACCATCATGCAGCAAGATCCGTCCTGGGTCATTTGTGCAGGGACCCACCTAAAGGCACTCAAATTAGAGCTGTACCCTATGAGTTTTTCTTCAGGCATTCTTTTACGTTGGTAAAAGATAGTACTAGAGCTTTTGGGGGGGGGGTGCAAATGAGAGACGATGTACCATGCAATATAGGTAACTCTGGGGTAATCCTTGAGAATAGATTTGCCCCTCTCAGCGACCTGGAACAATGTGATTGACTACAACCACCCTCAAATGAGGGGTTCACCATTTCAAAAGTTATACCCCGCAATACCCAGCTGACTCCTGAAACTAATGAAACCAGGAACGGGCAAAACAATGTATTTAAAATAATGTCCTGGAATATTGCAGGTATTACAAATAAGTTGAACAACCAAGACTGGCTAAAACTTTGGGAAGCCCAGGATATCATGTGTTTCCAGGACAACTGGGCAACAGAACTCATTTTTATAAATGGCTATCGTTCCTTCCAAACAAATGCAGTTCCATCAGTATCGAGGAGGGTGAAGGGGGGCTCCTAACATTAATCCCTGACACTTCAGAAATGAAAGTAAAGAAACGTGAGGCTATTAACCCTTACTTTCATCTCCTTATCTTAGAATTGGCGAACAAAGGCGTTTGGCTCCTAATCAACTATTACAACAACAATTTTGGTTCAAATATGCATTCAGTAGTAGATGAAGTAACTAGGACAATTGATGAGGCCTCATATGTAATCGGGAAAAATAAACCTTTATCTATAATCTGGGTGGGTGACTTTAATATTCACCCTTGCAAGTAAAGCCAACACCGTGTTTGTGGTTTGGAAGCCCTGATGGGATCCCCGGTCTTCCACTTCTCCCATAACAAATACAGATCTAAGCTCAATAGGTTTTTATTGGGAGATTGCGTGATTAGAAATTTCACCAACAACCATGCTTCAAGATTCCTTCTAGGTCATTTGCACAGGGACCCACCTAAAGGCACATAAATTAGAGCTGTACCCTGTGAGTTTTTCATCAGGAGTTCTTTTACGTTGGCAAAAGATACTAGAGCTTTCTGGCGGGGGTGCAAATGAGAGACGATGTAACATGCAATATAGGTAACTCGGGGGTAATCCTTGAGAAAAGAGTTGCCCCTCTAAGCGACCTGGAACAATGTGATTGACTACACCCACCCTCAAATGAGGGGCATACCATTTCGAAAGTTATACCCCGCGATACCCAGTTGACCCAGTATCATGGAGGGTGAAGGGGGTCTCCAAACATTAATCCCTAACACTTCAGAAATGCAAGTAAAGAAACGAGGCTATTAGCCCTTACTTTCATCTCCTTATCTTAGAATTGGCCAACGAAGGCTTTTGGCTCCTAATCAACTATTACAACAACAATTTTTGTCCAAATATTAATTCATTAGTAGATGAAGTAAATAGGACAATTGATGAGGCCTCAAATGTAATGAGGGAAAAATAAACCTTTATCTATAATCTGGGTAGGGGACTTTAATTTTCACCCTTGCAAGTAAAGCCAACACCGTGTTTGTGGTTTGAAAGACCTGATGGGATCCCTGGTCTACCACTTCTCCCATAGCAAATACGGATGTAGCCTCAATACATTTTTATTCACTAGGTATATGGTTGATTGTTGCAGCTGGTCCGGACTCAATTTTATGTACTTTTATGATCTTAATTGGAAAGATCGACTAAAGATTCTGAAGTGAAGTAAAGAATGGTAAATATTTTGTTGATCTAATACATTTTTTATTACATTTAAATGTGTATAATACATTTTGGATTAATTCAAGAAACTTGTTTTATGTGAATATTGTTTTTAATCTTTTTATTAATTAGTATTGGATTATTTTGGATGTAATATTGTAGTCAGTAATCTGTGATTCTACAATAATGTCATATTGTATGTTTAATTAAAAGTAACACTGTTTTGGTTTCTGATATTTTTGTTTTCAATATATGTAAAAAAAATGATATTTGTAATGATGATTTTTTTGTTATTAATTTTTGTGGTATTCTCAGTTAAGTTTATGGAGTCGATACTTTTGTTATCAATATTTAATTTCTGATATTTTTGTGGTTTGTTATTTAATGGATCCTTTATTACATCAGTGACCCAACCAAATTGCATGTGAGTTTGAAATGTTTTGCTAGATACAGCTTTCACACTTGCCCTACTTGAGGATTATGGCCTACAGAAAGAGATCTAAGTACTGGATAATGAGTTTGGCGTTCCATAGGACCGCTAAACCAATGATGGAGGTGCGTTGACAGTCGTGGACTGCCACACCAGTGGTCCTAAAGCCATATTAGGAGTACGACTGTTGAAGCACAGTAGGACCACAGCAATCGCCAGGGATCCACTATACCTGGCAGGGGGCATTGCAGTCTGAGGGCCACAAAATGCTTGTGGTGCCTCTGCAGCCATACCAGGCATATCATAAGTTTCGGCATATCCACCCTTTTCATGGTTGTGAGCCAGCAATGAAAAGGGTGGCGGTGAGGAAATGGAGGGTCCCCTGTTCCCTCACGGCCATGGGATGCATTCAATGCGATGCAGTGCGTGCAACGAAATTCGTTTTATTTATGTATATGTTTACTTACCTGTTAAAGTCCGTAATCCATACATTACTACCCCCACCCTGCCCCTCCCCCTCCCCACGTTACCGCCCGGCCGGTACTCCCACTATCGGCCGCTGCTTGCCTGTGGTGGACACAGTACATCCTAATTAATAATCCATTTTCTTACATTATACAACCAGAGTGACCTTTCAGTCAGCCCAATCAACTTTTGACTGTCATGTACTTTTAAGGAGTTGCCATTGCTTGGATGGGCTGTCCGTACAGGCCATGACATTTTGTGGAACATTACATTGCAAAAGTAGTTCTCATTATGGCCACCTCCTGGTGACATGTTAGGAACTTTTAGTGATTCCCTGTGTCATCCTGCATCCTTATACTTTGGCTCTGATGCTCAGGGCAAGCTTTAGCTACCAATGGGAGAGTATGTGGCCTAACGGGATAGGGCGGTCGATCTCAACTCTGGGGAACTGAGTTCGAATCTCTGCAATGATGCTCAACATCCTGTGATTCTAGGAATCACTTAAAATCCCTGTACCTTCCAAAAATAAATTTACCCTTGTGTAAGGTAACAGGTGCTAATGTGAAGCGCTCTGATACCTGATGCCTTTGGGTTAAGATTGCGCTATATAAAACTCCGGGGAAAAAAAAGATGGAAGAATTGAAATTGTCTTTAATAAAAAGCCGATAGCTTCCCATAATACCTGTCACTTATGTAGATGCAATGTAATATTTTCCTTAGAATATTATTTTCTGTTCTTTCAAGCTCAATCATATTACATCTAGACGTAATGTAAAGGCCTTCTTGAAACACAGAAAATAATATTTCATGAAGATGAGATGCTAAAATCGGCTGTGACAATGTTTGTACTGCAAATTTGCATGCAAGTCAATACCACAAGCTAACAAGCATTGGTAAAGCAACATTATTGAACAAACAATAAATAGCAATGACGCTTGCTGTGCTTTGTACAAGACCTGGATAGTCTGTATAAAGTCCTCAATCAATCCCATGTTGCTCATAATCTCCCATAGGAACTGTCATTGTATTCTGTCAAACGCCTTTCCAGAGGGTAGGGGTAATTTTTTAATGTCTAAGCATGACTAAGGTTAATGGCATTCTAAAGAATGCCTTTATTTGTTATATATTGATTTTGCTCTGCAGCCATGATTTCAATTAAGAAGGAAATTCATTTTTTGTCACGATAGCATCATATTTTATGGCCAGTTTTAAGTGAAGAATCTACCTGCTTGACATTTTCAAGGACACGCAGGGTCAAATCGAATCATATTCGAACGATTCGCAAGTTTAGAGTCGCTTTTCTCAAAACAGTTTCTCAATTTAGGAACTAGAAAATATAATAGACATTTTACTTGGGCGCAACATATTCAGTTACTGTTGCACAGTTCTAAAACAGAAGTTATCCTATTTGGAACCAAAGGCCATGTTAATCTTGCAATGTAAATGGTGTTTCTCTGTCAACCTCATTCGAACGAACAGTGTAACTAACCGTGATTCATATGACTGACTGAGGCTAAATGTTCAGATAGGGAAAATGACGGGTGTTTTCAGTTCCATGTTTTCAGATAAGTTGTAGTGGAGGGAGAGCCTTTTCATTGGTATGGTCCATATTCTGCAACACTTTGCCAACGCATTTAAGAACTTTTCTTGTTTTCCGAGCTTTACGATGGAGATTAAACCATGCCTTTCCAAGAGCTATATTTAGACCAGCACCAACAGACATTAATCTATTAACAGCAAGTGCCCAGCACCAACAGAGATTAATTGTTAAACAGCAAGTGCCTTACACATTTGTTTGATTGCAATAGCCACACACCTCTTATGAATATCTGAATTTGAACATGATTTATGTATGCATTTATTGGAAGATTTCACGCGCTGCCTTTTCACCGGGACAAGTCATAATGAAAAACTCACGCCTTGTCACTGGTACTGTAGTGTAGTTCCTAGTTTCCCACTAGGCCCTGCGCATTGGAATAACATAAACAGTAGTATCGACGTGGAACTGCGGATATTCCAGGCCTCCACTGACTATGCTAAACTTAATTGGGTTGTGTTACCAACTAGCTCAGAGGTCACTGGAAACTTTCTTCTCTGCATGGGAAGTGATCAGCTTCCTTGGCACAGACAAGAAGGGATTCAGCTTTCCAACAACCGTGCAACATGACAACTTTGCTCCTCAGATCAAGAGTCAATCTCTAGGGTCGTGTGAAACAATAGACATGTATTTCACTCAGTCAGTCTACTGCAGTTTACTTTCACGAGATGTAGAGAATAGAGAGACGGGCGTTTGTCAATAAAGGGTTAACATTTATTGAACAGTCTTTCTTCTCGTACAAGAGAAATGTATTGCCACAATTGCAAGAATTGTTATTATAAAAAGTACGTACAGTAAGATAAGTATTGCGAAATAGAATTGTAAAAGCATTGATATGGTTTCTTAGCCATACAATGGTTTAAAAGTAATAAAACATATATACAGTCATATATACATTAGGCTAACATACTCAACTGGTGCTTCTAACTAAGCCTACCCCAGTGTGCCTGACCTAAGCCTAACACGTGGAAGAGGAGTAAGTAAGTAGCTTTAAGTTAAGTTGGTTTTGCCAAGGTTTGTTTCAAGAATTCTCGTCTAAGGGTTTAGTCAACACCATACCTCTGAATAGAATGATGGAGGATTGGTATCTCCTTCAGGGGTCTCTCTCGATATCCCAGTCACCCGCGAGGGTAGACCGGAAACGCCGGAGCTGGATTTCTCTGCACGAGAAAGGCAGCGGCTTCTCTTCAGCGCGTCGAGGAAGGAGGGGGGACAGCGTCCGCGGGCAGCTGGAATCTGCTGGATGTCTTCGCAGAGGACGGCTGTTTAGCTCCTAAGCGTACTGTACCATAGTTCGCGCTTTAGCAGCGATAATGGTATCAGCAGCTTCACCACCACAGGGACAGCAGGCTGCAGCGACAGAGTGCTAGATTTACCAACACGGGGTCTTGCAGGCAGCTGGCATCAGCAACAGTAGCTCTCATTGCTTAAGGCAACGTTGGTAATATTTATACCTGACAGGTGCCGGGTTTGACGCAAGTTTGCTGGACATAAGACGTCAATTAAAGATGTCACTAGGAAGTGATAGTTATCAGTTGCTCATTAGAGTTCCATTACTAATCAAAACACAGCAAGCGGGGATTTCCGGGTTTGCTGAGTTTTTATCTTGTTGAAGAACTCGGAGTGTTATCTAGGAATATCAGATAGTGACTACTGCTCTGTCATTGCACTAATTGGTCGCAAAGGAAGTGGCAGAGAGAACTATGCTGGAATGTGGCTCTGTTCGTGTGAGGCCAGAGACGACTTTTCAGAAAATCGCACTTGAACGGTTATGCCAATATAGGGAATAAATGGATTTATAGCCGAATAGGGGCATAAGGTCACAGTATCGATCAGGAACCTAGATAAACACGCAACACCCACTCCACGGGTTAATGTCCATCAAAATTACTAAAACTAAAGCAATTAGATGCATGTGTAACATTGCCCACCCCAAAATACATAAATGCATTCGAAATAGGCGTACTTGTAATACATGAATTTAGGTACTGTACGTTTTTTAAAGCATAGAATCATTCACAAACTTATTGCATATGAAATCAATGAACGATTATGCAAAAGGAATTACACATGAAGTATCTCTGACAGAAGAAGGGCGAGATAAATCATCACATAAAAATGCATTGTAATAACATGTGTGCTAGAGGCTGGTGTAATGTTGTTATGTCTCTAGATGTGTTTAGAAATAGAAGTGTGAAGCTTCTGTTCTCTAAGAATAGTTTTTACGTTAAGCAAAGAATTGTTCGTGCCAAAAAAGGTCAATATTAGAAAAATTGTCCAATTCAAAGAAAATAGATTTCCAAAGCTCTTGGTAGTTTTTGTTGATCAAAACTAAAGGCCGAATTCAGAGTTCATGGTAACGCTGTGTGTCGGAAAGCTTCTAAAAGTTATTGTTTCTGTACGGGTGAGAACATCGTATCAGACAGGCATTCAAAGAATTGGTCTACAAATTCAGGTGATAGTTCAACCAAATTAGATTGCGCTGTAACTTGGCAGGTGTGAGAATGATTGCTGTCATCATAGTCGGGACCAGCAATGCTCACAGAACGTTGTACCTGGATGATGTTGCTTTTGTCACTCGCTCCACTGTTACCACTTGGCTGTAGCACAGGAGTCTCCACGAATGCCGTCATCAGGATTGGTAGCCGCTGGGGACAACACAATGCGTGATCCGTTATTGGACTGAGCAAAGTATCGACGTCCATTGGTACTGCTGATGGAAGTGAAAGACAGATGTCCAACACGCATTCATCGCCGCAAAGCATACACCGTAGCACAGGTAAAATGCAATTTTGCCATATCGGTCTGAATGAAAGGAACCAGGTCATGTTTAGATCTCTCAGCCTGGCCAATCCAAGGACGTTAGTTATCCTGTCCCGGTAGCGCATTGCTAGGATTGTCTCTTCCATTCCCATGGGAGCTATGTCTGAGCCGAGGCTTGCCATAACGAAGCAGGAGGGTCAAAAATAGAATCCCTGCGACGAGTCCCAAAAATAATGGTATGCCGCCAAAAATGGAGTGCACAAAATTAGGAAAGATTCCCAAAATTGCCTGGAAGGGTGTTAGCAGTCCCGTAAAGACTGTCTTAAATATGCCTGGGATGCTTGTTGTACTAGACATGTTAAGGAGTTGGCTGAACATTTCTACGAAATGCACGGGGCAATTTGTTGATAAAAGGTCATGAACTTCAGTAGCTGTCCTTGCAACTAGAAGATCATACGTCTCTTTAGATGACATTCTAGGCACTGTTGTCTGTAAAAGTACAGATTTCATTTTGCTTAATGTATCAATTCGTATAGAATAGAGATTCAGACGAGGCCAGATGGGAGTCACTTTGTCTGCAGGCCCACTCGGAAACAATGCTTGCATACAGCATTTGACCATGGATGTTACTTCTACTAGATAACTTTTCCCTGGCACGAGGCCACAACATCTGTGATCCGTTCTAAGAATGTAACTCCCGTTCGCGAGTTGCATAAAGAAGGGCTCTATCTGAGTTGCAGGTGTGACTAGCTGGTGGCATGAAAGGTTGTTTGAATTTCCATCACATGCTCCGTGTAAATTAATACCCTGACACAAAAGTATACCGCTTAGTGAATGTTTACAGTTCTCACCACTAAGAAATACATTTTTGTCACTGTCACTATAGCAAGAATGAGTGTATGGTAATTTCCATTCAGATTTTACATATCCTTTACCCAATTGTTCATATTGGCCAGCAGGTATGTACTCAAGGCACTTTTTAAATCGGAAAGTTGTTATCGGAATTGTGATAATTCCGTGTATTATCCATTCAATGACAGGACTCTCTGACATTGTCAATGGTAATCTCTCGAGTTTTTCGATGCTCAGGATTGTATAGTCTGCTCCTTTCTGTGCCAAACTGATCTGTTTATCAGTAAGGTTAAAACTGGAAAATAATGACGTCGTGTTGATTAAACGCCAAGGCACATAGCCTGAACGAAGATTTTGCAGCGTCCAGCCCAATTCTATAATAGAGCGTAATTGAGATTGGCCATGTTGTAACATTAGCAAATCTCTGTCTATCACATCAAAGGCAGAGGATACAATATTGTCCAACGAATATATTCTGGAAGACAGAGTCATCAACCCATTGTCTACCACAGAAAGTGATTTTTCCAAATTAATACGATCAATTTCTCGTATTTTTTCAGCAGTTTCAATTTGCTTTACTTTCCAAGCCTCGTTGTAAGCAGCATAGATACTGGTTGCTATGAAACGCTTTTGACGCTGTTTGCGTGGTCCAAGAATGAAATCGCGCAAATCAGCACCATCTTTTAGTAAAGACAAGTGTTGCTTAATTTCAGCCAGTGTGGACGAAGTTAGCCATTCAAGGCAGAGTTTCCCTACACTGTATGTTGTTATAATCCCTGGATGTTGTCTCTGGGAATATCTTGAGTCTAATCTGGTCATTTTTAACCCCTGTGTTTTATTCAGGAATCTATCTTGACAGCTATTTGTGTCTGTAGGCCAGATTAACCACTTTTTCCAATCAGGATGTGTTCTGTTGAAATGTAAAATTTGTGACACGTCTAACTCAATATCAGTGGTTGCATTTTCTGGTATTGGCTTCGGAATAGACGGTGTTTTAAGGTCTTTGATCTTAGCTAGGCCAAGACAAGATGTTTGGTGTATTGTGTCATTTAAAAATAACATTTGTTCTGGTATCATGCAGGTTCTAAACAGTGCTTCTATGCCTTGCACCTGCCAATCTTTTTTACCCCAAATTGTTTTCGTTTCAATATTATTTTTCCAATAATCAAAACCAAATGTCATCATTTTGTCATAAAATGCTTCTGAATATATCAATTTAGAATTTGTCAGCATTGTTTTCATTCCTGTTTTATCTAACAGTTTGTAATAAAACGTTTCTGCATCACTGGTGTTAAACCCTGAGAAGTATTTGAATTTCTCAAAAAATGCTTTAGAACTGCTTTTAGGTGGTGTAGCACAATGTTCCCATTGATTATACATAAAAACATTTCTAGGCTGTGCAGATTTATGCAAGTAATGATCCCCATAGTCGGTATAACAGAATAACTGCTCATAACTAGATGAACCTTGTAAATAATCATGATCTGTGAATCTAGCTGACATTACTAAATCAGACATCATGTCATTAATACTGTTAAAGTCCCAATCATCATAGAATGTACTAGGTGTCACAAAGTCACTTAAGGAAACCTTTAGTTGATGAGGATACTTCAGGATTTCGACCGGACCATATATCTCATAGTCTGTTTTCTCCCATACTACCCCACCAGGTATTGGAATTGCTGTGACATTTACTGTTGACAGTTCTCTTTTCTTCACGTGGGATGATCTGTGTGGTTTCAGGACTAGGTTGATGTTCTGACTTGCTATGTCCATTCAATTGTAATAAACTTTCCTAAAATTAAAACTAAAATTAGGCATAGTAGGAGTATGAATACCCCTGAGATAATCCAATGCTCAACCAACAGTGAATCCAGATATAGTTCTTTGATTTGTTGAAGGAGTCCTGTTGTATTTTCTTTAGAATACTTTTTTGTTTCTGGCAACACTTCGGGGTCGTTTTGATCTTCAGAGAAGTTGTCGAAGTTGATGAAATACCAGAGGCAGTTCTGTCAATTGATGGGATTGTTCTTTCAATCTGTCTCTCCGTAGCACTTTCTGATGCCACATTAGTGTAGACTGGTGTTGTTTCTTGACGAACTGTTTCAATCTGTGTTTCAAGAGGCACGAGTTCCATGGCATTATTGCATAGTCCTTCATTGTGCACTGCAGGCTGATCGAATGTGATTAGTCTTTCAGTTTGAACCTCTTGGATTGTTGCAAGTTTGGGTATTCTGTTGTTTCTTGGGAGTCCACTGGGCCTACTGTTGATTATAGGCCACATGCTTGTGGTTTTACAAGATCGATAGACACGACTCTGTTCTCCTTTTTACCAGCAAGGGGCGGTAGCACAACTGATCTTGTTCCGGTGACTGCCAAGACAGGTACTGCTTTTCTGTAAGAAGGCCCAAATTCCTTCTTCACCGCGATCTTTTCTCTGACTAGATCCCCAATCTTTGGAATCCAGACAGGCCTTGCTGGGGCTGTTGCGGGTGGTGCCTCGTCAGTGGTACTTGGCTGTTGCTTTAACTTTATGTTGCTTAATGATTTTCTTGTTTCATTCAGTTCCTGTAAAACAGCCAAACGATCTTTTACATCAAAGTGCGTTGTTTCTTCTTGTACCACTGACATCTGACTATCGAGGTCCTGAACTCGCATTCTAATTCTGAACAATAGTTCGTATGGGCTGAAACCTTTTAGAGAATTTCTTGGCATGTTGTTAAGACTAGTCTGGACACTTATTAAATGTTTGACCCACCCAGCGCCTGAACCTAATACCTTCGCTGTTATAGATTGCTTTATGTCACGGTTTTTTCTTTCTACCACACTGTTCCCTTCGGGGGTATGACGGACAAGAATACCGCAACCCAATTCCCATGCTAGCCATGGCCTCCTTATAAGCTCGAGAGCTAAAAGCAGGACCCTGGTCAGAATGGAACGTGGTAATTGCGTATGTGCCGATAAAGACTCGCAAATCTTTTATAACCGTTCTAGCGTCAGCCGAGCGCTGGAGGCCTCATTTTTTTAAGTGCTTTTCGTCTTAATGGTGTACACTGTGATACGCTTCTCTTCTTTGATTGCGCAGGATAGACCGCGTTATGCAGTCTATCAGGATTTCTGAAACTATACTTGCCGGTTCATCACTGCGATCTCTGTTGCAGTTTTCACAATTTTGAGCAAAACATTGAATATCTATACTCATTCCTGGCCACCAATACTCTGATTGTAATTCTTTCAGAGAGGCTTTGATTGTTTGGTGTCTCAGACCCAACCCCATGTGCGCTTCTAGTAAGAGGAAGCCCCTCCTGCTCCTGTTTGGAATTACTCTGTCCCCCACTCCAGGGATTCGAGCAAAAGGAACGGAGTTTGCATCTATTACGTATGCATAATTGAGTGGATAGTTTATGGGTAGTGCTGCACAGTCGCCTTTTACGGTCGTTTTTACTGCCAGCATGGTTTCCCCGTCTATGTATTTATCTGTACGCTTTTTTGTGGCTACGGAAGCCGGTTTAGTTGCTTCCGCTATGGCTGTATTAGCCAATAAATTCCCTGCAACGTGAACGCCATCACGTCGAAGACTCTGTGCGTGAATCACGTGAGTCTTTTGTAGTTCTTTGTGTAAAAGAGCTACCTCGTTCCAGAGCAATTTATGCTTTATTGTGGCACCTGTGTCATCTTTGTAGTCGTTTTCGATCCAACTCTGCAGTTTATTGTTGTAAGAGTTGACGCAAAAATGAGAATCGCACACTATGAGTGTCGGGAATTCACGTTCTGCATTTTCGAGCGCCATCTTTAAAGATCTGATTTCAGTTCTCTGAACCGAACAGTTTCTTACAGATTCAGTTTTTGTTACTTTCGGTCTGAATTTACCGCACAGCCAACGACCTTTAATGATCGCACACGCTGCATTGTAGGATTTTCTCGCTACGTTGAAATGCTGTACAGAGCTATCTGTATAGATTATACAGGCGTATTGTGGGAGAGGCAGAATTTCGAGTGGCAGAGGATATTCTTCTTCATATTCTAAATCATTCAGTTCTTCAAATTGCGGGGCGAAATAGTATTTCACGTCTTCCGCTCCTAGAGAATCTATGCACTGTATCCATTTCGGATCCAGTGACACTGTAGGCAGGTTTACTGGGCTGAATAGCGCCTCGAAGGCGGATTCCGCTGTAAGGATATTAATCCGTTTGCCGTGTGCTAGTTCTCGTTCATTTGCTAATGCGATTTGCACTGCTTTCACAGTTCTTTCTGTGTGACTGAATGTTTTTTCTGCTTGTGTGTACAAGTGAGATTTAATTGAAATTGGTACCTTTTCTCCCTCATTAGAGGTCAGGTATGTGAATCCGCATCTTCCTGGGATGACTCGGATTACAAGATCACGTGTGTTGTCACGTGTATCTAATTTTGTTTTTGCTAACATGTCTGTTTGCAGCGATCTCAAAATTTCTGTGTGTTTTTGAGTCCAATTGATTTGTTTAAAATCAGGTTTAATTAGTTCGTAGAGAGGTTTAACCCTCTCTGCGTAATTTAGTATGTAAGTTCATCCGAAATTCAGAAAACCTAGTATGGATTGTAAATTCTTCAGCGTTTTTGGAGCTTGGAGTACTGCGCACTTCTCTAAGAAGTTGTCCGCTAGGCTTTTCCCTTCACTTGATAATTCGTACCCTAAAAATAGTACTGTCAGATGGGCAATTCGGGACTTTTTAAAGTTGAATTTGTAACCCTCTGCTGCGAACCCAAGTATAATGGTGTTCACTCTTTTCAAGTGAGTATCCAAGTCGTCGTCTGTGAGATAAATATCATCTACGTAAGATAATGCTTCATCATTATAGATTTGTAGTAACTCTGTTACCCTAGCTGAGAATAGTCCTGGGCTGTTCTTGAACCCCTGTGGGAGTCGACAGAATTTTTTCTGCGACCCAAATGCGGAGAAAGCGGTCAAATATCTGCTTTCTGGTGCAATGTTTTGACAAAAGAAACCATTAGAAATGTCTAATGTCGTTTTATATTTTTTCCTAACTATGTTATTCATTAGGGCTGCACTATGCGAGTTTTGTACTGCAAAGGTTTTGCAACATGTATTAAGGTGTCTGTAGTCCAAAACTAGACGATATGAATTGTCTGGCTTGGAGACAGGAAACAAAGGATTGTTCATTTGAGAGGTGCATGTTTCAATCACCCCCTGGTACTCAAGTTGATCTAAGATCTCCCTGACTTGTTTTTTAGCTTCTTGCTTTATGGGGTACTGCCGTTGGGCAGTTGGTTCACTTTTCAATTGGATTTTGTGAGGAGGTGAATCCTCATCCAATCCTACATGATTTTTATATAATGCAGGTGCCTGGGCTACTGCCCATTTCCTTGCATATGTATATTTTTTGTGAATCGGAATGTGATTCGAGAAGGCAGGCATAATCACTTCTTCGCCACGAGGGCACTCCCTGACAAACTCTGGGGGCCAATCTTTTTCAGCTAACAGAATATCGTAGCCTTTTGAGAGCTTATCCCAAAATAGAACTCTTATTTTCCTAGTCTTATCACCCTCTATACGCAATGTTATTTCGTATATTTTGTGGGGCTCGCTAAGTCTGGCGTCGGCAGTTTCAACTTGAATGTATACATTCGTGTCCACTGTCTCCAGATGACTCATCAAGATCTTGCGCGCTATACTGATTTCTGCTGCACTGTCCAACATTGTCAATGCCCACTCCCCGTTTTTCAACTGTGTCCTCAGTATTCTCGGCATGGTTGATTACTCTAATACTGGCTACCTTCTTTTTCTGAAATTGAGATTTCTTATTTTGAGCAGGTTCCTTGTCTTTGGACTTGGTGTGCTCTCCTGGGTCTGACCGTCCTCCTCTTTCCGAATTCTGTGGAAAAGATCGAGAGGGACGTGTATCAATACTTTGATATCAATCAGGTTTTTTCAGATTATCCCTATTTCTAAGGTTATATCTTTTCTCAGAGGGCTCCCTCTGGGGAGACTGGCGTTCTCAAGTCGGAGTTCTTTCCCTTCGTCGAGGAGACCTTCCTCTGGACTGGAAAACTTTTTCCTTGGGAGTGGATTGTTTATTTCCATCCCAGCTCTTTTTAGGAGTATTTGAGTTATTTTTAAATAATTTTACTAACTCTCTATAAGCTTTTGTTAACTCTCCTATGTTAAATAAGAGTTCTTCTTTTGACATTTTTCCAATGTCCGGATGTGGTGTGTAGCTGGCTAGAACCGGCCACGTGGCTCCTGGTCTACCTAGTGGACCGAGCCTGGTTATGTGATCAGTATGTTTTAGGGCGCCATTAAACCAGAGCAGGTGCTCCTGAAATTTAAGTGGCATTTCAATCTCCTCGAAAGGAGCGTACTCTTCCGGAGGTTTCTCTATTTTGTAATAGTGAAACTCTTTTGTTCTATCATTTACCGCTGGAAAGTTTATCCATGAATAGAATACCTCTGTCTGCCGATACTCGTGAGCCTCTATCACGAAAATTACTGTACCACCTTGAAGTGTCAGTCCGTTCTCTATAAGTTTTAACGTTATAGATCTTCTTAAGTGGACCGGGATGATAATAGCATCCGGGTCTGTGTATTCGGGATCTTGCTGAGTCGCATCTGCTGCGGCCCCAGAGGTTCCGTTATTTTCTGGCATTGTAAAAATGCAAGGTTTGCAGAGTAGGTCTCCAAGGAGACAAAGATTAGGTGCACAATATTTTGGAACACTGTATCCTTCAAGGTTGAATAAACCAGAGCTTTACATAGGAATCTCTTCCTACTAAGGTCGGGCGGATTTTAACCTTTCACCCACTCCAGACGTCTATTGGAGTATTTACGGGAGAAAGGGGTGTGAAATATGCACCACTGAGTTACTCTAAAAGTCTTGCGTTAGTTTATCGCCTTACCAAACGTTTGGGCGCCATGTAGTGTAGTTCCTAGTTTCCCACTAGGCCCTGCGCATTGGAATAACATAAACAGTAGTATCGACGTGGAACTGCGGATATTCCAGGCCTCCACTGACTATGCTAAACTTAATTGGGTTGTGTTACCAACTAGCTCAGAGGTCACTGGAAACTTTCTTCTCTGCATGGGAAGTGATCAGCTTCCTTGGCACAGACAAGAAGGGATTCAGCTTTCCAACAACCGTGCAACATGACAACTTTGCTCCTCAGATCAAGAGTCAATCTCTAGGGTCGTGTGAAACAATAGACATGTATTTCACTCAGTCAGTCTAGTGCAGTTTACTTTCACGAGATGTAGAGAATAGAGAGACGGGCGTTTGTCAATAAAGGGTTAACATTTATTGAACAGTCTTTCTTCTCGTACAACAGAAATGTATTGCCACAATTGCAAGAATTGTTATTATAAAAAAGTACGTACAGTAAGATAAGTATTGCGAAATAGAATTGTAAAAGCATTGATATGGTTTCTTAGCCATACAATGGTTTAAAAGTAATAAAACATATATACAGTCATATATACATTAGGCTAACATACTCAACTGGTGCTTCTAACTAAGCCTACCCCAGTGTGCCTGACCTAAGCCTAACACGTGGAAGGGGAGTAAGTAAGTAGCTTTAAGTTAAGTTGGTTTTGCCAAGGTTTGTTTCAAGAATTCTCGTCTAAGGGTTTAGTCAACACCATACCTCTGAATAGAATGATGGAGGATTGGTATCTCCTTCAAGGGTCTCTCTCGATATCCCAGTCACCCGCGAGGGTAGACCGGAAACGCCGGAGCTGGATTTCTCTGCACGAGAAAGGCAGCAGCTTCTCTTCAGCGCGTCGAGGAAGGAGGGGGGACAGCGTCCGCGGGCAGCTGGAATCTGCTGGATGTCTTCGCAGAGGACGGCTGTTCAGCTCCTAAGCGTACTGTACCATAGTTCGCGCTTTAGCAGCGATAATGGTATCAGCAGCTTCACCACCACAGGAACAGCAGGCTGCAGCGACAGAGTGCTAGATTTACCAACACGGGGTCTTGCAGGGAGCTGGCATCAGCAACAGTAGCTCTCATTGCTTAAGGCAACGTTGGTAATATTTATACCTGACAGGTGCCGGGTTTGACGCAAGTTTGCTGGACATAAGACGTCAATTAAAGATGTCACTAGGAAGTGATAGTTATCAGTTGCTCATTAGAGTTCCATTACTAATCAAAACACAGCAAGCGGGGATTTCCAGGTTTGCTGAGTTTTTATCTTGTTGAAGAACTCGGAGTGTTATCTAGGAATATCAGATAGTGACTACTGCTCTGTCATTGCACTAATTGGTCGCAAAGGAAGTGGCAGAGAGAACTATGCTGGAATGTGGCTCTGTTCGTGTGAGGCCAGAGATGACTTTTCAGAAAATCGCACTTGAACGGTTATGCCAATATAGGGAATAAATGGATTTATAGCCGAATAGGGGCATAAGGTCACAGTATCGATCAGGAACCTAGATAAACACGCAACAGTACAGGTAATAATGAAAAACTCGAAAGTGAATTGGTTAGGAAGGAAGGGGGAATGGGTGTAAGGGTAGAGGAGCAATACAGGTGGAAGAAATGTGGAAATGAAAGGAGAAAATCAACAATAAAACACTAGCTGAATAAAGCTAACATGGCTGAAATCAGGGATACTGCATGCTTCTTGTAGACAGTGAGGATGATGGTTGCAACTAGTAGTCGACGTGGGGGAGAAGCTAGGCCACTATCTACTGAGGTAAGACTTGAATATGTACGTCTGCAAGCAGTATGTGAAAGTCAAAATGTCATGGGTGTGTCGTAGGTGTAGTGGCAAAGAATTCCTTAAAGAGGGCCGGCTGAGAAGAACTGCTTCAGTGCTAGGTGAGACTTGGATTTTGGTGTTTCCAATGTTGAAGAACTCTGGGGCATATTATCAAGGGGGTTTATCTCCGCTTTTTTGGATTTAAAAGCCAAGAAAGCGGAGTCAAAATTATCTCCCTATTACCTAGCTGTCGCTAACACCAGCGACAGCTAGTAGGAGATAGCGACCATCTTGGGCCCCTCTTTGCATGTCAGTGATATTTATCACTAATGACATGCAAAGTGGGTGTGCCAAGATGTTAGCGAGTGGAAACAGTCACTAACATCGCTATCTCCTATTATCAACTTTTGAAGAGATTCGCGCTAAGGTTGAATATCTCCAAAAGCTAACACCTGCCCCAGAGCAGTTCTTAGCCATGTTATCCAATGGTAGTTGGATAACATGGCTAAGAGCATTAGCTCGGTAATGCATGAATATCGCTGACTTTTCAGCAATATTCATGCATTTCGGCCGATTTTTATCGCTTAGGAGATAAACCTTGATAATAGGAAGGTTCGCAAGCGATAAAAATCGCCGCAGCTCGGCGATAAAAGTATCACAGCTAAACCAACATAGCGATAATTATCGCTAGTTGTTGGTGATATGCCCCTCTATCTTTTCATAAGTGTTTTGCCTCCAAATAGTGTGAGGAGGTTGCATCGCAATGTGCCTTTGCGGGCATTTTCCTACAGAACCTCCGCACTGGAATCCATACAAGGTATCGCCTCCCTCCCCATGCAAACCGGATTAGTCGCAACACGCCCGCTACGTCCTGCGGGGTTGTCGCATCGCCTCCCCAAGGTCTCAGGAGTGATGCATCACTTGTGTTCCACTGCATTAGCTTCTGTTTTGGAACTTTGTTGCATTTAAAGGTACTGTTGGCCAAACGTGACGCAACTGTGAACTTTTCACGCAACTGTGGAATATTTTATCGCAACCTTAAGAACTCTTTTGCAACGATAATCTTGAACTGTATATGTTGGTTTTTTGGTCTTGTGTAGTTTAGATTAAATACCTTAATTTTTCTAAACTGTTGTGGAGTAAGTTTGTGGTGTTTTCACTGTGTTACTGTGAGTGTTGGTACAAATACTTTACACAATGCCTTTGATAAGCCTTGACTGTTCGTGCCAAGCTACAGAGGGGTTGAGCAGGGGTTATCTAAGAGTGTTTCCTCCTTACCCTGACTAGAAGCAAGGGTCCCTATTTGGACAGTGGTACCTACCTCTGCAACTAGAGACCCCCAGTTCTAACAGTTGGCGAGATAGATTGGTCTGCTGTAGTGTAAAGCTTTATAGGCGATGCAACCGATTTTGAACTACACTGAAGATTATTTTGAGTACAATCGGGTGACATTGTCATATTGGAATAACAGGATGATATTGCTGTTTAACAACAAGTGGTTCTGCAGAAACATTGTACCAAATTGAAGAGAGTGTGGAGCCTAGTAGTGCACCAGAGGTCACTTTTTACATTGCAGAAATCAAGTTCCCCAATTTTCATAATTTGAGACCAGTCTTTAAAAAAGAGGAACCAGCTTAAAATGCGGGCAGGGAATCCAACTCTAAGCTTAAGGAACAGACGGTGATCTTCGGTGTCAAATGCTACTGACGGATCCAAAAGTACTACTATGCAAATTTCAACATCATCAAGAATGCAACATATATATTCCAACATCTGCAGGGTCGCTGTTTCAATGTTGTAACCTTCTCTGAATCCTGATTGGATGTGGGCAAGTAGGATTCTGTTCATTATACACTTCTTTAGTTGGACTGACACATTTTTCAAGAGCTTTCCCTAATCATGGGAGGTTGCAGATGGATCAGATTTTGTTTTCAAATTCTCTTTATTTTCCCACATAAAAATAAGAATATAAAAAGATCAACATGTCTCCTCAGCTCAGTGAAATTGTTATTTCCAGAAATACAGAAGTGATCAATATAGACGTAGACATTGGCGAATAAAACCAGTTGGCCGATATCAGAGCATACCAACAAAGTCCCCCCAACAAAGCATTTTCTGCAACACAACCCCCTCTCCAAAAACCCCACTAATAAAATAATAAGGGTGTAGTACATCAGGGCACAAGACACATCAGAGGAGAAAAGCTATTTCAGAATACTTTTTAACGATTCTCTGTAATATTGGTTCATGCAGGTGCTTGCTCAGTCTTCCCGAAGCAGTGTACATTGAAGTTTGAATCCAGTGGCAAAGTGAGCAAGGGACCCACGTCTGGGCATACCCTGCCAACTTAGGGCGAACAAAGCAAACACAAGGAGATGAAAAAAGCAGAACTGAAAGTTTTCAGACACTCACCCTCAGTGACAGATCTGAGTTGAATAAATCATCGTTTCTTAGCTCTCTTTGCCACCCCTGTTCAGACACAGCTCTATGCAAATTACTCTTGATCATGTGCCTCATGGGAATAGTCCAGTTCAAACTGCCAAACCATGTCTACCCTGGACCGGAAACAAGCATCCTGGATGGGTTTGGGGCTAACAGCCCTCTTCAGTCAGGCTACCTTGAATCCAGTGGCAAAGTGAGCAAGGGACCCACGTTTGGGCATACCTTGCCAATTTAGGGTGAACAAAGCAAACACAAGAAGATGATGGACGGAGCGCAGAAACTTTTCAGATACTCACCCCCAGTCACTGAGCTGGGTTGAATCCATCATTGTTCATTAGCTCACTTCGCCACCCCAGTTCAGACACAGTTATATGTAAATCAGTCTTAACACTGTGCCAACAGTCAACCAACCCATTCTTACCGCCACACTGTCAGGATCCAGGACCTTGACGGTGGAGGCAGTCTTGTGTCAGGCTGATGGCGGTCAGGCTGCCACTGCAGGTATGGTGATCTTCGGACCACTGTACCTGTAATCAGAACCTAATATACTTTGATTCAAATGATAGAAACAGCCCTGAATGGCTGTGACGGAGTATATTTTTAGAATGATTAGAAACAGGGCTTGCTCAAAGTATATGAGTATTTTTTGGGGTTAGTACTTATCTGTTTCATGTTTTATATGATTTAGGAGCTCGCAGTAAGTGTTGCTTTGTTTCCTTGTGTGACATTACAACTCATTGCGTTGCAACTCATGCCTTTACCATGTATGCATTAAAACACGAATGCCATAACCACGCTTAACCTTTACTACGAATATGCCTTTACCATGCATACCTTTACAACAAATGTTGTGGTAAAACCATGCCTGGTAATGGCATATTCATGGTCAAGGTTATCTCAGCCCCCTGCCCCAAGTCCCATAACTGGTCCCTTGTACCCTCCCATATCCTGCCCCGAGTTCTTTGTTTGAAAAAAATACCTCTCCCTGTACTCCTGCATGACCCCCCTCTGTCCCCCAATTGTCTAAGAAATACCCCCACCTGCCTTAACCCTACAAATTGACCCTTATGCGATTCCCCCATCCCAAAACCTTCTAACAAAATATCCATCCCCTGCCCTGAACCCAAAAATTCGACCCCTGCTAGATTTCCCCACCCCAAAAACCAAATACCCCTCTCCTACCCTAAAGCCTAGAAACCGACCCCTGTACAACCTCCTCACCTAACCCTTATAATAAATACCCCTCCCCTGCCCTGAACCTTATTAACAGCCTCCTGCATGACCCAACCCTCCTGATCCAGTGGTATACAAGTAAGGAACTGCTAGTGTTTGCAAAGGCCAAAACAAGCTGCTGCATCTTGACTCAGAGTGAACAGACGATCAGGGTGCTCCAACCTACCTCGCTTCTTCAGAGTGTTACATCACCGAAACATTCAGGTATGATCAAAGCACACTGCAGCCTTACTAATGTCAGGTCCCTTGCTAAAAACAAGTATGAAATAGCAGACATGATATCTAGTCATAAATTAGATGTGCTTTTCATCACGAAAACATGGGAAGATGCAGCCTCGAACCCGGACTTTGTACCACCAACCTGTAGTAATGAAAACGAGGATCCGGGCTACAGGTAACTTAAGATGGTATATATTATGGTAGATGGTTCCAGGTACAGAGAGCCACACCAGGAGCAGCCTTCTGCTGCTCAGCCATTCTCCCAAATGACAAACTCACCTACCCAACATTCCACAGCATCATCCACACCAACATTTCAAATCACACCCTCACTGGCTGAGCAGCAGGTACAATACTTATCCCTTCATCATGTTAAACAAAAATACAATGCAATGATACAAGTGAAAAGCACATCAAAGAGAAAATAACATGGACATAAATCTGAAAACGGACCATTGCAAAAACTTGGGAATGGTTGAGGGCAAACCAGAAAGAATGGAAAGTAAGGAAAACACAGTACAGTGGACTTTCAAGTTAACATCCAAAAATGCAAGAAAGTACAGGGGAAAATGGCAATATGCATGAATCTCAACAAAAGGCAAAGCAATAGATAAAAACAACAATGCCCACCCACGTACATACAAAGATGAGTCTTGATACATAAAGACAAACTCCTTCACACACCCACTCCCTTTCAACACAAACATACAAATCAGCAGGCTGCATCATGCAAAATCCACCCAACCCCGAGGGACACAAACATTCCAGCTGGCCAGGCCGAAATGACGTGAACACAAAGAGGACCAAACCACAACGGTGCAGAGCAAAGACACCACAGAAAACACATGTCCAAACTAAGAGGGAACTCTGATCTGACATGTGATCGAAGAAAGGGTAACAAGCATACAACAGGACTCAAAAACAATGCCAAAGCAAGAGGTGACAGAAAAGTACACCTACCAACCACACAAAGGTGGTAAATACATCTCCAACACCATGCCCACAAAGGTGAAAAAGTATGTCAACCCACAACCACAAAAGAAGTGGTAGGCAAGAGACGCTGAAAACCAAGGGGCCTTCTCACAAACATAACCCCAACAGTGAGAAGTATCTAGACTCCCACGACAACGGCAGGGGTTCACCCAAAATGTGCTGCCCACAAAGGTAACAATTAAGTGTCACCCACAACCACCAAAATGTAATGGTAGGCAAGATAAGCACAATTCTAATGCGCCTTCTCACACAGACTCCCTCAACAGTGAGTAGATAGCTGGCTCCCAAGGCAACAGCAAGGGGTTCACCCAAAATGTGCTGCCCACAAAGGTGACAATTAAGTTGCACCCACAACCTGCAAATTTATTGTCAGGCAAGATTTGTGGAAAAAAACTATTGCGCCTTCTCACACACTCTCCCTCAACAGTGAATAGATAGCTGACTCCTGGAAGGGTTGAGATTTTGATCAATACCTTATCACCATCGATCTAAAACCCCGTTCAGGTCGACTGAATCTTTATTGCCTGTCATTGAGGAAAGAAAGTGCATCTGTCACCAAGTTAGCTCCCCCAGTAAAGAACTCTGCTTCGAAGGATCACAAACAACTTCTAGCTTTCAAAGATTTATTATAAGTTGCAGGTACAAGCATCTCAAGATGAGATTCACCAAATACACGGGCCCAACTACGTACACGTGTTCTCTGAAAGCCCTCAGACGAACAACGGAAACTATCAATACCAGTTCTAAAAACAATAGTGCCGTTAGCATAGACACGTATTGAAATCTATCGCTCATTTACAGGCGGAAGGAAAATACAGGTTAGGCTTTCCCTACCCTGCTCTAGATGGTATCCCTACTTAACCAGGTCTCAACCTATCAAAGGTGTCAGCAGTGAATGACTCCCAAAGGAAGCCACCCACTCTCGAACTCTTGGTGAAAAACCTATAGTTCTCCAGTCATGACCCCTCTCTGCCTACCCATCCGCTCTCTAAAGGGTCCTCAGGCGTCTGCTCTAACTCCACCCAGGGGTGCTGTCCCTAATACAGAAATACAACAACATTTAGGACGCCCCTCGCGAGACGCCCCTCACGTGGTGTAGCTTCTGGCTTTTTCCATGATGAGGCCTTGTGGTTAGAGTCGACCTTGCTTCTCAGACTCGTCTCCGGCCCGCTGATACCCCTTAAACATTCCGGAACCCTCCTCCATGTCTGGTCCATTTCTTGAACAAGCTTCTATTCATTATATTAACAATTGAATACCCCCTTTTCTCTTCCAGACAGACTTCTGCAGCCTAATCCCATTCTCATGGTTTTCCAACCGCATTGCAACATTCCCCGACCCAGACTAATACGTATAAATCAACATTTAAACCTTTCCAGCTCTACTACATTTTATAGCCTTCAATTTCTTCTTTAATTATTAGCATGTTAGTACTCATATTCTACTGATTTCGGTAAACACATCTATAAATCAAAAAAAACCTACTCATTATTCTAAACATTAGTGCAATCCATATTGTGCATTTTAATCGCCTTCCCCCTCCCGCCTTGCTCAGGCCCTGAGGCCTACCACATTTCAACGTTTCCGTATGCCATCTTACATTTAGCAGCTACACAACATGGATTCAGGAATAATCACGCTTAATAAAAGCTTATTACTTCACACATTTCTGTATTAGTTCCACTTCTATTTAAACTTCTATATTAACTACACATTTTAGAATATAACTTTGGATACTATCAGCACTCATGGCATTTCTCTTCATGATTTGTGCTTACTACGTGTAAGTGTGATGTATTTCTACATTTTGGTCAGTTTGCGCTCTCTCAGTTCCCCCCTTTGATGACCTCTCGGGGTCATCATTAATATTCAAACTGCAGTGATTGCTAGCATAACTCGTTTCTGTGTTTCCAGAGCCCTCAGACTCCGGTACTGACTATCTTGTATGGCAGCCAATCTCTGCAGCTGTTTTCTCCGAGCCCTCTCTGACCTTCTTGATCTGTACCATTTGAATACCCTCACCAATCCCCACAACACGATCCCACAGATCAATATTATGATGATAGGTTTCAGTATTTTCCACACAAAGCTTTTGCCTAAGGTGGTGAGCCAACCTCCTGCGTCACTTATCCCCTGGCCCACCTTTTCCCAGACATTTTCTCTGCTCAAGTCTTCGATCTCCTTGTGAATATCAGTTATGTTCCTAATAACCTTTTCAAGGGGCTTCGAATTGTCTGGAATGTAAGTACAACATTCTTGGACCTTCAAAGCCTTACAGACTCCGCCCTCTTTTGCTAATAGGACATCTAAGGCAAGACGGTTCTGAAGAACCATAGCCCTTATCGATTGCATCTCTCCTTCTACCAGCATTAAGGACTGAGCAGTACTGGCAGACAACCTGTCTACGACTGTTGCTAGCCGTCTAATTTTAACATCATTAAGAATTAATCCTAGGAAAGGGAACACAGCTCCAAAGACATCTCCAACCATTTCTACACCTCCTACATCTCTCCTTCCCCTCGATGATCTCTTGCCCTCGATGATCTCTAAGTCCTGGGCATGGTATATTTTAGGGAAGATAATTGCCAAGTAACATGAGCCATACCAATTATCAGGCAGCTTCACGTAGGCATTTCTTCCACATACGAAATATACATTTGGAATCACTTGCATTCCCTTCAGGAAGTCCTTGGTGTAATACTCTAGATTGAAAGCATGTTCACAGCTAACTTCTCCCACGTATACATTTTCATAATACGTTTTGGCTCTGTGAAGACATAACTTTCCTCTCTGCGTTCTATCTAAAGCTATTGGACCACTACTACCCTTTCTTTTGTGCACCCTTTCTTCATCGGTCCAATCTGTTTTCCCTTGTCCTGATTTTTTCAAAATCTTTTGTCTCCTATTCCGATCATCCACCTGCCCTATGAACCTTTTCTCGACTTCTGACACCTTGCATGTCAGGTTATTTCTGCGGGCATGTGAAGTATCTAAAGTAATCCAAGGAATGAAAAACTTTGCCAACCTGTCTTCGCTCTTCCAGTAGTCCCATTTATTCATCTGTTTATAATTTGGGACTTCTGGCAACACTGCGTCATAGTTGGAAAAATAGTATTCAAAGCTATCTCTCCCATAAAATATACTAAGCAACAAGCTACATGTAATACCATATGTCAGCGGGAGGTGATGATAACGAATGCCTTCATCTACAGACGCCGGCAACTGCATGCAGACATAGCAGTCCTTGACCTCCATGGCATCCACATATTCATACAATAATTTTGCATAAGCATTTGACCTAAAGTCACCTTGGGACTCATCTACATGTAACCTGCGGGCTTCTGCAGCTAATAACGCTTTCTCTTGTGTGTTTTCCCCTTTCCCCCCAGCAACGGTGGGAACAAGCACCTCTACAGATTTCACATCAGTTACCTTTGCCTCTTCCTCACGTCCCTTTACATAGGAGACTGTCACTACTATTAATATTATCACTCCTACTATTAGTGTACCTATTATACATTTTGCTCTGCGATTCTGGGTACCAGCCTCCATTTCGTCAGATAGTGTGGCTCTCTCGTAACTCTGCACAAAGTTCCTTTCTTTCTTTCTTTCCTTTACAGTCTCTTTACTCCTTTTGTCTTGAGAACCACGCAACTGGAAGCTGACAACCCTTTCCGCCAAAGTTCTTTACAGTTCAATACAGACAACCCTAGCCCTTCTCCATCCACTCAGGGAAAGTCCCTAAGATTCTCTGCTTCCTAGGCGCTAGGTAATCTTCTTTTCTTCACGCTTATTTACAAAGTCTTTTTAAGCATCCACTATCAGGCGCTCGCCTGCAGCTTCGACAGCAAAATTCAATATTTCCAGACGAAGATTGTGCTCTTCTGCGGCTGATATCTTTGAACCAAAATCAGGGAATTGCAATTCTGTGAGAAACATGTCCTTTATCTTGCTGAGGCGGGGAGGACGGGGGAGCATGAATGTCAGTGACCCTTCTTGTTCGACACCGGGCACTAACAATCTTATCTCCACTGTTACGATGGGCTCAGAACTGGACACCACCACCGCTCTGATCCTCCCCGTCACTGGTTTCGAAGCCATCTGTCGCCAGATATGCCCACTCAGGGGTGGAGTATCTTCTGTTAGGCACACGCACTCTTCTTGACCTCCTCAACTCTGGTGCTCCAGCGCCCTGAGCACCGTCTTCTGGGTCCGAGTCTTCTGATATTGGAGGAAGGGTTCTCTCCAGAGTTGACCTTAGGCTCGAGCTCCTTCTCTGCGGCCAATCAGCTTCTCCGCGTACCCTTCTACTCCGTCTTCTTCTCGTTGGTTCACGCTCTCTGTCAGACCTGTCAGTGTCTGATTCGTACTCCCAGCTACTTTCTCCTTCAGTAGCGTTGTCTGTTTCGCTGTTGTACTGACCGTCCTCAGCTTGGTCAGACTCGTTCCCTGCTTCCGCTGGCACCTCTACAGCTTGGCTAGCCCCCTCTATGGCTTCTCGGTCCGCTGCTGGACGTCTATCCGAGAGAGGAGCTGTTTCTATCAGAGGTGCTGGAACTCTCCGCGTATGCGACGCGTGGATCCAATTGGGCAGGCCTCCCACTTTCACGGCTGTGTTTGTGGTCAGGATGATCTGGAAGGGCCCACGCCAACGAACATCCAAGCAGCTGCTTCTCACGTGCTTCTTCACCAGGACCCAGTCCCCAGGAAGCAAGTCATGACAAGGGTCCTGGCACGATGGTACCTCGGCAGCCTGCACCTGAAGGGACACAGAATGAATGGCGTCAGACAGCCCCTTACAATAGTCCAGGATCATATCATCTGTGATGCTAATCAATGCAGCAGTTGGGACAGAAGGTAACCTCATTGCTCTTCCCATCAGTACCTCATGAGGAGACAAACCAGTTCTCCTATCCGGGGTACTACGGAGGCTCATAAGGACCAATGGCAGCGCATCAGGCCAACTCAAGGAGGTTGATGAACACACCTTCGCAATTCTGGCCTTGATGGTGCCATTTATCTGCTCCACAATTCCTGAAGCCTCTGGTCGATAACTGCAATGTAGCTTTTGGTCTATATTTAAAGCTGCACAAATCATTTTCACAAGCGAGCTGTTGAAATGCGTTCCCCTATCTGATTCCAAAGAGGCCGGCACCCCGAAGCGCGGGATAAGCTCCCTGAGCAATATCTTAGCTACTGTGAGGGTGTCGCACCTGCGTGTAGGATATGCCTCAACCCATCTAGAGAAAACGCAAACAACCACCAGGATATAACGGAGGCGGCTGCACCTTGGCATTTCAATAAAATCTATCTGCATTCTGTTGAATGGACCTCCTGACCTCCCTATGTGGCTCAGTGCAACTGGGGTCTTTTTCCCTACATTCAACTGCTGGCACGTCACACAACGCTGGCACACTGCTTCGGCTGCTACTCTGAACTTGGGGTTGAACCAGGTCTGTCTAAACACTCTCAGCATAGCATCTCTTCCTAAGTGGACAGGACCATGTATTTGTCGGGCCATTGGGCTCACCATCTCATTGGGCAACACGGCTCTGCCATCTGCTGAAACCCAGAAATGGGCCTCCCCCACTACACATCCTGCCTTTTGCCATGTTTCTTTTTCACAGTCAGGAGCATTTTCTTGTATCTCCTTCAGTTCGTCCCAAGTATCAACAGTTTCCAATATCATAGCTAATTCAGTCCTTACATTTATTCCACCCACTTCCGCCTCGGTGAAAGAGTACCCTGTTTCCGCGCAATACCGTGCGACTTCGTCGGCATATCTATTGCCTTGTGACACGAAGTCCATATTTCTGGTATGTGCGGTACACTTCACAACTGCGATACCTGCTGGACATTGCAATGCCTCTAACAACAGGCGCACAAACTCTCCATTGCGAATGGGAGAGCCTGAAGAGGTCATGAACCCTCTTTGAGACCACAACTGCCCGTAATCATGAACTACCCCGTAACCATATTGACTGTCAGTGTATATGGTGACTCGGATTTGACTGCTTGCCAGGCAGGCACGCGTCAGGGCAATAATCTCGGCTACCTGAGCGGAGTGTACTCCTTCCAGGCATCCAGCTTCCACTACTCCAGTAATTGTACAAACGGCGTAAGCTGCTCTTAACTGCCCAACTTCGTCTCTTACACATGAGCCATCGACAAAGAAAATTTCATCGGGGTCGGTCAGTGGCTCATCTACGATGTCGGGTCTTGGTTTGGTGCATAGTTCAGTCACATCGAGGCAGTCATGGTCTGTACATTCTTCATCATCCTCAATATCATTTGGAAGTGGCATTAGGGTAGCAGGATTTAAAACAGAGCATCTCCTGAGGGTCACGTTCTCTGCAGCAAGAATGACTTGCTCATAGCGCGTGAGCCTGCTATTCGTCAGATGCTGAGTTTTAGTCCTGGTCATCAATAATTCAACAGAATGGGGCACATGCACCTCTAACGGATGCCCCATAACAATATTCTCACACCTCTCAATGCTGACACCTGTTGCAGCAACGGATTTGAGACATCCGGGCAACGCTGCGGCTACTGGGTCTAGAGTAGCCGAGAAATATGCGACTGGTCTACGGGCATTCCCATGGATTTGGACTAACACAGACAGCGCACATCCCTCTCTCTCACAGCAGTAGAGCAAGAATGGTTTATCGTAATCTGGCATTCCCAGAGCCGGAGCACGACACAAGTCCTCTCTCAGCTGCAGGAAAGCCATCAAACAGTCTTTGTCCCATGGTACCGGATCACTCACCTCCTTGTGCGTCAGTTTTTGTAAGGGCTTTGCTTTCAGTGAAAAGTTTGCGATCCACTGTCGGCAATATCCCACCATTCCTAGAAACATCCTGACTTCTCTCTGCGTTTTAGGCGCACTCATTTTCATGATGGCCTCTATCCTGTCTGGTGACACCTTCCGTTTCCCTTTCTCAATCCTGTGTCCCAAGTACTGTACCTCTGTCAGGCAGTACTGCAATTTTCCCGGGGACACCTTATGCCCATTTTCGGCTAGATGGTTTAACAAAGCAATAGAGTCTTCCCTGCAAGCTTCCTCTGTTTCTGACGCCACAAGGAGGTCGTCTATGTACTGGACCAGAACTGACCTCTGGGGCAGTACTAAACTTTCAAGATTTCTCTTCAGGAGCTGGTTGAAGATCGATGGGCTCTCTGTATACCCCTGAGGAATACGACACCATGTTAGGACGCGACCTTCCAGCTTAAATGCGAAAAGAAAATGGCTTTCTTCGTCCAAAGGGATCGAAAAGAAAGCCTGACAAAGATCAATTACAGTAAACCATTCCGCTTGGAACGGTATCTGAAACAGTATCACTGATGGATTCGGTACCACTGGACAACACGAAACGACTATATTATTAATCTTTCTAAGGTCCTGCACTATCCGGAATTTCCCATTTGGTTTCTGCAGACCCATAATCGGGGAGTTACATGGACTACCCACGATTTCCTTTAGTATTCCCTGCTTAATCATGGACTCAATCACGGGTTGTATGCCTGCAATCGTTTCTGGTGTCAATTTATACTGAGGGGTTCTTGGGAACTCAGCATGTGGTTTCACTACAATTTTCACTGGGTCTACTCCCTTCACCAACCCAATCTCTTCCCCAGTGAAATCCCATACTTCTGGAGCAACGGTCTCCCTCAGATCCCAGGGTAGCTCGTCTACTGTCAAAGTGGGATACAGTTCCACACATATTCTGGAATTGGCGACTTTGAAGTCAGCATCATCATCATTAGTCAATACCTCCACGCCCTGTGGTGTGCAATATATAGTGCAATTTAACTTGCACAAAAGGTCTCTTCCTAGCAGACATACAGGACTAGAATCGCAAACCACAAATTGGTGCTCATCACTGTACTTCCCTATTTTCACCTGCACGGGTTCCGTCAGAGGACTGGTCATTCTCCTGTTTGCTACCCCCACCACTTGTATGGTCTCTCCAGACATAGGCAGGCCTGGCACGGCGGCTGACCTGATCGTGGAACGGGTGGCTCCTGTGTCCACTAGAAATGTCGTAGGGAACCCTGCTACTTCGGCCTCAACATAGGGTCCCCTCTGATCTACCTCTAGAGCTGCCCCGAGGGTGCAGTCATCCCTTTCTACCCTCTGTCCAGTTAGTGGGTCCACATAATAGCATTCCTCTCCTCCGACAAATAGTGGCATCTGTCTATAGGTCTTACCCATAGTCCCTACTCTGGGTGGCTGCGGGAACTGAGCTCGGGGAGGTGGCCCCCCCCCTTTGAGCACCTTCCCCTGGTACTGCGTTACCCCTCTTACAGGCGCACTCTGGGTCACTTCCTCTTCTACCTCTTCGTCTCCTATCTCAACGTTATAGGGACACTCGCGTTTCCAATGTCCCACCTCGTTACACAGGTGGCACCTAGTTGTTTTCTTTAAGGCAGTTATATCTATCCTGGGTCTAAAGGTGGAGTTCTCCTCATTGCCCTTGTTCTGACTGTACTGTTTCTTTCCTCCTGTTCCTGTACCTGGTTGCTGTTGCTGCTGTCCCCCTTTCCCTGCTGCCTGCATCTGTACCACCATCAGTTTCTCCTTTAGTTTCTTAGCCTTGGAGTCTATCTCATCACAGCAGTACCTGGCATACCTCAGTATTTCATCTAGGGGTTTATTTTGCCAACAAATCAAGTGTTGCTGTATCATTAAACTAATATCCGGTCTCAGACCCAAGACGAATTTGGACACAAATTGCCCTATGTCCTTTGGATCCATTACATCCAGACCGCTATACTGTTTGAACGCCTTCAGCAATCTCTCATAGTATTCGTGAACTGTCTCTTTGGGTTCCTGTCTTGTTCGGTCAATTTTTACCCAATCTATGTCTTGCATTGGCACTTTATCTTTCAGCCAAGTCATTACCCTCTCGAATTTTGTCATCACACTCTCGGACGGCCCATTAGTCTTAGCATCTCTCTCGGGCTCTATGGTGGGCCACTCAGCGCTAACCTTGCACGCGGTCCACAAATCTCCTGGCACTACTATGTCAAACATATTTACAACAAGGGGTGGTGAGGGACAGAGTCTCTGAATTAAGCACCCCCTTTTTCTGAATCACTACTATGTCAAACAGCGTGTTCAAATCTATCCATAGGACCTTTGAGATTTTTACGAATCTCTCAACTTGCTTATACCACTCCACTGGGTTTTCCCGCAATTTGGGGAAAGAGGTGGTAAAGGCAGCCAAATCCCCCCTACTCCAAGGGACGTGGACATAGGTCCCATTTGCGACTTCCCTCAAAGGGTATGTCTCTACTCCCTGCTGTCCTCCTGGTGTCATCATAAGTGTGCTTCTCCTGACGGTCCCTCTCTTGGACCACCTCTCTTCCCACTTTTCTAGGGCCCTCCATGTCCTTATTCCAGTGATCAGTTCCCTTATGTGTGTTTTCAATCCGATGGTTCGCCTCTCATCTAGGTCTCGGTCTGTGTAATGTAGCCTGTGGTTGCCCTGTAAGGCTTTGGTTCTTGACAGGTCTACCATGTACTTGCCTGCTAGTTCCACTAATTTCTCATGGGTTGCTCTCGCCTTTCGAGTTACGTCCTTTGCTATGAACAGAACCTCACCCTGCTCATACATGTCTATTCTTTCTAAGGGCAGGGTACCATCTATCATGTCATCCAAATCTGACTTTAAGCTGGAGACATCGAGCCTTTTGGCTTTTATTTCTGCTCGTAATATCTCCTTCGAGGGAGGTTCACAGGTGTCTCTCCCATCCCAACTCCGGGCCCTTCGTTTGGGTTCGGGGGAGTTGGGGAGCGCTCTCTCTTGTTCCCATCTCTCCAGATCCCATGCTCGGCCATCCGATCTTGGAAGGTGATGGAACACCGGCCTGTTACCCCCTATCTTACTCTGTCCGTTCTCTCCTCTTTTCTCACAGTAGGACTCCCTGATATTCTCCCTTCTATCTCCATTCTCTCTTGGCCTCGTATCGTTCAGTATCTGATACGATCCTTCTTGGTTTCCCATATTCCCTGGGCTGCGCTCATGTCCGTCATCACAGGGACTATGGTGCGGCCTTTCGCAACTCCCACTCTGCTCTCTATTGTCTGGCACGCAGTGGATACACTTAAAGCTGTCTCTGTACTCCCGAGCCCTTCTATCTTCATCACTACATAGTGGGCGAGACACCCCCCGTTTTCCAGGTCTGATCTACCTCCACTCCGGGCCCAATGGGTGCCTCTCCTACTGTCTTTCTCCCTCCCGTTCCACTCCGGACTGCTCTCTTCAGCCCCGCAGTGAGTCCGGGCTCTGCTGTCCTGCCTTTCTCTTTCAGCTTCCGCCGCTATGATGCTCTTGTGAGCCTCAACTGCCTCGTCCCATTGCTTCATGTACTCGTTTAACTCTTGAAAGGATTTCCGTCCTGGTCCCCTCATATCCTCTGGGTATCTAATGTTCCCCAGATCCCCTGCCGTGGGTACTGGGTACTCCACTCTCTTGGTATCGGCAACTGGCTTGGGGAGTTGATCGTATCATTCCTCCTTGCCATCTCTGCCCTTTCTCTGTCCCTCCGTACCCGTTCCTCCCCTCTAGCTCTCTCTGGGTCATATATCGATACTATAGGACCTATGGTAACAGGTACCTGTAGTGCATCAGGTAACGCGTAGGATGTGGCACACTCCATTTCTGGCGCTCTTTGCACCACAAACCTCCCGACCACCTGCTGCACCTGGCTAGGCTGGGACAGTTCTTTCTTTGCAGCGGGATCCCATTCGGAACTGGGAAGTGGCCCATGCTCTCCTGCCTTGCCCCCCCCTTTCTCGGCATCTCCTTCTGCTCTGTTATACGGAGGCGGCCTGTCTGTCAATAATCTGTTTATCAGGCTATCCTCTGTCTCGCTTTCGTCATCCTCTTCTAGGGGGCTTTTATTTCCGGGCATCTCTAACACTGGATACAATTTGTTTACTTCCATGTTATGCGCCCTCCATCTTTTAGCATCCTCATCCCACTTGGCATCCTGCACTGCTCTTACCGAGCGTTTCACTCTTTCCTGCCGTCTGTTCATGTTCTTTTCATGCGCTGCCCTAATCCATGCATTAAGGGCTTCAAACTGTGTTGGTCTAGGCAAGGGTCTCGTAGAGGTCATAATTGCTTTTAATCTGTGTAGCACCTCTAGTCTATACGTCCCGTACTTCGGGAACGTGAGTTCCTCATTTCCATCTGTCATCTTACTCCACTCTGAGATCCACAGAATCGTGTGCAGCCCAACATTTACCCCCATGTAATGAGCTGGCGTACCCTCCGGCGGGGCTTCTTCCCCTTCATACGATCCCCTACGTTCTCTTTTAAACAGCGCTTTTAACCATTTAAAACACTTCATAATTATGCGCAAGATTTCCAGCTTGAATACTCTGTTTACTTCCCGATGACAATCCACCAATCCTAGCGCGGCTTTGCTAGCTGGCCTATCGCAGCGCGGTCTTTCACCGGCCGGCCAATCCCTGCGCGGCACTGTCTGACGTCACTAGTCTCCGCTTCGCAGCAGCACCCCTCCTTTCTCAGCTCTCCTCGCGGTCATGCATGCGTCCCATTCATACTCCGAAAAATGACTACTTCCGACCAAGCGGTCACTTCCTCGACTGTACGTCCACAGTCTATCTGTAATTATCAACACAACTGACGAGATGTCTGTCGTCACTCTGATAGGTTCTTTACGCACACAGTAACTTCCGACCAGCGTCTGTTACTCGCGCACTCACTCCCCCTATCTGGTCCCTCGGGTGGTCACTGGTACCTCATGACCCCCTTCACCCTGGTTAATAGTTACTTCTGGGTGTCCG
The DNA here is from genome assembly GCF_964263255.1 of Lissotriton vulgaris. NCBI lineage: Eukaryota > Metazoa > Chordata > Amphibia > Caudata > Salamandridae > Lissotriton > Lissotriton vulgaris. The sequence goes on from NW_028252909.1 coordinate 314,212, forward strand.
ATACACCCGAACCACTTAAGCTCTCTTTGAGCCTAAGATTTCCACCGGTTGCGCGCGCTCACAACCTGTTCCACAATCTCTCTACAGTCATTCAACTCCGCCAAACATTACAACATAGATACAATACAAAACACCGCAATCTTAACA